>NC_092859.1:35002476-35175164 GCF_032062135.1 Pyxicephalus adspersus
AGTTCAAGTTGTTATTAAAATAGAAAAGTGCGGGAAAAGGGGGAGTGTGGATTGGTGAATGATACAGGGGGAGGGAGTTGGTGAAGGGTTAAATAAAGGGGTCCCAGGGAGAGGGGCTGCAATTTTAAATAATTTCATCAGGAGCAGGCAATGGATGTGGAAGAGCTCATGAAGACACTGTGACAAGCAGCTGAATCCCGGGGGGCAGCATGGTTGGAGGAACAAGTTGCTGCCGCTCTGGAAGGGGTCCGGGGGGAGGGGAGCTGCTAACCCTCCCCATACTAGACGCGCTCGGCGGTCACGACCACCGGAGCGTTTGAGCCCGAGCGTGACCCCGGGGGTCCAGCGCCGCCGCAGAAGCCCCGCAAGGGACCCTCCTGCTCCCCCAGTGAAAAGGAGAACGCAGGATTCCAGTGGGGGAGCTGGGAGGAATTCTCGTCCCCGGCGGGACCCCTCCATGGACCGGCGACGCGAAGTGTCCCCACGGACAACGGCTGCGGGTGCGGACGGCGCCCGGCAGCCTGGTGAGTACTTTGGTACTGTTGGTGTTGGTCCCGGTGCAGTGGGTCAAGGAGCAGAAGGGGAGGGCATCCGGGATGCGATGGGTGAGGTGAGTAATCAAGGGGTAGCGGATGGGGCAAAAGGTGAGGTTTATGTTTGTTTTGAGGGTCCGTTGGGTGCTCATCTTGCTCCTGAGGTTAGGGAAAAGATCTGGAGGGGTGAGTATGTGGAGATCTTCTCGTTATTGCCCGTGGAGCGTTTTGGAGGGCGAGAATCCAAGCCAGGGGAAGGTAAGCGTGCTGGGGAAGACAAGGGGTTGTGGCGTTTGATTCCCCGTACGTTCCAGAATTGGTTGCAGGCTTTTGCAATTTTGGCATATATTGTGGGGGAAAAGGCGCCAGAGAATTGTTCTGCACTTTTTTGTTACCTAGATGCAATCAGTGAGGCTTACAGAGTTTATGGTGGTGTGGCATGGCTGCGTTACGACGAGCAGTTTAGGCAGAGGAAGGCCTTGAGGCCGGGTATGCGTTGGGACCATAAGGATATCAGCCTTTGGATGCGGCTTATGACGTCGGCGAGGATGTCGCAGCAGCCCTTTCTGGGGAGCGTCGGAGGTCCCGGGCCAGCAGGATCCCTGGCGGGTAAGAAAAAGGGGCTCTGCTGGCTATTTAATGAGGGGATCTGCAAATTTGGACCCACTTGTCGTTTCAAACATGAGTGTTCCAGTTGTGGAGGTGCGCACTCGGGGGCCCGTTGTTCGGTTAGAGGAAAGGGGCGTCCCCTGGAGTCTGCGGGAAAAAGGGATGACGCCGGTGAAGGTGGAAAACATGTGCCATTTTCTCGGTAAGTATCCGGACCGTAAGGCAGCAAGGGATTTGGAGAGTGGTTTTAAGGAGGGCTTCCAGATACCATGTGACTTGGTGAGTATTCATAGGGTAAGCAGGAACTTGCAGTCGGCTTTGGCTAATCCAGGGGTGGTTTCTGAGAAGTTGAGGAAGGAGGTGGTGTTAGGTCGCATGGCGGGGCCTTTTGGAGATTTGCCTTTCCAGAATTTGGTGGTGTCACCGTTAGGGGTGGTTCCCAAGCGGGAGAGGGATCAATACCGCATGATTCATCATTTATCATACCCAAAAGGTGAGTCTGTGAATGATGGCATTGCGCCTGAATTGTGCAGGGTTGCTTATACTTCGTTTGATGTGGCGGTTGATTTGGTGAGAAGGGCGGGGAGGGCCTGCTTAATGGCTAAGGCGGATGTTGAATCGGCTTTCCGTTTGTTACCGGTGCACCCGGATAGTTTTTGGTTGTTGGGTTGTTGTTGGGAAGGAAAATACTATGTTGATAAATGTTTGCCTATGGGCTGTTCTATTTCTTGCTCTTTGTTTGAATTGTTGAGTACATTTATGGAATGGGTTGTGAAGGAAGTATCTGGGGTTAAGTCCATCATCCATTATCTGGATGATTTTTTGTGTGTTGGCCCGGCAGGGTCAATGGTGTGTGCCAACTTGCTGGGGACGCTGGAACATGTTGCTGATCATTTTGGGGTGCCATTGGCGGGGGAAAAAACGGTGGGCCCTGTGACGGAGTTGTCCTTTTTAGGTATAGTTTTGGATTCGGTTAAAATGGAATGCAGGCTGCCTGAGGACAAATTGGTGGCATTGAAAGAGGAGGTGAGGAGGGCCTGCTGTCTGGAAAAGATACGGTTGAAGGAGTTACAGTCTCTATTAGGAAAACTTAATTTTGCCTGCAGAATTATGCCGATGGGCAGGATCTTTAGTCGGAGGTTAGCCGCTGCTACTGCAGGGGTGCGGCGTCCGGAACACTTTATTCGTCTGACTAGAGTGCTGAAAAGCGATTTGGGGGTGTGGCGGCGTTTTTTGGATCAATATAATGGTAGGTCTCTTTGGTTGGAGTCTTCAGTTGATAATGAGGTTTTGGAGTTGTGGACGGATGCGGCTGGGGGAGTTGGCTATGGGGCCTATTTTTCAGGAAAATGGAGTGCAGAGGCCTGGCCGGTGGAATGGGTGCATTTGGGGTTGTGCAAGAACTTGGTTTTGTTGGAATTATTCCCAATTGTAGTGGCATTAGCTCTGTGGGGGAGGCTGCTTGGGAATAGGAAAGTCAAGTTTCATTGCGATAACATGGGGGTGGTTGAGGTGATTAATAATAACTCCGCGTCTTCCCCTCATGTCATTTGTCTGTTGCAGCAGTTGGTTTTGTTGTGCTTGCGCTTTAATATTCATGTGCGGGCTGTACATGTCCCGGGGTGCCAGAATGTAATCGCGGACTCCCTTTCTCGTTTTCAGTGGGAGCTCTTCCGGGAGGTGGCTCCAGAGGCGGAAGCAGAGGGGACCCCGTGTCCGGCAGAGATTTGGTCAGTGGTCTGGGGGCCCTTGGTGGACTAATTAGGAAGTCGGTTTCAGTAGGAACCTGGAGGGCGTATGTTGGTGTTTGGCAGGAATGGTTTGATTTTACTGGCTGGGTAAGTGATTTTCAAGGGTATTCTGGGGGTGCTGAGGCAGTGTTGGCTTTTTTGTTATGGAATTTTCAGAGGAAGGTTTCTGGTTCTGTAATGGGACGAAAGTTATCAGCATTGGCTTTTTTGTTTAAAATGTTGGGTTGGGCTGACGGGACAAAATGTTTTGTGGTCCGGCAGGCTATGAAGGGCTACCGGCGAGGTGGTCAGCAGGTGGATAGGAGGAGACCTGTTTCCTTTGCAATGCTGGTGGATCTTTGTAATGTGCTGTCTGGTTTCCGTTTGTTTTGATGGATTTGAGGTAACATTATTTAGGGCGGTGTTTGTCCTGACCTTTTTTGCTGCGTTAAGGGTGAGTGAAGTGGTTTGTTTATCTAAGTTTAAGGAGGGAGGTTTGCGGTTGGAGGATATTCGGATCCGGGGGGGTGAGGTTCATGTTTGGATTTGCAGGTCCAAAACGGATCAGGTTGGGAAAGGGGTGAGTGTGGTGCTGCGGGGTTTGCCGGGAGCAAGTTTGTGTCCGGTAACAGTCCTGGGTGAGTATCTTGCGGTAAGGCCAGTGGGGGGCAGGCCTTTGTTTGTACATAAGGATGCTTCTTTTGTGACCAGATTTCAATTCTTGGCCGTTTTCCGGAGGTGTGTGGCAATGACTGTCAGGAACCCAGGTGAGTATGCCACTCATTCTTTTCGGATTGGTGCAGCCACGGAAGCTGCTCGGTGGGGCCTGGGCCAAGAATTTGTGAAGCGGATTGGTAGGTGGGAATCTCAGCGTTTCCGCTTGTATGTATGGCCTCATTTGTTATAAGGGGTTGTTTGGGGGCTTAACAGGTTTGGATTTGTCCGTGTGGGGTTAATAGTTGGCTGTTTGTTTTGTTACAGATGGCTCGGTGTGCTTGGTGTGGATCCTGGGCCACTCTTATGTTTATTGGGGGGCCCGGCGGGCTGATGTACGGCGGGCAGGTCGCCAGTTGGGGCTTCAGAGGGCGGTGGCTCAGGTGCGGTGGATCGGGATACCAGGTATGCAATGGCGGAGGGTGGTTCCCGAGGTCAATAGGTTTGCAGGCTTGGATCGGCCCCCTGATGTGTTAGTGTTACATGTGGGTGGGAATGATGTGGGGGCACGTCCCATGCGGGACTTAATTCGTGATATTAAATGTGATCTTTTGAGATTGAGGGATACGTTCCCTCACATGGTGTTGGTGTGGTCAGAAATGGTGGTGCGGTTGGCTTGGCGGGGGGCTAGGTCGGTGGGTAGGTTGAATAAGGCCCGCATAAAAATTAACAAGGTGGTGGGGCGTTTTTTGGTGCGGATTGGTGGAGTGGTGGCGCGCCACCGGGAGCTGGAGTCTGAGCCTGAGTTGATTTTGAGGGGTGACGGGGTTCCCTTAATGCGATTGGTACCGATTTGTGGTTGTTGAGTTTGGGGGAAGCACTGGTACGAGCCATCAGGGTGTGGCGGTGCTCGCAAACCTAAGCTTTCAAGTTTGCGGCAGTTGGCATAATTTGGTTGGGGTCCATGAAAGTAAAGGTGGGGTAATGGAAGATATAATGGAGTTGGGGGCACGAAGGAATGGTGGACAGTAAGGTTGGCCTTGCATGACACTAGGTTGTTGTGGAGGTTAAGTGTTGTGGATCTACTAATTGTCCCCGTGGTGGTGTATGGGCGCCTGGGGGCCTGGTGGTGGATCAAAAAGCAGCAAGATGCCGGAGGAGGAATCGGGCACTTTCATGGACCTGTGTTTATATGTTATATTGAGTTATGTTGTTAATAAATATAATTGTGTTAATAAAGGGGCTGCTATGGCCAATTTTTTCCAACGAAGATGGTGTATGTATTATTTGTGGTAAGTACGTTGGAGGGGTGATTGGTTAAGCAGCGAGGGCTTCCTATACTGTACCCATGTCATGCAAAACCAGCTTCAAGCAGAGCGAATGCAGATAAGACGAAAGTCAACTGCAGATAAATATGTTTCATTAAATTGAACTAAATTTTGAATGATCTCAGAAGCATTTCAAACTGAGGCCACCAACACAGACTTTTAAAGGCACTGTGGGGATGAGAATTTGGTACCTATACACCCCTACCAAGTGATTAGGGCTTACAGGTCTTTGTCCAACCAATAATTTTCAGAAATCACTTCATTAGTTGATTAGGGGGGTCACCTGTGTGCAAAGTATCACAATAATACTGTATATATATACAATACATAGACTACAACTAAAAGGCCTTTGATTAAAAGCATTCCATAAAGTCAGAAACAATGGGACTAGATTTAAAGCACTCCAAGGTTAGAGAACATACACTTTCATCAGTAAACCTGGGTGATCCAGCAAACCTAGAATTGATCTGGTCCAGGATTAAAAATATTTGCTTACAAATAGCAAAATATATTCCAGGTTTGCTGGATCACCTAGGTTCACTGATGAAAGTGTATCTTCTCCAGGGTAGGGGAGTTTTAATAAATCACGCCCAAAATGGAAAGATTATAGTATCACTACAATCCTGACAAAAGAAAGTCACCCACTAAACATTATTTAGCAGGCAAGGAGGACAATAATGCAACAAAGACAAAGAGGATAACACTGAAGGAGCTGCAGAGATTGGAGTTTCTGACCTTAGGACCCATTTTAAGCCATACACCCTATAAAGCATTTTTTTATGAATACATGGCCAGAAGCCTATTGTATAGGAAAACATATTTGAAGTTTACCCAACAACAAGGGGTAGACCCAAACACTTGTTGCCTGGTCAGATAATACTAAAACTAAACTTTTTACCCATCATAACAAATACCATATATGGTGCCAATCCAACACTTCCCACCACCCAAACAACACTATTCTCACAGTGAACCATGGTGGTGGCAGTATTTTGCTGTGGGGTGTTTTTCATTGGAAAAGACAGGAAAACTCTTTTGGTTTAAAGAGGTGGATAAGAAAAATCTGTTTCAGTATGCCAGAGATTTGAGACTGGATACAAAATTTCCCTTCCAGGGTAACATTTAACTGTTTTGGAATGGCCCAGTCAAATCCCAGACCTTAATACAATTGAAAATCTGTGGCAAGACATGCAACATATCTAACTTGAAGCAGTTAAGTTTGAAGCTTGGGATTAATGTGCTAAGTTTATCCATTACAGCAAAAGGTGGCTCTAAGGGTTTAAGGGTTGAATATCTAGGCACACTGATAGATTCAGCTCTTTTGTTTAAATTATTGTTGGTGTCACTATAAAAATATTTTGCACCTTCAAGTTGGGTATCTTCAGCATACCCATCTATCCCACCTTCCTCCAATTCATCCCTAATGCAGTTTAGTTTTTCAATATTTGTAAATGAAGATATACTCTACTAAATCCACCTTCCAGGTGCTCCACTTCTGGATCTGGGGAACCACTAATTCACTACACAGATATGACGACGCTGTCTGGTTCCTGTCTGTCCTCTCTTGCTGACTTCATTGCTGTCCTCCTTTCTATTCTCATTCCACAAAGACTTCTTTGGTCTAAAACCTTCCATGCTTTGCTGCCCCTTTATTCACCCTTTATTTTCCTTTTTCTTTCTGTCCCCGACCCCACTCCATAGGTATTGAATCAATTGCAATGTTCTGACCTATGAAGGCTGATCCACATTCACTTATTTAATTTAATTGTTCGCCTGTGTACTATTTTTACTTTTTGAACCTAATTTTATATATATAAAAATTAAAAAATAAATCTTCTCCAAAAAGTCTTTCTTTAAATGCATAGGATTATCTCAGGCTGTCAATGAGACTTTTGCCCTCAGCCCACTAATTCCTACACAGAATTCTGAAACCTTTGAACTCAGCATTCAAAAACCAAATAACACTTGTAGTTCAGTGTTTCCACACAGCTCTGAAATACTTAATTCAAAAGATACCGGGGTTAAGGTTAATAAAAACACATGGTGAGTCATCAAAGCACAGCATGGGTGGGAAATCAAATGATATTTTCTTGCAGTTTAATATTTTCATCTTGGAAGTTTCTGTGATATAATTGTATATCATTGCAAGCAAAATCTGTTTAAGACTATATTTTTATTTTAAACTGGTCTGAACTATATACATAACCCCATTAGAGAAAAAGAAGTAACAAGGGCATTTGCACTGTACTGGCTGATCTCCAGGATAATTTTGAATTAAATGGTAATTAAAAAAGAGGAAAATATATAAAACAGTGGGGAGTATCTATTATATGCAGATTGGAGGGTTATATAGTAAGGACTTAAATACTTTAAATGTCTTCAAGCATTATGGAAACATTATGGGGTCTATTTATAAAGCAGTGAATCTCACATTCACTAAAACATTGTCTGGTGGAGAATCAATTACTGCCATTATTTAGTGTTATATGTTGGAACCAACAGCAAAAAAGGCTTACTGGTCCCAGTTCCAGCCAACTTGTTTGGTTCTTAAAAGCTACTAAGCTTATTTTCACACTTTATTCTTTTCTATTTTATTAGTTTTTTAAATTTAGATGGCATGCTGTTGGATGGCAATTTTTGAAAAATACCACAATGAAGGATAACAGGAAATGAATAGGATTTTTTAAACATATCCATTTTTCCCCAGAGATCTGGGATTTTCTGGTGTCTTTATTAGGATAGGTTTACAAATCCATTTTGGGCTTTATCGCCCTCCATATAACACGGCAATTCAGTACTGCTTTTCACCTAACATCAGCATGTGTGTATATGTTTCTATGTATCAGCCTGCGGAATACTGCAGGGTGTTTTAAACCAGTGGTCGCCAACCTTTTCGGACTGACAGACCACTAAGAAACTTCGCCTTGACGAAGAAACTTCGCCGTGATGTCATGATGCCAGAACCCGACCACCCGTCCAGAGACACAGCCCGCCCACTTCCCTGAGCCTCCTGTCCGTACAGGAGACATGGTCCGCAGCTCTGGCCAGTGAGCCCCCTCAGCGGAGTCCTTCTCCTGACCCTGCTAGAGGGTACACCAGCCAGAGCCAGGGATCACCAAAATTTTCTCGTGGACCACCGGTTGGCGACCACTGATATCTTAAGGATCCCTTTAAAGTGGGATAGGTCTTCTCAACTACCTTTGGAACAGATGTCAATGGAATGGATGTCCCCAACAGAAAATTTCCTTACATCTCCCTTAAAAGAGACAATGCTTAAAACTTTTATGGGGTATCTAACCCTCCCACCTTAAGATGCATTATGACTTATAAATACACACTATAGAGTCCCAAAAGCTTCCAATTTCCAAGGTGCTCTTTTTAAAATCCTTGTAATAAATAAACACATGATAAAGTTCTACAGCTGCAAGTGTAAAAAATGAAAAATAACTGTCTTAGATGACATTGTTAACATGTTCTTTTTCCTTCCGTTTACATAATTATCCTTCTAAGTATTGCTTGAGACGTGGTGATTTTATTAAATTCAATCACCCTGAGTTTCATTTACCACTTCACAGCATCCAATATTGTCAACACTGTTTAATTAAAAAGTTTTCAACAGCAGTGACTGGTTTTCCACTCTAAAAATATTCAGTAGATCATGCTCAAGCAGGTGAGTTAAAGCAGCCAGCCTCCATCTGTTAGTCTTGTCTTGCAGAAAAGGGGGTTTTAGTTTTAGCCATGGTATCATCTAGTCACCTTTGGACAAGAAGGCCAAATATCCAGCTGGCCACTTGCAGACTCTGAGCCCAGAACCAATAAAGGTTTTATGATTCATAATGGAGAAAAAAACAGTGAACAGTAGTGAAAAAATACCTTTTGTGCTGCAGGCTAAGCTTCTCCAGAATGGATTCCAAAGAGCTTTCAATAAAGTCAGCTCTGTGTTCTAGGGAATAGATAGCACAAACACACAAGTAATGTATACTGTTCAGTTGTACAAGGGACCCCTGGGACTCGAGGACTCGAGGACCATTTACACTAAATTTGGATGAGTTGGATGGTGGAATCTCCTTTCACGGTCATATAGACTTGGACATAGTAAAGATTCTTGGCACATGTACCATGTACTTGGACATGGGCAACTTCCATGTACTTCAGTAATGCTGTATTTGTACTCCTGGTCTGTAATATCCAGATAGGTAGGAAACACATTCTTCACTTCTTGTCTAATTAGCAGTAAGACATGCAGAATGCATCTTCTATTTCCTTTTGACATCACTTGGACTGAAAATGAAGGCTGTGCTGCAAACAATGAGCATAACAAAAGTCACAGAATTCACAAAAGTTGAATGAGTCTTTTTAATTTATTAGGTAATATGTTAGGTGTCCAAAAAAGTTTAAGTATTCCACCACTAAAAGGAGGGTGTTTATAGAATGCAGAGGGGTCTGTGGTCAACAAAGGGGTACCTAGATTCTAGGACTGCCAGAAAAGTTTAGCAGTGAAAAAATAATATTCTGTTTTCCATAAAACTCAAGTTTTTATATTAGGTTGCACTCTAAACCCATTGGTTGCCCATTCTTGAATTGTCAATCAACTGGTGGTCAATCAATTCTGCTGGTCAAAGGGGCTAGATCAAATGGGATGGAAACTGCCTAAAACAGCTATGGGTATAGCTAGCTTATCATATCAACCTATATACCGAGGCCACAGTCTGCAGTCTCACTGAGCATTGGCTGAGAAGGGGAGATGGAATGGAAGCAGTTATAGAATTTTAAAGAGGAAGTACAATACAAAAAGGGAAAAAATCAATTAAAACATGACATGTAAATACTTTAACATTAAAATTGCCTGTCTATAAAAATACTAGTATAAATTTGCAGCCTTAAAATCAAATGATAGGGTCCTTTCAAGCCTGTATAGCCAGTGGAAATATACAAGCTGTACAATTAAGGGGTGCTAGAACAGTTGATACAAATGTTTTCAAATATTTCAGACAAATGAGAAATTTAGTATTCCAGTCACTGAATGAGTTTTGTTCTTATTTAACAGCCATCTGCAAAATTCCCTCAAGAGCCAAGCACACTGAGAAAAAATGGATATGGAAGTTTCAAATCTCAGAGATGTTTAAGAATAGTTGAAAAGTTTTGGTCTACAGTGAAGAATTCTGAATTTTTCTAAAAGATGTCAGTTTTTGCATCTCAAGTTCAAACACTGCTGGAACACTCGAAATTGGATGGCTATGTTTTAGCGAGGCTGTACTATTTCTCGTTAATGTTATTATATTGTGTGGTTCCTAAAGGCTTTCCAATTGTGGTCACATCCACCTGCCAAGCCCCCACGCTAGGTGAAAGAAGACTGGAACTGGTTAAATTAGGATGAGCTAGAATCTTTTGTTTACTGTTAAATATATGTTCATATCCCCATTCAGCTTTAGAAAAGGCTCCTAAACCCTAGCAATGAGGGTGACATAATCAGGGGTGTAGTGGGGCGGGCATGGGTGGGAATGCCGCGCCCTAACTTTTTTTCGAGAAAAGGGCACACGTGCCAACTCCTATTTTGCAAAAAATTATTTGTGGTCTGGCCAGTTCCCCCCCCCCCCCAGGTCAGGAGAAGGGCCCCGCACACTGGCCAGAGCTGGGGACCATGTCTACTGTATGGAATTGAAGGCTCAGGGAGGTGGGCGGGTTGTCTCTCTATACACAACCTGCCCACTCTCCCATCGCAGGCTCAGACCTGTGATAAGAGTTCTGGTATCATGTCGTCACTCTGGGGGAAGTTTCTTCCCCTTTGAGTGACACATAGGCAGGTGGTTTCATTGGTGAGTTTGCTCAATACCCAGAAACATCAGATTTTTTTTCAGTCTGCAACGTAGCAAAATGAAAACAAGGTAAGTCTCAGTGGGTTGCAGAGACCCCTTTGAAATGTCACTTTCCCCTAATGGTCTCAACCTCCTTGTGTGAATCCAGTAAAGTTAAACTGAATCTAAAAACTGAAATGACCCAAATGTAATATATTGCAGCTTCACAGGTGTGTTTTTTGCCCAAACCCCTCAGAATATACTAGCAGTTTGGTTTTCACTTAATTTAGCCCTTTTGTGTGGCCTGCTTGTGTGACTCTGGTAATAACAATAAACTGTGAGCTCCTTTGAAAGTGGAGCCTAGCGTTAATGGTTTTACATTATCTATAAAGTGCAGTGCTGCGGCTATATAAATGAATGAGGTTAATTACTTCAGTGGGGATATAACATGGTATAACGGGTTATAATAATTTCCTCACATATCTCTGCCACCATTTATATATTTCAGCACATCTTAAATTCAGTGTCACAATTTGCAGATTTCTTACAAATGAGCAAATTAGTTAAACATATACCAAAAGCAGGGTTTTAACAAGTTCATTTGCTCATTTGGCATTTTACATGTTAATTATTACCAGCTGTTTAAGGTTTGTAGACAGTCCTAATTTAAAGGGGTAGTACTCAAAGAGTATATTAATCAAGTGATAATATGCAAAAAATAAAATCGTTTTATCATCAGTGGGACGAATGCATCTTACATTGCTGGCCATTGGAAAGAATGTCATTTTGGAGCCAAAAAAGTCTTGTGTCACCTAAACCGATCTCAGAGGCACAAATTGTCCATTGCTCAAGGACCTCCTATCAACCTCTGGAGGAACCCCAGGCTTCCACAGAACCCTGATTAAGAAACACTGCCCTAGACACACTTTCTGTCCAAGACTGACAATGCTTGCTTTGTGTATTGTATTTATGAAGGAACGGTCTATGACAGAAAGTGTTAAAATTACAGAACAGAACTCATTTCACTACATCCCTATAGCAAGCAGAAAGTGTCCTGCAATGCACTGAAGATAGCCGCAGAAGGCGGATAACATTGCTTAAGATCTCACTTTACAGGAAATACCGCAGAAGATGTACCTAGCCTTAAAAAGAAAATGAATGCAGCTGCAACATATACATGTATGTAGTCCTCAGGTTACATACGAGATAGGGACTGTAAGTTTGTTCTTACGTTGAATTTGTATGTAAGTCGGAACAGGTACAATATTTTAATAAATGCAATTAGGACGCATGTTTATCTCAACATATTATTAGGCAGCGTGGTGTCGGTTACTGTCTAAAATCCTCAGTGTGAGTTAATCACAAGCAAAGCAAAAAACAACTAAAAAACCTTATGGAGCCTAGACATTCATTAACCTGTGGAGCAACCTATGCAAAAGGAAACAACTGCAGAGTTTGTCTTGGTCATTAAAGAGTTACAAGATGTAGCAGAAGAGTTCAGCTCTTAAGATCACCCTCAACCTCAGCTGTATTTAGCAAGGAAATTCTTCTGCAAACCGCCCCCTATCAAGCCTCCGTCCTGCACACGAATGAGCAGGGAAGCCCCACTCATATCTAGGAGTGGTCTGTATGTCAGATGTCCTTAACTCGGGGACTGCCTGTATTCACCTTTCCAGTTCATCTTACGGAAAGAAGCTAATAGGTGTGGGCCCACACAACACAATTGTTGGACATACATCCAGAATAGCAAAGCTTTGCACTACCAAGGGATTTACTAGGGTCCTAAAAGAACCAGAGCTGCCCTTGGTACCTAAAGTGAAATGTTGTAGCATAACATACCACTTCTAAAATCTCTTCCCTTATTGCTTTTGGTGATTCTTTTGGTGATGCCTGAACTATGGGGTAAGGTTGCAATACAGAAACTTTTTCTTACGAAGAAAAACATCAAGGTCCGGCTAAGTTTCAAAAAAATACATCAAGTTTCTGAAAGCACGTGGGAAATGTGTTATAGTTTGATGAGACCAAAGTTAAACCTTTTGGCCACAAATTCAAAAGGTACTTTTGGATCAAAGACAACACTTGGCATCACCAAAGGGCGCTACTATATTAGGGATTACAAAAGGCTGATGCCAATTAAAATTTTTTACCTGAATTAGCGGAATTTAAAATGCATTAAATGCTTGTTATTACTAAACATATAACAACATTTATTGACTGTTTTTGGCTGGAGTTCAGTCTTATGCTATCTAGAAATACTACGATACTTGAAAATGCCTTTCACTGGTAATAAAATGATCCTCGTGGGATCATATCTGGGTCTAAAACTAATATAGTCGTTTTTCTGATTAAATAAATTGGCCTTAAAAGTCATAACTGCAATTTCATAAATATGATAACAGGACTGAAATTTAAATTCATATAAATTATCATTGCTTAAAAAGAAATAATGAATCTAAAATGAATTTAAATGTAGATAAATTAAATTATGTTTCAAAAGTACTTTGTGCAAAGAATGTATAATTTCTTTGCTAATAAACGGCCAGTAATCTATTAAATGATAAAGAAATATTTGCCCATGTCTCCATTCTTCTGTCTCCATGGACATATTCGTGCACACTCAGCTGATTTTCACTCTTTAGTCCTTTATCCAAAGTGAAACAAACAATATTGACTTGGGTTGTGCATTACAGTAACTTTCTTGCTAGAATGAGTTGACGGTAAAAGGGCTTAATTATCTCTTCCCCCCTTGCACCATAATCTCTCTGTTAAAGGAGTAATTAGGGTGTTGATTAAACTTTTTTCAGAGATGGACCTTTAAATCTTAACAAAGAAAACCACATTTCTAATGTTAAACAGCATTCTTGCAGCTTGTACTATTTTCCTTGTACAGCCTTCCATCCATTAGCACTTCTTATTACTAGACATAAGACATTGCCTCGGCTCAAACAATTTCATTTTCTCTCTAGCGTAACTGCTTTATTGTATTAATTTTGTTTACTGTAGATGTTCTATTCGTCACAACTCTTCAGCCAACAACTCACACAATTAAACAGAAAGAAAACTGCTTTTACTCTTCACGCCCTCTACACAGAAAGCCATAAAAAGACTTCAAACGTGGCCACTAAATGATGCACGACACGTTTGGCCAGCCTCGACTGTTATTCTGCACAAGGCTGCTTCATCCACTGCTCTTAACTATCTTAGCAAAACAAAAGTTTGCAAAAAAAACTAAATTTATCAATAAAGCTTGTTCTGGCAGCATTAGATTGACATCAGTTATAAACTGCAGGTGCAGGGCCAAAAATTCCTTGAGTTTTTTATTACTAGCCCAACGTTCCCTTAGAATGTCTCGGACTGCCAAAGGGCTATACAATACCTAATTTAATAAGCGTAATGCTAATTTTTTTCTCTTTAACCTTGTACTGTATAAAATGCTTGCCTAATGTTTAAAGAACAGTAAAATCCTGCTCAAAATAGTATTTATAAAAGGCTCTATTGTGCTATGTGAAAAATATGAACAAAAATATGAACAAACAGACCAACACCTGACCTTTAAATACATTATATGGCCAAAAGTTTGAGGACACCCCTACAAATTATAGACTTCAGGTGTTTTCAGTGAGGGGTAAGTAATACTACAGCATACAAGACATTTTAGACAACTGTGCCCCTCCAACTTTGTGGCAGCAGTTTCAGAAAAGTCCTTTTATAGTTCATCTTCATCAAGGCATGGTATAATGAGTTTGACACAGAGGTCTGTGTTTAACCCCTCCGAAAACCCTTAGGATGAATTGCCAGTTGAGACACCAAGGTACCAATTTTGCTTGCACTGATGTTTCTTGGGTATAGTCCTTGCTAGCATTGTACAGTATGGTTGTGTTGGAAAAGAATGAATTCATTTAATTATTCATTTCATGGCATCAGTTATCCCAAAAATAGGAGGACTATTCCTCATTTTAGGACAGTGGGTGGAGCCTTGCAAATCTTTCCTTTAAGCCCCCATGGGCAAATGCACATTCAGAACCACAGGTAAATATTGTGAACTTACCCTAATATGATAAAGCCATACATTTACTGCATACAGCAGCAGCAGCAATCTGGAGTAGGAGACACCCTATTGACTTTGAAATGTGCAAGACTCATAATATGTCTTCAGTATAATGGATATTACTTTTTACAGCACATTAGTGGATTAACAGGATGGTGTTGAAGATAAATATTTAAAATTATGCATGAAAGAAAAAACTCTTTTAAACAGAGTAGTCTTCATTGCTCACCCATACTTAAAGTAAGTGGAATGTGAAAAACATGACCTCTGTTATATCCTGATAGAATGCACCTTACTCCACCAGTATGGCTCTATATATTGCTGTGACTCTGTGAATGCAAAACTAGGACTTCCCAATGGCAACAAAGTTCCTGGAATGCCGGTTGTGTGATTTTTCTTCATTCCTGAAAGCCACTGTATGGATGTAGTCCCCCAGGACTCATTGAGGATAATAAAAGATTTATGATATGTGTTCATAATTGCTTGGAGTGTTCCAGAATATAATTTACATTGGGAATGCAATAGATGTGTAACAATGTGGTACAATTTTGTTATTATCAGGAAACCCACCATAAATGCCATGGAGGTGTAGCTCTTTTGTTATCTCTCATCCCTGAAATACATGGCACCTGTGTGGTAACTGATGGCTGAGCCTCCACAAGGTTGGACCATGGGACCGCAGTACCATATCTCAGTGGCAGTGATATTCAAGTGGGACTCCCAGCGTAGATTTACCTTGGTCAAGGCATGGTACTTACTCTCATGCAATGGTGGCAGTTCACTCCATGGAGGTTTTTTAAATGTATATTCCAGAAATGGGGGAATTGGAGACGATGGAATACTCAACAACAGCACATCTTAAGTTAACAATTTATATTAAGGACAGGCGTATCCAAGGGAACCGGCACGTGTGCCCACTCTTATTTTGCAAAGGATTCTTTGGTGGTCCATGGCTCTGGCTGGTCTGCCACCCCACGGGGTCACAAGAAGGACCCCACTGGGGGGCGCACCGGCCAGAGCCACGGACCATGTCTCCCTTTTGGAATTGAAGGCTCAGGGAGGTGGGCAGGTTGTCTCTCTGAACACAGCCCACCCACTCTCCCATCGCAGACTCAGTCCTGGGAGAGAGGATGGGGTCTGATATCATGACATCACTCTGGGGGAAGTTTCTTCCCCTTTGAGTGACACATAAGCAGGGGTGTAGTGGGACGGGCATGTTTACCGTGTCCCTTTTCTTTTTTTACGACTACACCCCTGGACTTATCTTGAGTCAACAGGCAGAAGTAGCATTTAAATCCAGGACCAAATGATAATGCTGGTCCTGGTGAAAGAACAAGGAGAGATGAGGTTAGTTATTTGCAAACACTTTTTTAAATTGTAACAAATTATTGTTGCCTTCCTTTTTTGCAATAAAAGACCTGCCAACTCACAAATTTTTCATTTTTAGGTTGAGTTTCATTTTAAGGTAGCAAACAGTGGGCCCATAGGGTCAAGGAATGAGTTTTAGCCCAAAATGAAAAATTAGGCAGGATCCTAAAGGCAAAGAAAGGCTCCTGATCAAGGTACTTAATAAAGCTAGGTCCACTGAGGAAAACCATCAATGATTGGCTACTTAACATACATGAAATAACAGTCTGTTATTAACACACTAAAATGCAACTAAGGACTTAAAAAGCAAAACTAAGTGTTTCAGTTAGGGTTTACATCAACTTTACTGCAACATCTTCTTTTTCAAAGGCACCAAAATTTTCATTTTCTTTAGATTATGCAGCACTTAAAATTGGAATTAAATAAAGTGGTACAAATAACATTCTCAGGTAATGTTATTGGCCTTGCTGCAACATAGAAAAATATTAAAACAGGTTGCTGTGGGAACTGGTTCCTGTTACCACCAATAATTCCGAGTAAAATTAATAAGTAAAAAAAATCTACAATACACAAAACCCATTTCCTGAACTGTGATATTTCATCTCAGAAAGCTGCTGGGGTAATGAAAGAGCAATAAATGCATTAGGCTCTCTAAATCCTCCAGATGTGGAATGAGAAGTGCAAACTGTTTCATACAAGCAATGTTTGACGAATGAAAGAGACTAAGAATAGTAATCACTGTGACTCCGAGGGCCGAGAAATAGCAGGTTCAGCAGGAAAAAAAATATTACATGACAGATGTGACAACATCCAATTTGACAGATCCTCGGGAAAACAACAGCAGGGAGTAGCGCTACACAGCCAAGGAAATGTCCGTGTGTGGGTATAGTTCATATTTATGCTAAGTATGTTTAATACGTTTGTATATTTCGGTTTGTCTGTTTCTGTGATCTGAGGTCTGCCCTTAACACTTTAGGTAGATACAAATTGAACGCTCTGTAATAATTAGTAGATTAAATGTATTTTTAAAAAGAAAGCACCTAAATTTGACCAGGTATCACTCCCTGTACAGCCAAGCTGGAATGTGAAGGAATACGTAGTCCAAGGAGCCAATCAGTTTATGTGCTGACAATAAATATCATGATAGAAGGAAAAAGCAGAAATGCAGGGGGATAAGATCATCACTGTGCTGCTTCTCCCTTCAAGTCAAAGGCTATGGGTGGGCCTGGGACACCCCGGGCTCAGAGGAAGTAGAAAAAATGATGTTGGCCTTCAGAGTGAGGACATCTAGCAGCAGGAAAAAGTATTGCAGGTTCAGGTTTAAGTGCCATCTCACACCTATGTGTTCTGGAAACACATGTGTTCTAGGAGCCTACACGTGAGTAGGAGCCTACACACTAAGCATGTAAATATATATGTTTTTATGTATGTATAATTTCACAAAGAGATCACAGAACGTTTCCTGACAATGCCTTCTTCTGCTTTTTTCTCTCCAGAACGATGAAGTCATCTTAGTTCTGGCATCATGCAGGGTTTGCTTCTAGTTTCCAGACTGAAATGTTGGATGAGGAATGACACAATCATGTGAATCCAGGTGCTTGTGTGGTTTTGGCTGTGGATCATGCCTGACATAGATCATCCTTCTTTTGTAGCCTTTACCCTTGTGGCCCAGGCTAATCATGGGGGGAATAGGAGACTGAGGATTGTAAAAGTAATGACACCATCCCAGCCTGGGTCAAGTTACTGCACAGCAGGTCAAGGATGGCTTTTCAATTGAAAGCCAACACTGTTGCTGCATATTGTGGCATGTCTGTATACCATCCTCCATGTTTGTATTTTTGTATTGTTACCTTGCTCCTGATAGAAGACAATCTTTAATGTCCAAGTGTGAGTGGTTTGGGGGAGACTGGTTACCTAACAAACAGAAAGCCAGCTGAGATTGCTGGTCTCCCTACCTGGAAAAAAAGCCTGAGTAGGTGGGCAACATTTCCTGATAAATGGGAAAAAGTAGAAAAAGAGTAACGATGAATCTAGGACAGGGGTGCCCACACTTTTTGGGCTTGCAAGCTACTTTTAAAATGATCAAGTCAAAATGATCTACCAACAATAAAAAATTGGACTTAATAACTCCTGTGCACGGTAGAGTTTATTTCGAAAGGCAGGGCTCCGCGATCTACTTGTTTTGCTTTTGCGATCTACCAGTAGATTGAGATCCACCTGTTTGGCACCCCTGACCTGGGGCATGTGCTCATTTTTATGAAAGGTAAACCCCAGCCTTGCACAGCCTTGGACAGTAGTCCTAAATTGTTTACTTACAGTGTTTATTAGAAGCTGCTGCAAGCCATATAGAGGCCATCTCGATTTCTGGTTGGTGGACATCCAGCTTTACTGTCCCTGCCCTGTCACTTTGGTTCATTGTGTCTGATTTAATAAAGCTCACCAAGGCTGGAGAGAATACACTTTCATTAGTGAAGCTGGGTGATTCAGCAAACCTGGAATGTATCTGGTCCAGGATTTGGAAACATTTGCTTACAAATAGCAAATGACAGTTATGAAATCCATTCCTGGCTTTCTGGATCACCCAGCTTCACTGCTGAAAGTGTATCTTCTCCAGTCTTGGAGAGCTTTATTAAATCAGGCCCATTGCATTTCAATTATTTTTTTCATAGAAACTCAGCTTCACGTGTTAAAAAAATTCACCCATCAAGTTATTTATTGTCTCACCAGCCATCATCTGTTGCATTGCATAGATAGGCACAGTGAAGTAGAAATTTCACTAAGATAAGGAATATAATTGAAAGAGAAAAGCTTAAAAAAGACATTTCATCCGAATGTTGATAAGAGAGAAAAGAAGGAATCGGAGAAAGCACAATATAGGCAAATTGACCTTTATTTCAACTTTAAATAAAATTAGAACATTTTTATGTATTTCATTTTTCAAAACCATCTATTTGTTTGTTGCCAAACAAGTTTTCATCATGCATTAGAACTAGATATGTAGAAGTGGCCACATATTGGTCTAGACACCTTTAAGGGTCTCTCAGTGCCTGGACACTTTTATGTCGCATTTCATTGTTGAAGTTCGGCTCCAAAGTTCATTTTTTTGTTATTCCATTACTATGCTTTCAGAGATGTGGGAAAGATAAAACTTTCAAATTTGCATTATAGAACTCTCCAGTTTTTTAAGGGACCTGCTCTGTATTTGCAGTAGACAGGGGAGGGAGCAGAATGAGGCGTAACTGCTGATAATATAGACTGTGCCAGCAGCTTTAGAGGTCAGAGAAAGTATTAAAATTCCTTTAATATGCTTTAAATATATTAGTTGAAAATCTATAGCCAAATCACACAATCAAGAAGCAATAGAATATGCCATTGATGAAGATATTCCTGATTTTATGTGTCTTCCATCATTTCTCCTCCCACCTCCAATTAAAGATACAATTATTTAATAAACACTTGCCTTATTTTCCCCCCAGTGATGTCATCACCAGGTCTTTTGTGCTTGTTTATTCAAGGCAAGCAGATCATAACTAGTGTTGTTCAAATTGGCCTGTTCTGTTCGCTGACAGTTCGCTGATTAAAGCTCTCCAAGGCGGGAGAGGATACACTTTTATCAGTGAAGCTGGGTGATCCAGAAAACCTGGAACGGATCTGGTCCATGATTCAAAACATTTGCTAGCAAATCAGCTTCACTGATGGAAGTGTATCTTCTCCAGTGTTGTAGAGTGTTAATAAATTAGGGCCTTTGACTCAATGACCCCAGTGCTTGGGTTGATTTGCAGCCAAACCTGAATACTATGGAAGTCAATTACAGAAACAAATTCAGCTAACACCACAAAGGCACAGCTCAGCCAATTCGGTTGGAAGACAGTGACAGCTGTCATAGTTGACTGGTCAGATTGGCTGAGCCTTACAACTTTAAAAAAAAGTCCCCTTCACATTATTACAACAAGATTTTTCAATGGGCTTCGAATCTTCCTGGAAAAGAAGTGGGGAAGCGAGAGTGCATGCCTCCTATCTGGAAAAGGTCTTCCGGAATCTGGATTTCCAACCTGCCACAATTGGGGGTGGGTATAGATCTGGTCTTTGCTGAAAAAAGTAAGGTACCTGCATGCTTTTTGCCCCCTTTCCGTTCTGGGACCTTTTTTTAGATAGGAGATGGAACAAACACTCTCTGCCCCATTTCCCATCCAGAAAGGTCCCAAAGTCTATTGAAGGGTCTAATATTTTTATGGGGCTGCACAGTGTCTTTTATCGAAGAAAACTTTTAGGGCTGTCAGTCTACCGGCAGAATTGGTTGAGCCGCGATATGTATAGTATGGGCTGAGTTTGTCTCTGGACAGCCATTCTTACGCAGGTGAACGAGTTTGTCTCTTTCATTGACTTCAATGGGGTTCGAAATCAGCTACAAATTAACCCGAACACTGGAGTCAACTTCGGAAAACTGTCAGCCAACTAAAACAGAGGCAAATTTGACCAACACTGATCTTGCCTGATCTGATCTGAATTAAATGGGAATTTTATATTTCATGCACCGCAACATACTATACATTATTTTAAAGCTCCTTAACTCAGGTAATATAGTAATCCCCATTTTCTCCCTTTTCCCTTTTCCTTCGTATATTACCTCTATCAGATCAAGATAAAATGTATTTGATTTGTGCAGCGTCATTAATGCACATATGCTATATCACCTGAAATATTTATCACATAGCCTGTAAATAACATCACAGTCTT
Organism: Pyxicephalus adspersus; assembly: GCF_032062135.1. NCBI lineage: Eukaryota > Metazoa > Chordata > Amphibia > Anura > Pyxicephalidae > Pyxicephalus > Pyxicephalus adspersus. The sequence goes on from NC_092859.1 coordinate 35,023,279, forward strand.
TTTTCCCCCATCCTCAAAGGACAGTTCAGCTACAGGGCTAAACACTGCTCGCTCTTAAAAATTAATCAATATGGACGGCTTTCTCTTTCACTGCAGATAAGCGCCATAGGGCAAAAAATCGCAGCACACGGCCGTCCTTCTCTATCTCTTGTCCAGATTAACTGATTGTTACCTGTTCTCGCCTAAATAAAGGCCAAGCCCTCTTTTGTGCTCTTTTATTCTATTGGTCATATTGTCTATGTCTCTTTGCATTGTTTTACATGAAAAGAACTGTCTTGGAGGATTGTATTTAGTTTGTTTTTATTGGTTTGATTTTTTTTTTTTTTTGACTTTGACATTTCATCTACTCTGCATACAAATAGCCCCTTGACAAATGGATATACACATCCAACTGTAATGATAATAATAATGATCGAAACAGAATCGTCCTTCTGTATTACCAGCTTCCTGGTGTCTGAAGAGTAGCCAAAATTGCACTTATTGATAATTGGTGGCTATTATATTTTTTTGCACCCATATATTCTTCAACTGTTGCAGATTGGCAGTACTTTTTCCCAAAAATCCTGAAACTAGAAATAATGAACACATTCACATCAAGACAAAAAAAAAAAACTATAATGCCATGCATGTAAAAGCCCCTGGTTGAAATATTAGGGAGACTCTGTGACATTTTTTCTTTATTCATTTTTATTAAAGGGCAGCCCCCAGACATAAATTTTGTAATCTCATTGTTGCCCTCCAAGCTGCAGTTATTCCAGTACTAAAACAGCAGGATTTTCCCCATGTATTTCCTGCACATTCTGATGCAAAGTGATCCCCCTAGTTGAACAGAGCAAAGGGTGAGCAAAAATTAAAATGAGTGTACCCCGTTGCTGGGGCCACCTGTAAAATGAATCTGTTGCTTAATCCTGTATTGACAGAGCACAGGTTCCCTTAACACCCATTATTTTTTTAAAACCAGGTTGGTGAAACAGAAGGATATTACTAATATCTGAGATACACCGGGACTATATGTCATTTTTGATTTGTATCTTTGATTTTTCCATTTCACCCACCTTATTTGTTGAATCACTCTCTGTACACATTTTTGATGGACCACTTTTCATTAGATTGCTTTTCTTCCTCTGGGAGAAATGGTATTGCCATCTGCTGCAAATTTGTTAACATCTTTTATCATGCAAAATGCTGATTCCTTCTCAGACTTTAGCATCTGAACCCTCACAAACACATCAAAAAATGCTTTTTTTTCTATTTGTCACAAATTAAGTGATATTCATTTTTGATGAGAAAAAGTTTGTTCCTAGTTAATTATGTACATGATCGAAATATATTCTATAGGTTCTTTGCAGAATTGTATCTGATTAATCTGTTTAAACTGACCTATGCTTTCCAGTCCAGAGGAGATTTCCCTCACAATGGAAGGAAATCTTCTCACTTTCTGTTGAGTCAAGACAGAAAGTGAAGGAAATTCTCTTAAATAGGCCACTTTGTTGGTATCATACAATAAAAAACAATACTTTACATTTATGTACCAAACCAAACTATAACAAACTTTACTATACAGTGTCCTATTTTATCAGACCATATTCTTCTACACCGTGCTTTACCATACCAAATTATATGATACTGTAGCCTAATATACTGCATCATACTTAAGCTACGTACACACTTCCAATAATTATCTCTTTTTTTAAATCTTTTTTAAAACCAAAAAATTATAACTAAATTAACACACCCCCCACTATAAATCAGTAAAATGTTGGCTTTCATTGCCAAAACTGTACTGATTAGGTGTGCTGGTGGATGGATAATGATGGAACTCAAAAGGGTGTGACTTGATTTTGTTCATCTCCTTCTTGAACACAGTGCGCAGGTTCTGAATCTTTTGCTTTACATATTTGATATCAGCGTCAGGATGAACGGTCTTGGTGAGTTCAACCATCGCGTCATACGCCTTCAGTTTCATCTGTCTGTTAGAATATTCTGCAGACTTCACCTTCCACAGGCAGGGATGGGACCTGTATGCTTCTATAAATTCACGCAGGAAATCTGGGTTGTTAAAAGCACCATAGGCCATGATCTGTGAAAACCAGTAAAATATAACATGTAACAAAACTATAAACATAACATTTAGGATTACATGTAAGAATATGCAGCATCACCCACCTCAGAAATGTTCGTTTATAGATCGAATTCTCGGACGAATTTTCGTACGAACGATCGCGTGTGTTCTTGCACTTTGCTCTTGTGATTTCCCACAGGACTTTGCAAACACCCACCCACTTCCTGCTATATGATTGCCTTTAATGCAATTATGTCTTCCCAGAGAGCAACACCTATGTCCAGAGAGGAGATGGAGGTTTTGGTGGAGGTGCTTGACAACAGTGACTATGATGGCAGAAGGAGGCACTATAAAGGGCAGAATGCACGGAAAAATAGGATTTTGGAGAAATTACAGAGAAAGTTGCGGCACAAATTTAACGTTGATCGTTCCAAAGATCAGTTGCGGCTGGCCATCCGGAGCAGCCAGTGGAGGTGGAAGGTAGGATTTCGGTATATGGCTATATGGAAAAAATGCTATAAGTTTCTAAATATGACAAATAGATTTTTTTAACATATAGTGAAAATTTGTTTTTGTTTTTTTTATATGCAGAGTTGCTTGTAGGGTCAATTGACCAGCCTGGCCATACGGAGCAGCCAGTGGAGGTGGAAGGTAGGATATCGGTATATGGTTATATTTAAAAAAAAAAAATATAAGTTTCTAAATATTAAAAAATATAGATTTTTTTAACATATAATGCAAACATGTTTTTTTTTTTTGCAGAGTTGATACTGGTTTCGGTGGAAAAGGAGGTTGCCCAGTCTCCGGTGGAAATGGAGCCACGTATGTACCCAGCTTTCAGAGAGGTTGGTAGGTTGCATATAATTGTGTGTAGATAAAATTTTTAATAATTTTTTTGCATGCTCAGACCATGGACGATCAATGAACGATCGTACACACGAACGATGGTCAACGATCATCGTCCAATCCGATCCGCCGGTCCGGTCGTTCATTTCCAATGACTTTCCTCGTTCGTCGGCGAGTCAACTGTGCTGTTCGTCGGCAATAATTTAAAAAAAATGGCTATGACCAGATCTGACAAATAGATTCTCCATTCAGTCCTTAAAACTTGATCCTACAGTTGGAATCTGTATAGGTAAAATTATTTCATTGCTTAAAGCTGTAGCTTCTGTTCTTATTTTACCATAAATACAACCCCTGAACCATCATACTTATTTTCTTGTCCTTTCTTTTCCTGGAGTAGTTCAAATATTTGTAATAGCCAATCTAATTATAGTGAGGTATATATAAATGTTGTTTTATGGGTTCAAAAAGCTCAGAAGAATGTACATGGAATGTGGAGCCATAGTGTATGTCTAAATCTATAAGTCTCACCTGTAATGCATTCTTGTTCAGAGAAATGCTTCACAGCTCCATATCTATCCTGGACAATGGCTTTCATTATACATTCTGCTACATGTAAAATGTAGAACACCATCCATATCAGGGACAAGTGTTGCTGTGGTTTGAAGAATTTGTTCTTGCCACATTTTACAAATGATCTGAAAACATTCAGCTAGCTGGTGTGTGCTAGATACCAATGGTAATGATTTTCTATGTAAATATCTTGTAAAGTGCGTATTGTTGACACAGATCATTAATAAACAGTACTACCTATTTATTATGTCTATGTGGTGCTACAGGGATTATGTGTAGAGGGATTCAGAGTAATGCAATGGGATGCTTGTCTTGGTTTAGTGTTTGTGCTGCTACTTGCTGTCCGAGGTTCACATTCCACAGTCAGGGGGGACTGCAGGAATCTGATTGGCCCCGAGAAGCTATGCAGAGGCACAAAGACTGGAACAAAGCTAGAGAAGTATGTATATATACAGTATATTCTGTGCTTGGGAAGGGAAGTGTGATGCACCTAATAGGAAGATCAACTATTCTAGAAAAATCTAAATTCTTTTTAAGTTTTGTTTTAGTTTTGGATAAAGTCCTCTGTTCTCTGAATCAGAGATAGGGATCTATTCCATGTTTTCTAGATCACCCAGGTTCTTCAACGAAAGTCTTCTCTAGTTTTGGAGAGCTTTAATAAATTAGACCCGATGTATCTTTAACCAGCCCTATTTAAAGCAGACCTAAACTAAAAATTTTACCTTAAATAAAAGGGTTGCCAACCCCTTTAAGGTAAAAATTACCTTCTTTTTTTATATCAGAACAATGAGAAACTAGTACTAGTACGGTTCCTTTCAATAGGATGATTGCCAACTCTCATTGTAAGTATGAAAAAAGACAAAGAGAAACGGAAAGGGTTTTTTTGGCAATATTACATATATTGAGCAAATAGCATCACACAGTAACAATATTAGACATAGTATTTTTTTTGGGACCTTGGTAATTCCAGTCCAAAACATTAAACAACGGTACTTTTGCTAGACATTCATAACCTACTGCATAGATATAGATTGTTGTCTGAGATACACGTAGTGGCTAGTAGCCGACGCAAGAGTACATAGAGAGGATTGATAGTTTAAACGCTCGCAGTCTTTTAACACCCGACGCGTTTCGCCCTCATTGGGCTTGCTCAGGGGTGACTGTGCACTTTACTACATGCAATCTAGGTGCATTCATGGAATATAAAAGATTATTAGACTAATATAACAGTATTTTTTGTAGCATTTTCAACTTACAAGGTAACGAAAAGCACAGAAAAGGGGGGCATATCATAGTTTAACATAGTATTAACCAAAACACTGACATTCCAAAACATATAATATTTTAAACCCATATGTATAAGATATCTTGCAAAGTATCAAACATTTATGCATCTAAAAAGTTAATAATATAAAAAGATGATTTACATTCTCCAGGATGTATAGTATTATGGGGTCAGTAGGTGGTATACGATTGGAGGATTGGTATCTTAGGTGCAGTATATGTATTCCTATCTCCTGTAAGTATGTTAGACCCATAGTAGGTAAATAGGCAATATATATTTGTTACCTTATGGTTATTACATATGTTTTAGGTTTTAGTACTACGTATACATTGGGAGAACAAGGAAAAAAAAGGGGAGTAAAGCCACCCTCTTCTGTCTTTCACTCAGGAGGCTTGTGGCTATCTCAGGCTTGTGCAGAATGAGCATTTTCTTCAATGAGAAAAAAATCAATCTGCGCTGTATGTGCCACACCTCCTATTCTGTACACTGTGCTGTACATTCCCCATTCCACACTCTGTACACTGTGCTGTACCTTACCTATTTCACACCATCTCCTTCTATATGCTGTTAGTCTGAGCCAGTTGGTTGTGTTTAACCTCATGCTAAATATACTTGGTCCTCTCCTGCCTATAGTTTGCAGAATTTTTTTGCACTTGTTAACCAGATCTAACAAAATGCATCCAATGGTTTCCTTGTTATCCTGGTCAGGTATGTCATCCATACAAACGTAATATGCTATAATATTCTGTATTAACATTCTATCACATAACTGAATTACTCCAGGCTTTCAAAACACGATATTTGTCTGCTGACACTTGACAGGCGGGTATTAATAAAAGCAGTGTTATCCATACTAAACCTATTGTGCTAATGTTCAGGGACATTTTTCTTAAGGTAAGGACCATGACTCTGGACATTCTTATGTTTAATGGAGAAATTAATAGGCTTTGCCCTGGTAAGCTGTCACTCCGAAGCTAAGGGCAGCATATAAAACAGCGCTAGGCAAGAAAGAAGAAACAGAATATTTGTTTATATGTAAAGAGCGGCTTACTGGCCTTCCAGAGTTGATAAATTACCTTAGACGTCTGCTATCGCAAAAGTTATTTAGGAATCCAGATAATATATCTACAGCATGCAGAAAAATGTTAGCTGCAGGAAAATTATAAATAATTTTAAAGAAAGTAGACAGAAGCAAGGTTCAAGAAAAATGCTATTTTATGTTTAATGGTGCATTTTTGTACCCATTCAGACCTGGTAGACCAAGCAATTTTGGGGACAAGGTCCTCTAGCATCACATTAAAGATGTCATAGTACATCTTCCCCACATGATGAGACAAATAGTACTTGCATGGGCAATGCCTAGGTTGGGCCAAGACAATGAGGAATCGACAGTTGCTCTTCTCTAGCCCTAGGGTTACCTATTTTTGGACCACAAAATAACAAACAGAATTGGGCACATGGACAGAAACTCTCAAATGTCCATTAAAATAAAGCTTCCAAAAAATGGAAAGTTTTTCAGCCCCTCGGCCACCTCCCAGGATTATGTGCACAAAACAAAAATTTAAAACTTTTACTTCCTAGAATTTTATCCTGCCCTAATTTGTTACTGGAAAATGTGTTTCAACCCACTGGATCAATTCAACATTGAACAGATAAAATTGTCTTACTCAGGCCTAAACTCGTGCCCATCACTTCATCATGAAATCTAAGGCTTGGCTCTCCATCTTCAATCCTCAAGGCCAGGATCCACACACATAAAGTAATGTATGGTTTACAAAGAGTCACGAAATGGCTGTAATAAAATCCTGTATTTTTTATTTTACTCATTAAAAACAATTAATATCTTATTTCATAGAAATAATCATGATTCTTAGAACCTGTAAAGAATAGGGCAGTTGGTTTAATTCATGCACTTAGGCATTATGGTGCCTAAATGAAAAATCCAGAATTCTTCTCATGCTATGCCAAGCCTTGAAGTCTCCACCTCTCAAACCATTCTCCACCACTGCCTATAATCTATATATAATCTAAAAAAGCTTAAACACTGAATATTGGACAGGAAGGAGAAGGGTTAAAACCATCATTTTATTATTGCCGTCACATTAGGAGTTGAAAGGAAATCTCTGGAAAGTGAGGAGAATTCCACTCTTAGACTAATATGATCACAACAGGTGTCCGCAGTGGAAAATCAAGGGGCTTATTGGTAATGAATTGGTGATTACATAACAGATTGCCACTTTTTTTAAAAGTTGTTTACAGTGGCAAGTGGTGCTTTAACACTTCTGCAATTATTCAAAACCGGTGATCATAGGTTCACTTCTTCATTTCACTCATTCATTTAAATAGCATAAATGATCAAAGTAAAACAGACTGTTGAAACAACCACCACTGATCTCTATTGATACAAAACATTCTAAAACATTCTCTATGAGATCATGAAGAACAGGGGTGATCTTTCTAGCTGATCACCATTGTTATATTTTACAGTATGTCTCATTGACAATAATACTTTCGGCTAATAACAGAAAGTAAAGCTACGTAAACATGTCAGATCTGTCACAAGGTCGTGCTTGTCTCAAGTGAAAATCTAGTATGGGCACAGTGGTCCCCTAACGTCATCAATCCACCCTGATCAGGAATGACCGCTGTGCTTTCCTATGCAGGAGAGAACAGCAGCATGCCAGTCTCCATAGAACAGATGGCACTTTGTGTACAGAGCTTGTTCATTCATCTGTCATTAGAAACAATCATGAAAGGCTGTTTCCAGCCACAGCGATCTCTACTGGGCTTTTTTCCACCTAATAGAAACAGAGGAAGGAAGAAAACAGAAGCTTTTCCCTTTTAGGTTGATAATAGTTCACCTTATTAGTACAGATCACATAAGATCAATGCACTACATTGTTTTTTTTTCAGTGTGTAATGTCTGGCTTACTCATCAGCCTTATAACTTGAATAGGTCTGCTATGGATTTGTATTTAGACAGCTGTGATATTTATCTGTATTATAAAATAGTTGCCCCCTGTTGGCCTATTGATACTTACAAGGGAAAGCTCCTAACTAAAAAACATTTAACCTTGGAGACAATAACAGTAAATGTCATAAAAACAAGCCATCTATCAATCCTGAGTTAGGCCTACACACACTTAGGCTGTCAATGGACCAACTGATTGATATGCCGATTATTGATCGGTCAGAAGTCCCAAAACACTGAATACATGTGCATAAAAGTCTGCCCTTTAGATTGTTTTTGAGCTTAATTGTTTGCACTCAGATAACTTGTTTCAATCAATATTTACAACACATCAGATCTATCCACAACTGATTGGAACTAAAGAAACAGACTTTTTACATGTGGCTGCTAAATTCTATTTAGAGTCACAGACATCAGGTATCTCAGAAACAGGGGTAGGCCCAGCAATGATTTTGGAATAAAATATGTTTTGGAAAATGTAGTTATAGACAAATTTTGTGGTGTCCCACTGTGCAAAAAATACCAAACAATTGTCTTTGAAATACTTTGAAACTGACAAAAGTAATTAAGCTATATCATTTTTATTCTGTACTTAATAAAAAGCAGGTCTTTTTCAAGCAGAGTTTTGCTTGAAAAGAAAATTACGAATAATAACACAAATGAAATGTAATGGTCAAAAATAATAGAAACATTAAGCTAATTTTTGTTGTAGAAGCCTTAGAGGTAATCAATGTAAACAAGCAATTCCAGAAGATTTCTGTACCGGTCAACAGGTAGTTTGGCCCACTCTTCCTGAGCAAACTGCTCGAGCTGTGTTCAGTTTACAGGGTGCCTTCTCTTGGCTGCATGTTAGTTTGTTTCATAAATGTTTGATAGGATTCAAATGAGAAGACATAGAAAGCCACTTCAGAATAGTTCAGTTTGATCCTTATCCTGCTTAGGCACCTTTAGCTGTGTATTTTGAGTCATTTTGTTTCTGTTGGAGGACCTGCAACTGAAACCCCTTGCTTAGCCTAGGTAGTATATTTTGCTCCGGAACAGCTTGATGGTCTTTTTTTGTTTTTCTTTTAACAACAGTTCTTCTAGTTCTTCTTCCTTTAAGCATATAAAAGGTGGTTGATGGTGCAGTCAGACATTGATGGACCCTGGCTTTGAAGTTCAGCTTGTATTTCTTTGAAAGTTTTCCTTGTATTTTTGTATATTATTTTCACTATCATTTTCAATCTGGGACCAGTTTTGTTTGTGGCCATATCAAGGTAGGTTGGCTACAGTCCCATGGACCCTAAACCTAATAAGTTGGAACTGTATACGGATACTATAGGAACTCTATCTGCTTGGAGATTGTCCTTAGACAAGTATTTAACTTTAACATATATCATTTTCTTTCTGATCTTATAAGGCAACACTTTTCTTTGCTTCCTTTGGTCCATGTTCAGTTAGGCCTGGAACGTGCGAGGGACCATAGGGGAAGACTGACATGACTGGGCAGACAGGATAGGGTTAAGAAATTAGTTCAGAAGTGAGGGAGGGTTAAAAGAGTTAAAAAGGTCAGGGGGAGGAAGCAGGGGGGTCATTTGGAAGAGACAGGGTACACGAAAAAGTTTCCCACCCTCCTGCCCCTTTTAATTGTTGGGTAATGTTATTGGTTTGTAGTATGGGTTGTGGGATTGAGTAGTTGGGTAACCACTTGAGGTCCTTGAGAGGGGTGTGTTGATTGGTTAAAAATAGCTATGGATTTGGGCACCCATCTACGGTATGGAGTTCCCGTGGTTTGGATAATAATGTTTGGAGAAAGATGTTGGGGGTCTGCACAAAAATGGAAGGAATCTATTGTTCCGAGCTGGGAGAATTTGCCACTTGGAGCAATTAATATTGGGTTGCAGACCAAAAAAAGTGTAACAAGGTGGCCTTCGAAGACCAGCAACCAATGAAAGTTTAAGTTGGGGACAGTGTAGTTGATGTTTAATTGTTATTTATGATTAATTTATTGGTAATATTTATTTGTTAATATTTGTTTATATTTTGATTTATTATAGTGTTTATACATATATTTTATATATATATATATATATATATATATATATATATATATATATAGAAAGAAAAGTATTTTGATAATTGTTTTAATAAAAGGCCTATGGGCCACATGAAGATACCAAACAGCTGTGTGACTTCTTTTCTACATTTAAAAAAATGTTAAATGATGGTCTGTATCATTGAAAATATGTTTGGTACCCATTATTGAAAACAGCTAGTTTTAAAATCATTCAAGTAATGTATGATCTTTTCTAGGGGTACCAACAATTATGTCCTGACCATTTTAGATGATCTTTGTTAAATAAGCAATATTTGAATAATTGTTCACACTTTTCTTTACTTGATGACAAATGAAGGCATGCAGGTATACATGAAACATTTCTTTAAGGCATAAAGCATTTATAATGAGCTATAGGGCTACCAACCAATTTGTCCATGGTTATATAATTTGCAATGTGTATGCAGATATACATTTAAAATGTCAGCTTGATCTGAACTATAAAGCCCAAAGTTTGTGGACACATGGCCACATGGGCTTGTTAGATATACCATTCGAAAATCATGAGCATTAATATGAAATTTCCAACCCACCTTCCTTTGCAGTTATACCAACCTTCACTCTTATGAAAAAGGCTTTTTATGGAGTGTGTCTTTTAGAATTTGTGCATTTGTCAGATCAGCTATTGATAAGGAAACCTTGTTTATACATGTCAACATCCATATGTGATTTATTACATACCTAGGTTCTGCTATCTGCTTTGCAGTGCAACATAGGGGTAGTATCTGTGATGCACCCAAACCATAGAAATCAATGCAGCCCCTTGGTGGCTGATCTTTTATTTTAAGAGTTGTTACTGGAGAGGCAAAATGATTTTTATAATATATCTACCCAGCCTCTGCTATATCATTTCAGAGACTTTTTCTGCAAGAGGATGAATGCCCTATTTATTGTACAGCGATGCGTAATATTTTGGCGCTTTATAAATCCTGTTTATTAATAATAATAATAATAATAATAATAATAATAATAATAATAACAACTACAATAACACCCTCTGTCCTCATTGCTGCTGTATTTGCAGACTTCAGTAAAAGGAGTGAAACAGTAAATTTGGAAGTATTTTCCCTTGATTAAGATGACTGAATGGTTAGCCGAACACATGCTGGTAAACATCAGCTTTTTACTGACAACTGTCCCCTATTTCATTTAGCAGTCACACTTTTTAATGAATGTGTTTTTGTAAAGTTTTATCCTTGGAATTTTCCTCATTGAATTCAATATATTGTCGGAGTTCTATCTCTTCTGGACTCAAAGTCTTAATTTGTATTACATAGTTATGTGGATTTTCATTAAACAATGACTTATTTTGATCTGAACACTATTAAAAAAACATTGTGCAACGGATTGCAATTTTTGCCTAAAGAGCCTTTTTAGAAATTGCATTACAAAATAAACAGCAGCCAAAATATTCCTTATTATGTCTCACTGGTCATCTTAGCTCTGTGTCGGAATCTGGGTCATCCCTGGGAACAGGTCACTAACATCTGTTGGAATCCCCAGGGTGGAAACACGATGGCACTAGAATAGGCAGATAGCCGCAGGGTCCTGGCATGAAAACAGAGGAACGAAATACACATTTTAGGAATCTGCTGCACCCAGGAGATCAAAGAGTTGTCTTGCCCATGTCTAACCTGGCATTCAGCCTGTCCACTGCAGAGCTGGCAGACCCATCTAATGAATGCCAAGCATGGCATCCAGATGGCAGTTGGCGGCAATGTTAAATGAGGCCTTTCCCTAGACAGCAAATGCTGTCAGTGGTAGAGAAAAAAATATAGAAGTGACTTTTAAAGTGGACTCGAACTCAAGAAATTAAGATTTACTATATATTAGAGAACATCCAGAAATGTTAATTGTGTCTGAGATGCAGGCTGTAAAATTTATCTTTTTGCTTCTTTTCCTCCCGAAAAATTTCAGTATGAATAATAATTCTGGTTACCTAGCACTCCTGTTTTGCAGCCTCATAGTCATATATTTGCAGTGTGATGCTATCCAAAACACTGATTCTTTAGTCTTAGAGATTTGGTGATGTGACTACTATGCTGATCAATGTTCTCCTTGCTGGATAGTAACCTGTACCTGAGAGCCTCTGGTAGTGCTAGGATCTCCCTGCATTCACTTTATTCTTTCTGTTGATCTGTGCTTCACCATTTCCCCTGCTGCTTCTTAATCATTATCCTTCCAATCATCTGATAACTAGGGGGTATCAATGAAGCAAGAAAGCAAAGCAAAGCCATTTATGTACTTTTTGGTTCCTTAGATTTCAGCTTTAAAGCTGAATATAGTGATAAATAAATATTTTCTGAATACTAGAGTCATGTGTAGTCCTACATAAATCTTGGAGTCCTTTGTGTTTCCTCTAGATCTGTGCAGTATATCAGTCTGCACTCTGACATGAGCTTCCTGTAATAATGTCAGCCTTCAGAAAGGAGAGCTCTGTTTGAGGGAATCTTGATGGTGATTAACCAGGAGATCACACACATGTATTGGTTAATAGGTAAATGTCCCTTTTAGTTTATTTGCAGAAAAGATAGTGGTAAATGTCCAATGACCTTGCGGATAAACAGAGGAAAATGTTCAATGACTGGGCAAATAACAGTGTTGATATTAGATTGCAGACAAACCTTGGAGGTCATACATGGATGATCAGATGGAGAGCAGAGGATGCATGAGTAGCGAGGAGCAGGAACCAAGAATCAGGAGCAGGAACCAGGAATCAGGAAACAGCAACCAGGAATTAGGAAACAAACAGTTCCAGGAAACAGGAAGTTGTCACGATCAATCCGCACTGGAAGGAAATCATGGAGCCTTCATATAGTGCCGTCCTAGTCTCTGATTGGAGCTCGCACTGGGCATGTGCAGAGTAAGGATACGCACTGAGCATGTGCAATAAGGTTCATTTAGACATAGGATTGTGACAAATAAGGACCATTTATTGCTGTTCTCTCCTTGAACAGAATGGCTAATCTTATATCCACCCCTGTAGATTTCTGCAGGCATCCTGTAGTGGGGGAGCTCTCCACTGCGCATGGGCTATGATAATGACACTGCTACTTTTACAATGTAAAATCTTGGTTTTTAAAAGCATTTATCATTCACATGCTCTTTCAAAGTGTTTTGGAAATATATTTACATTTTTTTTGCTTAGATTTAGGCTTTAACTTCATTACTAGATGAAAAGTGTGCACTTATGCAGTCTTTGTACAGGTTGTGTAATTAGGGATAAGGCCAAAGCAGTCACATTTTACTAAATATCCATAGCAACATAAAAAACACATAGCAGCATATGATTATGTGCTTACCATCCCCTGGTGTTGTAGCCAGAATGTTTATATCCACAGTATTTTCTTATTTCCACATCCTCTGCTAATCGTCTTGATGAACATGTTGGGAGAACATAATTTATCGTGTTTCGGTGATGCCTAAGATTGAATTCATGTCAGTCTCACCATATGCTAGCAGGGTACTCAGTAAATGTCACACTAGTTGATATGCTAATCAAATCTGTCTACGTATCAAAAAACAAATAAAGATTACCAGGAGAGATGTAGTGTGCATGCTTACACAGTGAGAAGAAAGTTTCCCAGGAACAGTATTACATTCCTTTCTAAATGATCTTTAAAAGAAACCCGTAAAAAAAATCTTATTGTTCAATGTTTGAATTCTAAATCTCTAGAGTCTCCAGAAAAATCTCCAATGTCTCCAGAAAAATGATTGTCACTCGACTATTAGGCCCGAAATACTCTCAGCTACTCAACAGGATCAAAAGATCAGCAAGGACAATCAACTGATCCTATGACGCTGCTCTCTTGCTGGCGTAGGTATTGGGCATGATTCCATTATCTGAGATAAAGGATTCCCAGTACTATTAATTCTGTAAACCCTGCCAGAGAACTCGCTGCTGCTTCTCTTCTAATGCCCTAAAACTAGTTGTACTGGAACTAGTTTTCACGCCCCTGGATGGATGACATGGACAGGAGGGGCTCAGAGGAGATATGTGCAGAAACAAAGGACACACTATAGGAATAGAACTCTTGTGAGTCATGGGAGAAGAGCTATGGGAGGGTATGCAGCCTTGGGGAGAGGTGTTGAAGTCTCACAATTCTCCTAGCAGTTGAGCCCCATATGCAAACCAGCCACAAGGATGAGAAAAAGCAAGATAATAGGCAGGATTGAAGTCTACACTTTATCCAACCTTATTTTTAAGCCAGTGGCATGCTCAGAACAGAGTAGAGTGTCAGCCCCCAGGCCAGTCATTGACCTGGAACAAATTATAGTTGACTGGGTGCTAGGCCCATGTCAAACTAGCAATGCCTAGTGGTATGCCCAGTACTAAATGTGTTACAAGCACTTACCTTCAATTCAGCATTCAGTTCCATTCCATGTATGGGGGGTGGGGGTATTACAAGTTTTTACTTTAAAAACAAAAATTAAACAATATTTTAACTTTAGGTAAATTACAGGTCCACGTTACTTTATGGTGGTTAGTCTGTTTAGGTAATTGTGTTTACGTTATTTAAGTCTGGTTACCAGTTGCATTGGGTATTGTACTTATGAATACTTTAGCGCAAGACAGATATGAGCAACACGCATCGCAGATATGTATTCAGTAATGATTCATTAAATGTAATTTGGAACTAAAAGTAAAAAAGTGTAACTATCTGAATAAGATTCAGAATCACCATTTTGCAATGCCTGCAGCACATGGAGCAGGTCAGGTATGTGTATGTGCCAACAAGTCTTATATTTATAAGATAGCAGAGTGTCAGGGAGAATAAGCTCACCAGTCTGCTGCTTCTTCTTTCACTGTCAAGTTACAGGCTTGATAAGGGACAAGACCTGTAACTGTAACCTAACCACAGCGGAGAAAATTCAGGCCTCTGACAGTCAGCTCTGTACTGTGTGAAAGGGTTGTGTAAACTCCTAGCAATGACCTTGAGGCCATTTTTGTGAATCTGCTGGAGGGATAGAACTTATCTTTTATGTTGTTGTTTGAATCAGAGTACACTTTGATATTAGAAGTATAAAATACCCTCTTAACATTTTGGGCATTTGAGACTCTCTAGAAGTCTCTAGAAGTCAGGGAGAAGTCACTTACATAATTACCTCTGTAAACCAACACACTATAATATACTGTTCTCACCCTCCTGAAGAAAATCAGATGAAATACATTGGTAAGTGAGCTTTTAAGCCATGAACCACATATATGTGAATTGAGCCTATAAATAAAAAATTGAATCTACTGTATGAGAATTTATCAGAATGAATGGTTCATACTCTCATGTCCCATTGCTCTGTGTTGAAGTAACATACTCTCCCCCATATGGTATAGCAGGGGAAGGAGTGCTATGGTTTTATATAGCTGTATTTTATTAATAACACAATGAAAATATTCCATTTTAATGGTAGTAGCATTGTGTAGCATAAAATCCATTTGGCTGTTTGTAAAAATGAAGAGTTATATTGCAAATGGGATATTGTATGGTTTGGATAACTGAACCCTATTCTTATCAGATTTGAGCGTATTAGAGTCATTTAAACCTCAGAACTGAATAGACGGAAAAATAAATCCAAAAAGCCCTACAATATATATATATATATCTATTTAATACATTTATTTCTTTTTAAAAAAAAAAAATTTCCTGCACCTGTTACTTTTATTAGCATTTGTGTGTCCTGGTTTATGTAAAATGTCTATGCATTTGCCTCACAACTTATAAACATGAATTATTTATAAGTATGCATTGTGGAATACTCTATTTCGAGTCACTGAAGGTCTTTCTATATAGTACTCTACAAAGTGTGCTAACAAAGACATAATTGGCTTGAAAGGCAGTTTGCATGTTGAAAGGGAGTAGAGCGGTATTGTGTAGTAAGAGTGTTCATTATGGACAGGATTCTAATTTGAATTCTGCGATAAGAGCATCCTTGACAAGTAATAGACTGTTGAGCTTTGCTCTGCCCTGTTTACTAATGGCTGAGAAGTACATGTGAATTAGGCTATACCCTATACCTTGTGATAGAAAAGCCCAAGGCAAAATTATATATCTTCTTTAAAATATTTTTACATATGCTGACAAGACAAAAAGCAAAGAATCTTTATATATACGTAATATACTAATGTAAAGCTTTAAAAAATAAATGGAAAAATTGAAAAAATAGGTTAAGGAAATAAAAAGCATTCATTCAACTTGCCTAGGATGGGGTTCCAAAACATCATTTGACAAAATAGATTTGAATAAATACAAATCTTGGATTTCCAATAATAATGTTGTCCTGGCAGCATACTTTTCGGTTTATGGATGTGGAGACAACACTGGCTGTACTGAACTAATTTACAAATGTTCTGTTCAGGTGGGGTGTGCATAATTAAAATATCAGGAATGTATGAATGCAGAATACAGATTGCTTTGCTTTGAGATATTTACACAATAACACTGTCCTGTTCAACTCTATTGCAAATGGGTATTCAATCAGCCCCCCATGCAACCCTTCCAGGCCTTTACACCCTGGAACATTCATAATCAGAAAAAGTTGTGTCATCATATACAACTTTCATTCAAAGTGTAGACAACCTGACAAAGGGGGAGGAAAGGGATAGAGGGTTAGTCCTATTTCTTATTGGAGTTTCCTCTTATTTCCTACATGGTCACTGCAAGAGGTACCAAGCAGATTTTTTCTAGGCAGAACAAAAACAGCAAAACACGAGATTAAAGCACATCTTAAATAGTTTTTTTTTTATTTTGCATTATTTGCAGAACTCTTAGGTTTGTATTATGTACTGTACCAATGTTTGGGAAATTCTCACTTTTCTGTGATCAGAGGGCTGTGAGGTTAAATGTAATTTAAATATACATTAAAACTTGACAACAACAAAAAAAAGATTTAGAGATGACAAAAGGTTAATTCAGCTCTAGTTTTCTTTTCTCTAATTTTGTAACTATTTTGTGCTAGTCATGCAGGTAAGTCATTTCTGTTCTTCTGGCTACTAATATACATTGCTCTCCATTGCACCCAGTTCCCTTTTAAATAGTAGCAACATGGGTTTTCTCTAGCTATTAGTTTACATTGCACTGTATTATTCCCAGGTCTTGGGTCCCATTCAGTAGGAGTTAGGTGAATCTAATCACAATGATTTAGGTAGCATCCTTCAGCCCCAGATGGCAAAAGTCTATAACAAAGTCCTTCTGGGACACTGCAAAGTATGATCCAACCCACCTTTCTCAACGTATTTACTATAGAGGAACTGTTGAAATAACTTTCAGGTCTTGGGAAACCACTGGCATTAATAACAATATCTACAGCTCAATGTACATTGGTACCCGGTACCCAATGGTTTGGTGATCTTTGGAAAGATTGCAGGTTAAATGGCTGCCCAATGGGAAAAACGTCACCCTCACAGATAGCCAACTAGAATATTGCTGGAGGAACCATATCGTTCCACAGAACCCTGGGAACGATAGAAAAACGATAAAGAGTCAGCTATTTTTGGAGAACCATTGCAAAACAGATAGTGATTTAAAATAGGCTGTAAAGAACACACTGCTACATTTTTTTTACCCCAAATCTTTGTGTTACAAATAATCATAGTATTTTTCTAGGCTTTACCAAATGTATCCCTAAACCTCTGGGATAATTTTTACCATGTACCTGTAGTTCAAAACAGCTTACTTAACTTCCTGAGACATTATCACCAGGGGTGTAAATTTTACATAGGAACAGCTGTTGGGGCTCAGTTCTTTCCGTAGGAAACAGAACTACATCTCCCAGGGGGCCTTTCCCCAAATATAGTGTATAGATAGGCTGCTAGGAGCCAAGGCAGCAGCATTGTTCTGCCGGAAAAGCAATAATTGAATGTATGTGGAGTTGGACAAAGAGGGGTGGGGGTAATGTGGAGTTAGGTAGTTGAGAAGGCATATAAAACAACCCTTTCTCTACTTGCAATTTTTTTTTTTAAAAAGGTTTGTAATTTTTTTTGGGCAAAAATGTAGCATTAGTACCTGTGCTCCCCAATATTGAAGATGGTATTACTAATCCATTGTGTTGGATTACTAATGAATGCCCGCTAACCTGCCTCATGACCACGTTTCCCCGTGAGTCCCTCGTCTCCCTGCCCTTCTCCATATAACCGAACACTTGGCAGTAAACTTCCATGATTCGATACAATGGGCTAGTGCAATTTGTTCAGGAAAATCACTGTTTAATTCTGGGAGGGAAATACCTTTGTCATCAAGGAGAAGATCCAGAACATCCTTTAATCTGCAATGAAAACTGTTTTCATTAATATTATTTGGCAATTGAAACCTGATTGAAATACCCATGCATTCCAATTGGCTAGTCCACACCAGGGCATTTCTTAAGCCATCATTTCTAACTCCTAAATTAATTCCCAGCCTGAAATGATCACAAATGATTTTTTTCAGGCAACAGTAATTATCATTGTCTACTAGTAAATATATGAATGATATCCAGCATACATAATAAGAAGTCTTTGCAGTTACTAACATACCCAGTGGCAGCAGATGATGCAAGTTACATCCAACATTCAGAATCCAGTCCAGTTGTCCATGTAATATAGTTTTTACAAAATACAATATACATTTTTTTTACATATCTTATAGTGAAGAGATGCTGTCCATTTGGTTAATATATAAAAAGCGCCATACCCTGGGGTGAAACAATTGTTAGAAATGTTTCTATGTTATTGTATACTTATCTTGCTGTGTTTTCCTTCTACTATTTCTCTCCCAGGCTGTGTCCTGCGGAATTATTTGACACTGTTGCCTGAGGCATGACTAATTAGATTGTGACAGATATTCAATGTAGCAGAAAATGTTCATGTTCAAACCATGTCAGTTACGTTTACTACTGCAATGTCAGCTGCTAGAGTAGGCAATTACACTGGAAGCATTATATAATTTAATGTTTTAATATTCTTCATATTTAAAATCAATCTCACTAGCAAGAACTAGATAATTCACTGGAAACATGGTCAGTGTGCCTGGATAAAGGTCGGTGTAGGTGTGCAGGTATTAAAGCTCAATTAAACCTTCAGTTTAAATTAGCTGGATACATTCCGAGTACAAAAAAATGTTAATGTCATATAGCTCTTTTTTTATTTATAAAGTAGCCACAGCATGAGTTATAAAGCCTGTTCCTTACAGCTGCTTCAGAGTAAAATCTTGTGGAGAAGGAGTGATATATTTGCAGAGATTTGACATACATGCTGCTGAGTGAAGGCCGGAACTCTTTAATCAATCCGAAGCATGAGTTTTGCTAATTGCATGGGTAAAGGTCTGATTCAGAATGGTGAGTGTGTATGTGATTATATTATTATTTTTCTCAGGAAAATTTCCTCGAACTTCAGATGGTTTCGCGAAATTTCTTCGAACCGATTTTGCTAAACCGTTGGAAGATCTAGGGAATTTTAATGGGAAGATTCGTAGGGAATCCTGCTGTTTGCGATCCCCGCGGCATTAGAGGTTAAAGTTAAAAACTTGCTCGCTCATCACTTTATGTCATATCTTTGCAGACTGACCCCCCCCCATTCCCTCTTTTCCCCTTGGACATTGCAAATACATATTACATTTCCATCATACTATGGGATAAAGTCCAAGAATCCTTCACAGATGGAGGGAACTTTAGTTGCATGGCCAAATACTTTAATGATTCTTCCATAATGCAGCTGACACCTGATCAGATCTGCTGGTGCATGACTTTTTATTACATAACATGTACAGTAAATGCTTGGGCAAGGTTCTCTGGCATTCAAGGCGAAGATGCCAAAGTGTGGCCCCCAGGCTTTGAAAAATAGAACTTGTATACAGTATATCATGTAAGCCAACGCAAGGTACAGAACTGATGGCCACTATTTATGAGGCTCAAGGATCACCAAGAAAACCAAGTGTGTGCAGGAAGGTTTTACAACGCGGTTTAAACAAATTTTGTTATAATAAGTTAGAAAATTATTATTAATAATATTAAATTAATAGTAATAATAATAATAATAATAAATTAAAGCACTATAGGAAATAAGGTAGGTTATAACTCATCCAAGTTATAAATATTATTATACAATTTGTCATTTTTAGAAAGGCATAAGATTGATGTTTCCGGTACAAATAATTGTTATGCAAAAAATGAACAAATGCAGATGGATAAGTATAACTTCCCACAGTGAAGGGCTTTTAGGAAGCACTGTCATTTTGCCAAATCAGGACAAAGTGACAGTGCCTCCGGATACCTTCTCCCCTCATCCACATAATGGTGACAACAATTTAAAAATTGCATCTGGGAGGAAAATCACATACGCTCCCCCAAACCTGGTAATACTGGTTGCTCCAACAAACAGAATGACAGCAAGTGCAGAAAAGATGATGATCAATAAATGGGGTCAGGTATGGTGATCTAGCAAAAAAAGTATCACCTTTTATTTAATGAGTGACAGATTCTTTACCCTAAATGGGTAAAGCGAGAGATTCTGTTTAAAGACCATTACCATTCAAACCATTTAAGCCTTGCCCTTAGTAAAGCCGCATGTGTCCTTAGCTTCTAGGTCATATCCCTAAGCAATGGTAATATGAGAATCCTCGCAGCACCCAAATATAGATAGAAAATCTTTGGAAGGAGATAAAGGGATGTTGGCTAGAATATAAAATATACACTCTGCATAAAATGCATAAAACAGCCATATTAATTATTTCTTAGGAATGTAATTTCCCACAAGTTTATCTCAAGAATATAAAAACTTTCCAATTATAAGAGTCTAGTAGATGCAAATATTTGGTGTCATCTGAAAGATGCAAGGATCACACAGAATATCCCCATTTGGAAAAAGAGAATGAAGAAGAGGGTATCTGTTCTCTCTTGAGACTCTTTGAAGGAATTAAAATATTTTATTCAAAGCAAATTTTAACTTGTAAAAGGATAAAAGAAGTGATTTGAGCTAATCGCTGATTCTATTAGTTCACATAAAAGGCTGTGAAATTTCATAGAACATGAATATGCAAGAAACAAAAAGACATCTTACCGAGATAAACTGAAAATATTTGGTGGTTCAATCTTATATAAGAAATGTTCCAACTGGGAATAGAGGAATTCCTGCCAGTGTAAACTTACTGCAAGATCACTTCCAGAATCTGTGGGATAAGAAGTAATAATACTTCACTTATTCACTTTT
Source organism: Pyxicephalus adspersus (assembly GCF_032062135.1). Lineage (NCBI taxonomy): Eukaryota > Metazoa > Chordata > Amphibia > Anura > Pyxicephalidae > Pyxicephalus > Pyxicephalus adspersus. The sequence goes on from NC_092859.1 coordinate 35,044,287, forward strand.
GTATTACTTTGTTAAAGACTAGCTTTCCATGTAATTTGGATGCCCATTTTTGGATGGACTCTTTAATTGTATTAATACAAAGGGGTCCCCACCTAGCATATGTTAGACATTTACCACATTCAGTAGCTAAGTTCCTAAGTTGCATAAGTTATTCCTGCTACATGCTACATGTAGATTCCACAAAACTAATTATTGTCCCCTTTATAGACTCTGGTGTCCTGTACATCTGCAGGAGTTAGACCAAACATAACCATCTATCAGTAGGCATTAGAACAAGGCTCCATGGTTAAGCTCCCATTTTAAGGGCAATTTGTGACCTCAAATTGCCTGTCACCGTGTTCATTAGTTTGTATGTCAATCTCTAAGATTGTCCAAGCACTGTTTTGACCTTACACTGCTTTTATTCAATATACCTAAACTGGAAGAAAAAAAGAAACAAGGAGCCTTCAGAGCCAGCATTTCAAGTACTGCATGTGGGGAGGAAAACCATCCACCTTTTGTTGCAGAATCTTGCTGAGAATTCTTCCACCTGCACAAAGCAAACGCCACTTTTAGCATTTCCAACTTCCCGCATTTGCAGGAACTGCCCCTCTTTTAAAACCAAATCCCTTTCTCTCCTTTTCTGGTCTTTACCAAATTAAGTCTTTTTTTTATATTTATTCTTCCAAATTTGCATAACTTCGGGAGTGATAGGGATGTGTTCTTTGCGTATGTAGTTTGTGCTAAAAGGTGTTTTCTTCACTTCAGAAAGTTAGAAGATATATGCACTCATCATTAGCTCTGCTACTGTTCTTACTGTATGTTTTCTGTTTTTCTCCCCAGTTTTATCCCAACCCCTGGAGTTTAGACACACATCAAGCTGCAAAAGGCCCTAGGATGTAGTAGTAGTGTAGACTTTTTATTGTGTTTTGCACTGACTTCTGTTGTTGACCTCATTTGTCTTGATGTTTCTTAAACTTTGTCTTCTCTGACCCCTGCTATATTTCTTGGCTTCATATTTGCCCTGAAATTGATGCTCAGATCTAGTGACCCCTGGAAATGACTCAAATATACTTTATGATTACACTTCTTTCTCATATTCTGGTCGTTACACCTCCTGGCTGGATGTACATCGTACTTTGTCTAGCTATTGGCTGCCGCTGTAGAGGCCAAATTTGGGACCAAAATTTTGTTATGGCTTACACCTTACAAGTTCCCAAACCTTTTTTCTGTTTCTCCAATGAAAAACAGACTCTCACAAAATTTGTCTCCGTCCTGACGGTGGCTCGTATTGTCCTCTGTCAAGTTATTTTATAACTTACAGGAAATATTCTAACCCTCTCCAGAGAAACTATTACCACTACTACATAGAAAAAAAGACTAGTGTAGTTTACTACAAGCCGACCCAAAACATGTAATTTCTGATAGTGGAGGAAGGAGAAGAACTCCTGTTGAGTTTTTCCACTATCTGTAGCACTTTAAAGGTTTACCTTTGTAAAAATGCTTTCAGCAGACAGAAAAAAGTAAAATAATAAAAACATAAAATAAAAATCCGCCAGGCTTTGTTTTCCCCTACTCTGCTGAAAAAAATCCTTTTATTTACATTATGTTGTTGGACAATTTCCCTAAATTCCTGTCTGATAAAAGGTCAGCAAGACAAGAAGTGAGGATAGATCTTTAAAGCTGGGTCACAAATACCAGGTTGTCCCCCTTTTTTCACTGTAAAAAAATGAAGAAAAACTGTTTTGGCTGGACATATTGGGTAAAGTTAAGACTCCGCACACCTTGTATTTTGATGCATCTTTGCATTTCAATTCCTTTATCAAGGAAATCTTTTATCAGGATTTATCAAGTCATAGATTGTATCCTGTGTGTGTGTGGCTGATAAGTAAACCTTTCAAAGCTATAAATGTACCTCTTTACTGCATCTGAACTCCCCGGGTTTTTATTCTTACCATCATGTGGTCTGAACTTCTGAAGGCACAAGATTTTCCTCTCTATTTTCAGCCCACATCTCTTCTTGACAATAAGCTTGACATTATAAAATTTTATTGCTTAAACTTTATACGAAGCGATGGAGCTCTAAAGTATATTATTATTCCTGGCAAATAATCCCAGTAAACTGAACATGTGCACACTTATAGATGGTTTGTCTTATTTTTTTATTGGAAAAAACATAAACTGCTGTACAACATGTACATCTGTAAAAGGACAAAAAGCTTTTTAAAGGCAGGGTTCATATTAGGAGAGACTGGCTAGTAAAATAATGTTTGATGGTAGCTGAATTATCGAGGGATTCATATAGGTAGCCTGCATGCCATACAGAACCAAGGTCACAGAAGTTTAATTTTGGCCTGCTCCTCCTATTCATTAGCATGTCACTATAAAAAATCAATGAATACATTAGAGTATTGGTGCCCAACCTAAGGCAGTGGGTCACATTTGGTGCTTTGTTATTTGTTGTTCAACCCTTGGACCCCAACTGGCAAGAGTGGATGTGAATGTATTAATTTGTACTGTAAATTATACAGTGACTTCTAGTAGCCTCTTGCAACTTTCTCCTGCAGAATGGCCCCAGTCTGCAACCACTTTTTTTAACATGTCTCAAGTCCATAACCACTTCTGTAGCATGTCTACAGTCCCTAATCAATTCCATAGTATTTCTGCAGCATGTTACATATACTGATAATATTTTGCAGCTCATTGATGATATTATGAACCACAGTTCAGACTCTCTATAAACGTAAATTGGCCAGCACCACTATAGGAAGTTGGTATGGTAATATAAATCTGATAGGGTTTGAGAAAAACAGAACAAATACAGTACTTATGGTTGCTAAATTTGCTGTGCCCCCCGGTAATGCAAATCTTTTGGCGGTCCATGATGTTTCCAGAGTAAGAAAATGTTCTTTGGAGTTTCTAATGTATCCTGCAAAGAAAACACACAACAAGAAAGCATAATTTGAAAATATTGTCAGGAACTTGGACTTGTCTTTCCTTTCAATTTTTCATATTGCCATCATCCTGGTGCTGGTCATCACATAGGGCATATGGGTCATTGGGTCATCCTTTCTATTCAGAGATAATCAACTATGGTCTTTGGACTCCCAGTGTAATTTGAATGCAAAATAACATTTTTTCCAACAGTTTTCCAGCAACCAAAAAAAAAGCATAATGTAGCAATGAAAGCCTGGTCATCATGTAGTAGCCTTTTAAAGAGACAACCCTAATAATATGTGTGGGTCTTGCAACAGGGATTGGAGATTGAGATCCAGGCTCCTGCTGAGATTGCAGGATAAGTACCATTTTAGTTATGGGTGCTCAAGCTAGAAGAGGCCAAAAGTTTGGTAACATTCACCTTAAAAGCTAAAGGAAACTGTTCCTTACCTCGTATCTGTCATTGCTGACTTGTCATTCTGCAAATGCCACCTATTCGGCTGTCATGCTGAGTATCTTGTTTCAAGCATGCATATATATATACTTCTGACTTTACTTTGAGTTTTCTGTGTTGCATATTTCACAGATTTAGTCTATGTTCACACTAGAGCTGCAGATGAGATGTTTTTTTAGGAAAAGCAAAGACAACGTCTATATTTCGCCTATTAAATATTTATTCCAAAGCCCAACAATACCTTTAGATATCATTAGCTCAAAATAGGAGAAATAAAGAAAGAGAGGAGATGAGAGAAAGAAGAGAGAGAAAAAAAGCTTTTGCTGCAATAAACACCTGTGATCCAGAGTTGCTGCTGTAGCATTTCCTTTCTGACACTAGATGTCACCATCCTTACAGGTTGCATGACAGTCAGTGCAATTCAGCCTACTTCTTCCAAGCCCAGGCTGTCAATGTCACACATTTAGGGGATGTTATTATAGTAGTCTCTGTACTACTGTACTAAACAGCACTGTACACTGCCTAGGAGCCACCAAGTACAACCCCAAGACCTAGAGATCCTTTGTATATATTAATGTATTGTTACTGGGGAGGGGGTCACAGGGAAAGGTATTTTCTAAATGAACTTTAAAAGAAAATATTCGTATTCTTAAAATCAGGATAATAGATTTCTTTCATCTTTTAGGCCATGTTTAGTCCATATCAAATAATCACCCAAAGAAAATTGGGCAAAATTTCAGGACTTGTATGATACGGAAAATAAGCTACAACCTCTGGCACCATTATTTTTTCTATTCAATCTTCTTCTCTGAAAATTATATAATTACTGCACTTCTCTATGATGGGTAAAAAGTCAATTAATGTATTTAAATGTACCATTTCCCTGTCACAGTCTATAAAGACTTCTTATTCTGCAGTGAAATGCAAGTCACATTGTCAGCCTAAATTTTCTCACCTTAAAACTTTATAGGTCTCCTGGATGTAGATTGCCATCTGCGGAGTGCCTCTGGCACCTTCTGCGTCCTCTGAGGTGAAATACACTGCAAGGTATTTAAAGTTTTTTTATGGACTGCAGAGATAGCACTCCAAATGGGCAGCATATGAAAGTTTCATCTATAACATTACACTGAGGTCCTTTCTTTGATATTGCTGGATGTATTTAGTTGGGTAAATGAGCTTGCAGCAGAGTAATAATACAGTTACATTTATACAGGGGTAAAAAAATACAGTGAAAAGTACATTAACTACAACAAACAAGAGGCACCTTTTCAAGCCAAAAGATTATGTAGAGGATGGAAACAATGTATAACGTGTCAGCAAATTTATTTTAAAAGAAATCCTTCCTGATTCCCAAAGGCAACATTGTACAATCTGAATCTGATTATTATTAACAGAAATTTCTATTTCTATCTACCCCTGCCCCACTAAAGTTTATTCCCTCTAGCCAATACGTCATTAAATTTGTAAAAAAAAAAAAAAAAAAGTAATATAAAATCTCTAAGTCTTTTATACAATGTATTTTGCGTGATGGCGAGAACAGATCTTATTGGTTGATCCTTTGCAGGGTCCTCACAGATCCTGAACATTCTAATGGTGGGGAATGGCAACTGGTCTTCTGGAAGGTCCTGGAAGAGGTTTTGGAAGAATTTATGTGACAGTAAGCCAAAACCTGGTACTGGCGGAAGTGAGAAGATGGATTTTAAACAATGTTTCAAGGTCACTAAAACAGATCCTGTAAAAGATTATTCCATATTTTTTCACACCTCTTAATTCTTCAATTTGCAAAAAAAACTTTAAGTTGTAGTGACTGTAAAATGAAAAGTATCTCATTTACCTATTTATAAAAGAGATGAAAATTATTACAGACCAAATGTGATAATACGAGTATACAAGAGTATAATTAAAAAATACTTTTATTAATAAAAAACAGATTTGAAGTCAACAAAACTATAAATGACTATAAATTCAGTGTATTAATAATAATAATAATAATAATAATATTAAGGGCTATTTCAGACCAGCTGCAAAGTCAACCGCGGTCCCATCAGCTCTCATTCAATGAGTAGGATCAGTTAGAGATCTTTCTGTGCATATGGCTATAGTGGAATGTAGCATGGTTCCAGGAAGAAACAAATTGCTTTTGGCTGCTTGGTTGCTTTTGAAAAACCACACAACCACAACAAATGTGCAAATGGTGCAAAGCACCTGCAGTGTTGTTTGTTGCCTTCTGGCTCAGCCAAAGAGGCCTAAGGCTAGGTTCACATCCATGGCACATCCAAAGCAGAAACAAGCATTCCCATATTGCTCCCGGCAATGAGCACCTTTCCAGCTACTAGGCTACCTGCACTGTTACAAGAACCGGTGTTTGCACATTTACTAAATTGCTCTCTGCTGCCCTTATTCATTCTCTTGACTAAGTTCAGAGATCCACCACCCCTGAGCTTCCCATTACTTTATCGGGTTAGGCCCATATACCGTCCTCTTCCCCCATCCCCTTTTCTTGTAAATAAATACACCAATCCTTATAATGGGATTAAATGGTCTAAGCAGACATTTATTATAAATTGTGAATAACTTCATAACTATTCATGACATCACTTTTAAGTTAAAGTACCACAGAATAGTAACATGTCAGACATTTTCCAACTCCGTCCCTGGCTGCTAGTCCTCAGGGCATTCTCCATCAACAACCAAAACTAAGTAGAGGGGGATATGCTTCTTCCTAAAAGTTTAATGTTCCCAGTTGCATTTACACCGCCTTACTTGTACACCCCAGTCCTAATTCACCACCTCATCTTTACTTTAGTAGGTCACCATACCTAAGATAGGTTTTCACACTCCATAACAACCAGGCCACTATTACCACCCCTGAGGACCTCAAGCTCCTGACCTGTAGAACCCCCTTCCCCCCACCCTTTTTAAACACCCTTTTAATAGAAGAGGTGGGCAGGAATTTTTTCCTTTTGCCACTGCACCAGATCTTATTCCCACTTCCTGTTCCTCTTCCATTCACTCCTCACTAATTGACTAACATTACTCCTCACTAATTGACCTGACCCTGACCCCTTACCTTCTCAATCCTTCACCTCCCTAATCATGCCGGCCTTCCCCCTATCCACTTTTCATTCACTTGTCTCCAGGCCTCTTTTTTGGGCTGCCATGAGTGATGTTACATACAGTGTCCCAGGTAGTGATTCGGTGGCGATGAACATTGCCTTATGCCCGGATAATGTCAGAAGTCTTCTACAGGCAGAAAGAGTCTTTTCCTCAGCTTCCTTTCCCTCCAGTGATCAGAATATTGTAATATTGTAAGTTTGTAGTAAGTAATATCCTGCAGCTATCTGTGTTAGAATTTTATGAACTCAGACCTGCACAAACACCAAAATATACATAGTTTGTATAACCCTTGAAATAAATTAGTTGCTGATCCTGATTATATCTGGTGTTATGTCCACTTTAAGTTCCAGAGTTTCTACAATCAGAAAGCAGAATGAAATCCTTTATACTGATAAGAGACATCATTTCTTTAGAAAGTTTTATTCCCTAAAAACTATTTACCGTAAACACATTTCGATGTTGCACATCAAGACTACAAGATGAATTTCTAGACTATTAAATAGCTCTGTGAAAGCAAATTGTTGCCGGTGTACCCTAACCAAATGATAAAACAACCCAAACTTACTTTGCTCCCTCTATTTATAACTATATCCAGCTCACCTTTTTTCTCAGTAGTCATAAATCACATGTTGTGAAATGTATATTGTTCAAAGTTTGCAAGTAGCTAAGGATCTATAAAGCTGCATATTGTTCTTGGCATATAATCATATTATTTCCCTTGAAAATTGTACATTTTTTCTCCCTTTATGTGTTGCTGTCTACTTTTTTTAATATAAACGATAAAAATATATGCAATGTTTTGGAACATATACCTGAATGAGGTTACACAAGGGACTCTGCAGACAGAATGGGGACTATTTTTAGAGAACAAAGGACCAAGTTATTTTTCATTGAAGTCTCTGCACAGGTTTCTGTGCTGTGAATTCCTGTTAGGGACCCAAAGTTTTAATAGCCAGTACAGCGTGCCCCTTGGGCTATGTCAAATTTATGCTCTAGACTTACTGACAGAGCAGTAATTTTTCTGATGGGAAAAGGTGTACAGTAGTTTCTAATAATGTCAAGGATACCAAGTAGAAAAAAGTAGAAGAGGGATTTCTTTTTTTATAATTGCTTTAGTTAATTGAGATTTGCAAAGCAAAAGAGCAAAAAATTATAACTGTAATACGTAGAGATATAGATATTGTTCTAGCAAGATTTATACAGGAATACATGTCCCCATGTGGTCTGCCCATGACTGCTATCATAAGTAGGGCTCTAAATTATGTGGCTCTAGGCACAATTTAATGATCACACCTTTTTGTATAAGCTGCACCTCTTGGGACATGTGATTATTTTAGTAAAAACAGCTGCTTAGAGTAGGGAATTGGAGGCAGCATAGAGCCTGAGTTATATTAAAAACAATTTGTGAATTGTACTAATTGTTAAAAGATAGAAAAAGAGGGGTTGATTTATGTTTTCTGAGCTTTAGGGAGTCCCTTGATTCCTTGCAACTTTCCCTGCACCTCGTCCCCCTACAGTTCTCCTGCCTAACTTAGCTACAAATTTCCAGAGGTAGGCAGAAGAAAGAAACAAGATAAGGAAAATGTTAACCAAATGTAAACATTTTAATTTTGCCTTAGGGAAAAATCCAAAGTCTATATGTGCTGTGGTATATGATATTAGTAATAAATTAGCATTTTATAATTGGCACATAAAAAACTAGGCACATGACAGAGTATACTAAGAAAGATCCAACAGAGCGTGGATAGCTGTGTTTGCTTGGAAGCAGTACCAAAGGTGCAACAAGCAAGATTTATGATAAAGCACACAGCACCAAAACACAGACATGTGAATGCAATCTTCAAATGGAATTATATTTTGGCATAATATTCAATAAAACCTATCCTCTATAAAACCTGTCTCCTACCACTTTATTTTCAATATAGTTATCCTATATGCCTAAGTCCCAAAGTTATATCATCGATGTAAAAAACACGATACATTTTATTGCAATGTAATATAGGGTTGACAGCAGTACAATAAAGGAAAAATAATTGTGTTGTCTGTAGAACAGCCTGGTTTGTTTACTTAGCAATTAGAAGCTTATCTACTGTTCTTTATGGCAAGGAGCTGATTTTGGCACACTTCTGATCAGTGCATGTTCTAGGGAAAGTGGAAGTAATTCAGTTTTACAATTTAAAGTACTTCTTTTAAACAGAATTCTACTTCCACAAGTTAGAATGGTGTAATAAATATTTAGGAACAGAAAGAAAATGTTCAATTTAAGTCTTTAAATTTAAAGAGCCTACAGACATAGGAGACTATTCATGTTCATTGAGAAGCTTTAATGCCCCCCTTTGCAGCTTTTTCAGCCACTATCTGACTATTCATGATTATGTTGAGTTGAACGGGAATGTGAAAGGTAAGTGGGAACTGGATCTGGTCAGTAATCTGCATGGAGAGGGAGAGAGAATTTATAATTCAATTGACAAAAAGTAAGTTGTGAAACTTAAAAGAGGGCAAAGGAAGGAAACCAAATGTCAAATGGTCACAAAGAATCTCAGTTATAAGGAAAGATAACCTTATTTATTCCTCCTGGAAATTAGGTAATTAGGAAGTATATATATATATATATATATATTTATACCGTATATATATATGTATATATATATATATATATATATATATATATATATGTATATATATTTATACCGTATATATATATATATATATATATATATATATATATAACACATCAAGCAGAGACCACTCTGGAAATAAAGGAAAAGATGGTAAAGCTTCATATATGGAAAGGTTCCTTTACCTTAAGAGCTGCTGAATAGTCTTCAACTAGTCCTTTTTAACACAGCAGATTGCATAAAAAAATCAATTTTTTGGAATATATATTAGAAATATAGTACCATTGTACAATTTTAATCCAGGGATTTATGTGATTGTTGTTCATTTATGATCCTAAATTACTTACCAAGATACATTTTAACCATCTGATACAAAAATAGACAACACATAAATAGGCAGATTCTATAACAGATACATATAGCAGTACTATACACACAATCTTAAAAGTAAAGATAAATATAAAAGGAACAAACATACAGTCACTGTCATTTTGAAGATCGTTTTGAAGATCTTTGAAGATCAGGAAGGATTTTTCCTCATGTTAGAGAAAATCAGATCAAACATTATAAAGGTTATAGCCTATACACTGGAGCAGCTCCGGCTTTGGGGTTTGATGTTGTAGAATGAAAAAAGGGGGTCAAAAATGACAAATTAGAAATATAGGTTAAGTTTCAAGAGCTGATTCTGTATTGATTTTCATAGAAAATTACATTTAATTAGCAGAATTTCCCTCTATTAGTGACTAAAAGCCCCAATCCCACCCTAGTAGAATCAAAATGCATTTTGTTCAGATTTATATCTTACTTTTTGTATTCTCTGTGTACAGGTAATAAATATCATATAATTTGCAACCCAGTCACATTTTTAAGAGTCCTGATTTGGACCCCCAAAATCAAGCTGACAAAATGTACCAAAACTCAGGAACATATTTGCAAACAGAACCTATAGGTGAGCTTTCTTACAAAATTAATGTCACACTTAACATTAGTTTGCACATTTAAATCTGTTTTTGAAAGATATTAGCAGCTCTTCCCATGGACATAGCTCAGTGGAAGTGTTGCTGACATATGTATATTACTTACCTATGTATTAGAATTTAGTAGGTCTAAAATAACTGTATGGGTTTAACATTTCTGTATGTAACTACCCTCTTATGTGACCCTTTATGCTCGTGCATATATTTTTTATTTTATACACGTGCATATATTTTTTTTTCAGCACCATTACTAGTATACTGATGTTGAATTCCTATAACCAAGTTTTAAAGTTCAGTAAGCATTCGTTAATGATTGATTGTCGTTGAACTAATTCATGTTAAATGATGAAAGCAGATATCTGATTTACTTTGATGGGTTATGGTACGCTATGTTAGTAACTAACCCCCTGTGTAATGCATTTTTGATGGATTTGCAATCAATATTTGTAATCATGTTACTTGTAAATGATGACAGCAAATGCTCTCTCACTTTCACAACATCCAGCATATTAGTTTTCTGGTGCATTTTCTGATCCTGTAGCTGAACTTATACCAAACCTCTACATACACAGTTGAAATATGGAAGTTGTTCTGCCTGCCAAAGTATTTGTACTTCTGTGCATCCAATACTGGGAGTTTCCAAAGACCCAAAATTACTTTTGCAATAGTTACTATTAAAGTACATGATGTGTGTCTGGATAAAGCTTTTTCTGTGCAAGACAACAGGTTACAATTTAACATACAGAAAAAGAAAAGGCCTTCTAGAACAATATGCCATTGACTAATGAATCTAAGATACAGTTAACTGGCCACAATAACAGTTAGTGTTTGATGCAAACCCAAAAACAACATTTCAGAAAAAGGAATTATATACTGTGAAGTATGGTGGTGGAAATGTTATGGTTTGCAGTTGCTTTGCCTGTTCATGCCCTGGGCAGATTGCAGTCATCAGGTCAGCTATGCCAGTGTTTTTCAACCGCTGTTCCGCGGCACACTAGTGTGCCTTGAGAGATCTTCGGGTGTACCGTGGGAAATTATCCAATTTCAGTTAATTGGTCCCAAAATGATTTATTTACTGCAAAAAATTTGTCTTCATTTGTCTATACCAGCGATGTATAGTGATAGGCAGAACCAAAAAAAACTCTTCTACTAGATGACAGCAGGTAGCTAATTTACGTGTCTGACTTTTTGGTGGTGTTCTGTGGGATTTTTCTAATTGTAAAATATGTGCCGCGACTAAGAAAGGTTGGGAAACACTGAGCTATGCCATCATGTCATGTTATCTATGCCATGATATAAAAGTGTACTGTGAGGCCAGAAATATATCTTTATAGAATGATACTGATCAGAAGCATAACTACGTTATAAATAAAAATGGAGGGTTATGGACAGACCTGATCAAAGTTCCATTTAGAATCCCATGAATATGTTGTGGAAATATTTGAAGTGTGATGTTCAAGCATGGAAACCAATTACAATCATGACATCAAGGTTTAGTGAAAGAGACAACACTCCAAAAAGTTTTTTTGAGTTGGCCATATGACCTAACCACAGTTCAAAAGAGTCCAATGAAGTAGTGTAATGGAGTAGTGTAGATGACAATTCGGAGGCTGGGATGGACCTGCTTTGCTTGTGTTTCATCATCCATGGCAGGTTTGAGGTGCATCTGAATGCATGACAGTGTTATATTAAACAGAGATATGTTTGGATAGAAAAGGTTGAAATCGACATGACCAGGGTAGTGCGGATCCCTTGCCCTGTTACATTCACCCCCCCCCCCCCTTTTACACCCCCTTTTACTAATCTTTAACCATTACCATTACCTTTTCACAATCTGCTTGCCAACCACCCCCTCCCCCTCTTCACCTCCCTTATTATTATTATATAAACGACATACTCCTTTTGGACTTAAATTGGCTGGCAAGCAGCCGTTTATTTACAAACAATTAACATAAATTTGCATAAATAACCATAAATTAAATAACTTAACATACATAACCTTAGTTAACTTTAAATAACATAAATAACATAAATAACCAAACATAACATTAATATTAACAAATGACCCTGAACATAAATAATTATAAATAACTATATATCTAACAATATAATAACAGTATAATAACTCCAACTATATCCTTTACTTCCCTTATTAACCCTTAACATCCCGATTAACTCTTTAAACTTTTTACTAGGCTGCAGGTCCTGAAAGGTAAAGCCCGCCCAGTTGCAATATTTGCAACCCCCCATAATCGCTGCTAAGGTCCCTAGGCCCACCTTGCCTTAGGGGCTCCCTCCAACATCTTAAAGGGGCACTCCACCACCAGGGATGCCCCCTCACCACCAACTTACCACGGGCACTTACCTTCCCCCCGACCCCAACCGCCACCGCGCCCAAGGATGACTCCTCACCCTTGAGTGCCTTTCCACACTCACACGGCCCTCTGCACCCCATCCTGCAGGCCCAAGAACCACAAATCCGTTCCAATTGCATTCAGGTGTACACCATCTCTTCTCAGGAACCGACCTGTGTCCTCCTCCAGCTCCCGGTGCCGTACCACCACTCCTCCATGCCTGGCCAGAAATCTACCGACCTCCTGATTCACCTTAATCCTTCCCCTACTAACACCTGCCATAGATCTCGCCCCCCTCCACGAGGTCCTCGCTATTATATCCGACCATACTATCACCATCCCGGGAAACTCCACCTGTAACCGCAAAAAATCAAGCCTAATATCCCTAATCAATTCCCTGATCCCCCTCTTACACAAATCGTTACCTCCTGCGTGGATCACCAGTACATTAGGCGGCCTGTCCAGCGACGCGAATTTCCTCACCTCCGGTACCACACGACTCCAAAGCATACCAGAGATCCCAATCCACCGAACCGTGGCTTCAGACCTAGCCACCCCCAGCTGCCTGCCGTCCCTCCTGACCTCTGCTCTCTTGGCGCCCCACCACACATAAGAATGGCCAATGATCCACACCAGTCCAGGGGCCGCACCTGCAATCAAAACATATGCCATGCCAGCATCTCAGATATTAAACATTTGCAAACCATCCCCCCCTTAGTATCCAACCCCCCACCACGTGTAAACAACCTGTTAAATCAAATGCGGTCGCACATACACTCTGAACCGCCTAGACTCCCACCTCCCGATTTTCTTAATCACCGATTCATCTACACCCCATCTTGCCGCCTCCGTGGCAGCCCCAATCCGAAATGAATGCGAGGAATAATCCTCAGCCTTGACACCCAACCTACCCAAACCTTGCCGGAAGACAGACACAAATTGAAAGCGGGACAAAAACGTCCATTCTGCATGTTTCAACAGCGGACCACCCCCCTCAGGCCTAACCGTCAACAGATCTGCCACCGCTCGCACCGGACAAACCTTTGAACCCTGTAAAGCAAAAAGATGCACATAAAAGCCTTTACCCCCTTGATCCGTCTTGGACCGCCTAATCCTCAGACTTACCTTATCCGCAGTAACCACAACATCCTCCACAAAAATTCCACCGGGCCTATCCTTCGCCGGACTCACCAGTTCTCCAATTCTCATAGCCCCAAAAAATGCTGTTACAAAAGCAGCCCTAAACAGTAAAACCTCATATTTTCCAAAACAAATAACCCCCAAACCCCCAACCAACCCTTGTAACAATTCAAAGTCACAGGCCTCCTCCTATCCTGTACTTGCTTACCCCTCCGGAACCCTTTCAGCGCTTGCCTAACAATAAAGGCCTTAGTAAAATCCTCCTCCCCCCTAAGCTTAAAACCAAAAGCCAACCCCGCCACAAATCTATTAACACATGCCACCGACACCCCTTCAGCAAATTTTTTGGCCAACAGCCACAAAACCCCTTGAAGCGGTTGCAAAGCACCACCCTTACCTGCCTCTGTTTCCCATGCCTTCCATTCCTCCCATACTTTGGAATACGCCCTCCAGGTTCCCTCACTCACCGATCTCTGAACTAAACCTTCGATAATCCCCTTGCAATATCCCAAAGATGACCCAGGCATTGATGACCAACTTCCTCTGCCTCTGGGGCCAACTCTCAAAACCGTTGCCACTGAAAACGAGACAAAGCATCGGCCACAGTGTTAGCCACCCCCGGAATATGCCTAGCAAATATAAATACATTATGCTCCATACACTTAAAAACTAAATGATGCAACAACCGCACCGCTGGCCCAGAAGATACTGAAAAACTATTGATTGCCTGCACCACCCCCATGTTGTCACAATAAAAACGAACTTTCTTATTCGCCAATTCCCTACCCCACAATTCTAAAGAAACCACAACTGGAAATAGTTCTAACAAAATCAAATTCCTCACCAGCCCATCTTTCACCCAAACCTCCGGCCAGGCACCTGCACACCATTGTCCGTGAAAATATGCCCCAAAACCCCCACCACCACCCGCATCCGTAAATAACTCCAAGTCCACTGCGTCAACCGGTCCCTCTAGCCACAACGCCTTACCATTAAAAAATTTTAAAAACAAATCCCATGCCAACAAATCCTCCCTCACACCTTTATTCAATCTAACAAAGTGCCCCGGCGCCTTTACCCCTGCTGTAGCTGCCGCTAACCTCCTACAAAACACTCTGCCCATGCGAACCACCCTACAGGCAAAATTCAGCTTCCCAAGCAAAGACTGCACTTCTTGTAGCCTCATTTTTCTCCTGCCCATGGCCGCCTGCACTTCAGCCCGAAGCGCAGCCAATTTTTCTGCCGGCAACCTACTCTCCATTGCCACTGAATCTAACTCAATGCCCAAAAAGGTCAAGGCCGTCACCGGCCCTTCCGTTTTGTCATTCGCTAATGGAACCCCAAATCTTTCTGCCACATGCTGCAAAGTGGCTAACAACACTCTACACACCTGACTACCCGCCGGCCCAATCACTAAGAAATCATCTAAATAGTGAATGACCGAGTCTATTTCCGACACAAAACGAACCACCCATTCAAAAAAGGTACTGAACTGTTCAAATAATGCACAAGAAATAGAACAACCCATAGGGAGACACCTGTCAACATAGTACTCCCCCCCCCATTTACAACCCAGCAACCGCAGGCAACCAGGGTTAACCGGCAAGAGCCGGAAGGCGGCCTCAAAATCCGCCTTTGCCAACAAAGCTCCCGGCCCATACCTGCGCACCCACTTAATTGCCGCATCAAAAGATGTATAAGCTACTGCACAAGCCGCCGGATCAATGCCATCATTGACCGAACCCCCCCCGAGGGTACGATAAATGATGTATCATCCGAAATTTACCTACCTCTTTTTTGGGGACCAATCCCAAGTGAGAAATTACCAATCCTTCCAGCGGCGGGCAAGGAAAGGGGCCACTCATCCTACCTAGACTCACCTCTTTATCCAATTTAGCCTTCACCACCTCCAGAAATCGCAGCGCCGAAGTCAAATTCCTGGGTTCCCTCGCCGTGCCCGCCACTGCACTGGGAATCCAGAAGCCTTCTTTAAACCCTTCCTCCAAGACCTTAGCTGCTGCTCTATTGGGGTATTTATCTAAAAAGGGGAGCATCCTTCCTACCCTCACCGGCGTCGCCCCCTTTTCCAACACCGTCCCCCCCTCTCCCTGAACCTTGCCTAAAGCATCTTGTCTGTCCATGGTTGCCCCCACATCCTGCACATTCATGGCGAAATCGCCAACTCCCCCCAAATTTGCACACCCCTTCATTAAACAGCCAACATACCTCTTTTTTCTTGCTCCCTGACTGCCCTCCCCCCACCTGGGTACTGGAGCCAAGAAAAAGCTGTCCACCCCCCGTTTGCCTCCCCCCAGCCATCAGCCTCATCCATAAGCCTATATCTTTATGATCCCATCTCAAAGATGGTCTCACCGCCTTGCGCTGACGAAACTGTTCATCATAGCGCAACCAACACACCCCCCCATAATGCCTATACGCCTCACGGACCGAATCCAGGTAGCAAAACAACGCCGCACACTGATCCGGCTGTTTTTCACTAATCACCCGAGCTACAATACTGAATGCTTGTAGCCAATTGAGGAACGTGTGTGGGATCATCCTATGTCTCCTCTGCTCGCTCTCATCCTTACGTCCCTTCCCCCCCTACCCCCCTTTCCAAATTAAACCGCTCTAATGGAAGCAAAGAAAATATGTCCACATATTCCCCTTTTAATATTTTCTCTCTCGTTTCCTCTTTTAAATGAACCCCCAATGGACCCTCAAAACACACATATACCTCCCCCCTAGCATCGTCCCCAATCAATTCCTTGTCCCCTGCACCCCCCCCCCCCCCCCCCCCCCCCCCCCCCCCCCCCCCCCCCCCCCCCCCCCCCCCCCTCCTGCACTTGCCCCCCAGAGCCCCCCCCCCTTCAAGCCTGCGCACAATATCTTTAAGGCCTGCCAATAAACCCTGCACACCCCCCATAACCCAAATCACTAACCCCCCCGCTACCCCCCCAAATCCCTTCACCCCAAACCCCCCATCTGCACCAAGCCCCCTTAGACCCCAACCCCCCAGTGGACCCCCACCTCTTCTGGGTCCCGCACCGCCTCCGGCACCTGGCCCGCATCTTCATCCTCCGATGAGGACACCTCTCCCTCGGACCGCTCTGCTTCCGGGATCGAAGCCGGTCCTACGTCACTTCTGGGCGACTCCGATGACGCGGCCAGGCTCCACCCCGCGTCACTTCCGTATTCCTTCCGACCACGAGGAGCATCGATGGACGCCATCTTTTTTCTTCTCCCAGCCGACCAGGACTCCCGCCGATCCGGACGCCGTCTTCCCGCCACTGGACCATCAGGTGCGCAATCCTCTGGACCACTAGGTAACCGTCCTTCCCAGGCCGCGTCCACAACCGGACCGGCCGCCTTCACCTTCCGCCGGGCCCCCGCAGTACGCGAGGCCCCGGCTTCCAGTGAGGCCCTCCACCGCCGTTCTGGCAACCCGGGCGAACGGGGGCTGCGCTCCCTGACAGCCGCAGCCCCCTTCCCGGACACCGCTCGCCTGGACCTCGCAGAACGCGAGGTCCCGGCTTCAGGTGCGGCCTCCCCTGACAAGGCCGCACCTGAACTTACGCCCCTGGCGCCCGCAGACCCCTTGCTGACCAGCTTTAACTGGGACCTCACACCGCCGGAGGTCCCAGCTCTCAGCGAGCCCTCCACAATGGAAGCCTCTTTGTCTGTTATCAGGGGGTTGCGCTCCCTGACAGCCGCAGCACCCCTGCCCGCACTCCGCCTGAGAAGGGGATTCCTCCCTGTCCTGGAGCAGCTCTGGGCCAATCTGCGCCCGGCCCCCCTGTCAGGAGGTTCCCCGAAGGGGCATGGCTCTGAGTGCGGGTAAAGGGTTCAGGACTCAAGCGCACCGGAGGCCTACTCCTCCGTGGCCGTAACCCCTCTAACCTACCTTGTGAGGGACCCCCTGTCGCACCCCCCACAGCCTCTGCGACCCTATCCTGCAGCCAAGCTTCACCATGTGAAGCCGCCGCCACCCTAAGCTGACTCATTAATGCGTCAAAAGACTCCATTAATCCTGCTGCATCAACCCCCCAATTTTCTTCTTGTAAAACTGTGACGACTTCCCACACAGCTCCCTTATATCCCTATATTTTCTCCACCCAATATTAATGTACCTCCTCTCATTTTCCTATTCCTCCCCCTGCATCTTTCAAACTCCCCCAATCAAAAACCTTCGCTGCCAACTCCTGCCCCCCCTTGCTCTTTTCCCTGGGCAGCCCCTTACACCCCTGTCATGAGGCCCTGCTCTTAATGCTGTGGGCCTCTCTTGAACGCTCTTCTACATGACCCATTATTTGGTTATTCACTGTTCCTAGGCTGTGGAAGTTTTGATTGCTTGCGGTGGTCAGGAAAGTTATTAGCAACTGGGTACTGCAAGGCAAACTTTGAGATTAAAAAAAGAAATTCTGCAGTTAGAAGTAAAATCAAGCAGAAGGAGCTGTATGTAGGTGAAGTGAATGGCCCCTTTATTTTGCTGCTGATAATTTTATCAAGCAGTCTGTCTTTTTTTTTTTCCTCCTCAGTCCTGTTTTTGGCTACTGGCACATATGCTGCCAGCCATAACATATTATCTGTTAATGCATTCCCATAATCCTATGACATTTTTATGGCAGAAATAAAAAGGAAAATAATGATTCTTTTTCTGCATATTACAAATTTTCCTTCCTTGAGGAGTTTTCGCTTTCTGCTCTTGCAAACAAATATGAATTTGTGATGAAGTTGGACTTAAAAGGAGGTTTAAAGCAAATCAGAAAAAGGAAACTATTAACAATTCAAACCAAAATATATTACAATAAAATATATACAGGAATATATATTTTTTCCAATTTAGAGAAATATGTATATCAAGCTACACTGGTTCTATGAATTGATTCAGTAGCCAATATAACTGATTATAATTAGCCATAGGATCAATATATTTCAAAAGCGTCAGTAATTAAATTTATGTAATCTCAATCTATAAATTCTCATGAATACTTTAACACATTAATATCATTTTTAAAACAATTTATTTTAAATATTTTTATATTTGCAGCTGTTAGTAAAAAAAATACTTGGGGATTCTGCATAGAAGGTTCTTGTTCAGAATTCAGGTACATCCTGTTATAGGGAGTAGGGAGATAATACTCTGTCCCTGTTTCCCATTTGTGCTCTTGTATTGTCATCCTGTGATGTGGGCTTTACAAAAGTCTTTTGGAAAACATTACCATGGCACAATGCACTGTTGTCCCCATTAGGATATCGACCTTGAGTTAACGCTATTCTGCCATTGCATGAATGCATTTAGATATTAAGTGGCTGAGAGAGGCTGCAGCATTAATGAAAAAATAGGTAACAACAAGAATTTATTTTGAAAAGGTGTGCCAAACATTTCTGAACACAGCTATTGACTTGCAAGTACCAGGATGTAGATAAACTTTGGGAGTATTTAGGTCAGGATAGAACCATCATTCTGGGGGCAATGAGAGATGAAGGGGGGTACTTTTTTTTAATTAGGAAAATATCCTGAAACTATACATTTTTTACATTTCTATACATGACTTTGGCACCGCAGAGCGACCACATTTAGCATTCCACCCCCCATCTTTAACTCCCTTACAATTAACACACAACACCAAGTTATGGATAATGGCCCGAAGGCCTTTCTTTACAAAATAAATAACAGAAATGAAAATAACTATATTAACAATCATAACATACATTAACAGTAAATATACCCATAAAATAGCACTAACATACCAACTATCTATATCCTGAAAACTCTTCCTTCTCTGGTTACCGGTTTTCGAGAGCCTATGATATTTATGCTCCCAGTCGCATCCTAATCCCAGCTCAGGAAGGATATCACAAATTATTTGCAGTCCCTACCCCTTCAATATTCCAACCATTACTTGTCTCACTACATCCAGGAGAATCCACACCAACAATAGATCTCCCACCACTGATACCATCTCCAAAAACCACCTTCCCTCGAGGTCCTCACTGCCCCATTCCACCCCTGTACCCAATAAAGGACGGGCGAGCAGGAAAAACTTTTCTTGTCTCCATGTCCTTCCTAAAAGTGAATGTCCCACCCCTTGCTAAAACCACGCTTTTCTCCCTTTAACCCCTCCTTTTTTTGTCACCCCTGCTCAACACTTCCTATACTATTAACCCTTATGCTGCCTGCTCCCTGCTGCCCCCAGTCATGCAGGTCTTCATTTATCGCTCCCAAAGTCCCTTCAATCCAGCCCTGTCTTTATACTACGCCCACTGAAAGTAATGGTAATGGGTTATCTCGTCTAATATCACCAAAAAAGGGTTAACTTTGAAGTCTCATTAAGTTCCCAGGCAATCTCTGTTTATAGGAAGCTACAGAGTAAATGTATTAAATTGTGCAGATAAACAACTCACCAATCACCTTGGCTTGAGTGGCTGTAAATTCCATTAAAATCAGTAAGAGAAGATAGAGCTCCAAGTGCCAAAGTGAAGCCTTGTCTTTGTGAATTTCCCAGAGATGATTTAATGCTGCCATTATTGTCCCCGAGCAATTTATCATCCTTGTTTCTTTGTATCACAAGTCAAACACCAAGCCTGCTGCTGCTTCTGTGATGTTTTGCTGGAAGAATTTTCTCTATGCATTTATAGATTCATTTTGGATGTTTCAAAGAATATTTATGGTTTTCAGGGTTATATTAGAAGAACATCTGGCTGCACAAAATAATAAAAATGTATTTATATAGCTAAGGTACTGTTAGCAATCTTAAAAGTCATAAAAATCCAGTGGGTGATTAGGCCACCCCGCCATGACATGTCTCCATTAGGTTTTCTCTGCCGTAAGTGAGACTGTGACTAATACAAGTGTATGTATACCCGTGTAATAAAGTCCACTGCCAGCCCATTTCTACTCTAAACAAAATAAAACAATACTTAACTATAGGACTACTTTACCTCCTATATGTATATGTACAAGTAATATAAAAGTGTATGTCTGTTTAGGCCAATAGTCAGTAACACAGTGGCACTTACAGCACTACTATGCCGAAATGAGGACACCTTGTCCAGTCCAATGACTTCCGCTCTTTTCCTGTGGACTGTTTTTTTATGTTGCGGGCTATATAGTACTGGGGAGTTCCTCTTCACAATTCACAGAAAGACAGTTACAGTAACATCCACCTGTTCACAGGGACAAAATGTTGCAATGGAATCACCACTCCAAAAAAGAAAGTTAAGTAAGGGGGTATTGGCCATTGTGGGGGATACCTACAGACATCCCAAATACTCCTACATCGGGATGTCAGTGGGCTCTTTTAGTGCAATGTGTAGAAGAATGTACCCCATAATAGAAGTTTTTTTTCTACTTTTACTGTAGATACAATGAGGAATAGATAAAGAATCTGCCAGCTTTGTCCCCAACCCAATTTCTTAACTCAGCTGATTGATAATATTGATAAGGTTCTAATAGGCACAGATTAGCATTTTCTGTATTGGTGAGGCCTCATCAGACACCAATTACCAACACGTGAGTCCTACCTTGTGAAGTAACAGTCAGCTGCACATCAATTGATTAAAGTACTAGATGTCGCTGGCCATCTACTGATTATGAATAGGTAGTGTTATTATTACCAATTAATTGGTCTGGGTGCCAAAGCCTTTCTTGTCCAAAGATTGGACTCGGTATCATAAAGAAAAAGTAGGAAAGGAAAGTAGGCTTTAGGAGACTTATTATGTAATAAAATACTAAAATGTATTGTTTAAGTACAAAACCTGTAAAAACTTATTAAGTTGATAATCAATATACACACAATGAAATTCTTCCCATACCATAGTATGTCTTCCCATACTAATTTTGGTCAGTAGGGAAAGTAACAAACTTGCAAAAAGTTCACAGATTAGTGAGCGGGGTCTCACCCGACGCGTTTGCCCGTGAGGGCTACCTCAGGGGATACAGGGACCCTGAAATTGCAGTAATAATGCAATTATAATCATAGTTCAAATACATGTACAATATACAAGTCAGTTGCACATCTTTGACAAACTGTCCCGCGTTGTAGGGGTAGGCTCTTGTAAGAAGACATCTCTCTAAATTTAGTATATTTTCCCTTTTAGACAGCTGTTGTTATACCAGATTTTCTATCACTTCCTGTCTCTTTAGCACCTCTGAAAGTTTGGGTTTCTTATTACTTCATGTACCAATGCCAATTGACATCAGGATTAAAAATGAAGCAATTAAACAGTAATACAAAACTAAGGTTCCAACTCCCCCAATTTCGATTAAAAACTAACATGGGGGTTTTACATACGCTTTAATAATTGCATTTACCCTGGGTACTTATAGACAGTGAGGTTGATTTACTGTAAAAGTTATCGTTCTTGACTTAGCAAAGTCTCTCTTCAAGAAATAACACTTTTAGCTTAGTGAATAAGGTAAAACTCCAGACGTCAGCTATCCAGTCATGTTCAAACACATTTTTTTAATTTTCTTGCATGTGAGTGCGTAGTCATTGCAAAATGAATTTCCTCCACAAGTAAATTATCCCTTGTAAGCCTAAACTTACTTTGCAAATCAACCCCATTTGTCATTGATTTCCAGTGAGATGCTATCGTTATAATTTGCAGTAAAATATACATTTATGTATCTTTTACTACTTCTGAAAACATTGTTTTTCTATTCATAGATTCAGAGCATATCCATTCATACATCCTTTTATTGACAGCTTCCATTAGAATAATAACATGAATTTTGTGATGATCCTCAGTTCAGATACTCTATTCAGTGATTGAGCTGTATTCATGGGACTGGTTTGCGGACAGTCCTCTGTAATTATTATTTTTATAGAATTTGGCAGCAAAATATTATTATAATATAATCATTAAATACCATGTTTTGCAATGACATTTTGAAATATGGGTCAGAAGCTCTAGGACTGCCTTGGAAGTGGATTTTGTAATGTATCATGGACTGACAGTGATGACAAATAATGACATACACATGCTTTATGGTTAGGATTCACATGGGAGCAAAAGGACAGGTGTGCAACAACAGGCACTAGAGGCAAAGTACCCAAAAGATAGACCGCTGTTGGGGGAAGAAATAAAGAAAGTGGAATAAGGCTTTTAATCATGAATTTAATTGTTAGTAATTAAAATTATATTGTAGGGAGGCAATATGGGGGTGGGGGGCTATTGGATGACAATTCACATGGAACTGCTGAATCATAAAGGAAAATTACTGTAGGGTATAGATAATAGAGAGGGGCACAAATTATTTATTTATGTATCAGAGTTCAATATCACCTATTTGTTTTATATTGTAAGGTGCCGCTTTGATTATTTTTTGTTTGCTCGCATAGACAGCTAAAGGCAATCTGTCCACTTTTCTCTTCGATGGGTGATTAGAAAAAGTAAATTGAATCTGATTTTTACTGAGGGGTTTAGTATCAGACTATGTAAAATGTTTTGCAGTTACTTGTATGGACAGACACAAAAATAGCACTAATATGGTCTATATGGCCTAATTGGAATGAAATTATGGGCTTTTTCACAGATACTGACGTTTTTATTACAGCAAAAAAGAAAGGTTCTGGATAGGGGCCCAAGGGCCAGGCAGTTAGCATATACAATACAAAAAACACCCTAGCAAAAAAAACAAAGCCCAAAGTGCTACTTTTTCTTTTGATTGGCTTGAATCATGCAGTTCTGTGAACTTTTGTCACGTATAAACTAAGTGGTTATCATTTTATTTGACTTGTATTCATACAAATAGACAGATGACATTGTGAATCTAGGCTTCTGTTGTGTATACTCACCATTAGGGACCTGGCTACCTCCAAGCTAAACCTATTTTCAGTTTATTACTGCTAATTATGTTTCAAGATGGGAGCTCTGTCAAACTGAAGTTAGGGAGCACACTTTGCACGAGAGCAGCAGTGCGGCATTACATTTATTTGTAAATGTATGCAACACAAATGGCTTCTTTTAATGATTAGTCGTAAAATGTTTTTTTAATTACTATATGAAAAGTGAGCTGGGGTATTTTTTATTATACAGAGCTGAATAAAGAGCCCAAATGTATTATCACATAGAAGTGTTCTGTGCAGGGCTAAAAAATTATCAACAAAAACAGTAATCAATTTTACTGCCAGGCTTTGCTCACAAAATGTATTGTATGCAGCAAATATGGCAGATAGAGGTCCAAACCTTTTATTTAAGTATCCATTTAATAACTAAATATTTATTAATATAACACACACCACAGCTCAAGCTCATAAAACACCTGACCTCTCTAAAGTCCTGTCTTTCACGCATAGAAGAGACTTTACCGCATAACTTCAGGCTGTGACATAGGGCATTGGGGGGCAGGACATGTTCCTTTCAGAGTTTTTCAGTTTACGGCTTAATGTTCTTTCTTCTTACTTTTTGTAGGCTCTTGTTACGTGAGACCCCGACCGGTAATCGGCTTGAAGACATCATTTAACTTAACCCTCTTCAGGTAAGTACCTAGTAGTATTTATGAAAAAAAGGGTGGGGGGGGGTATTGTTAATAACAAGAGGGGGAGGGCACAGCAAAACAAGTCACCTTTTGTGGCTGGCATGCTCCCATGGCAGGAAGCTAGGCATTTTGCTATGCTCCCCACTCATTATATTAGCTTTTCAAAATAGGCAATACAAAAAGAAGGACAACAATGGAGGAAGGAGGGACAGAGGTTCCAAAAGAAGGAAGAGAGCCCTCCAAATGATGGATAGTTGGGCGCTAAGCATCCATATGGAATAGATGAGGTCAGGCAAAGAACGAAAAGTTGAAGACACAGTCTAGATTCAGGTAAATCTATCTGGTAATAAGTTATATTTATTTTCCTAAAACAAGCTGTGGAATAACGAAGTCAGCCAGATGTGCTCATTACCCTCCTTCACACTAGGCAGCTGGGAACTCACCTTTTTAGGTCTGGTTATGGGTACTTTCATCTCCTCTGCTTTTTTCATTGAAACATTTAAAGCTCAAATCAATCCATGCATCTGCCCTAAACAATACCTCCAATACCTTCTGTTTTCTAAAGCCAAAAAAAAATTATAATTATAATAGAAAATGATCTTACAGCAATGACATGCTAAGTCTTGAATCTTCATTATAGCAATTTGGGATTGTTCCTTTGTCTATTGACTGCCCAGGATACAGGGGACTGAAGAGCAGACGATGCTATGATGAAGGGACAGGTAACAGACTCAAGTGCACGAATATTGGTCTTCACATCTTGATGAAGCACTGCAGAAGAATATGGATAAAATGCTTTGCGGTTTATTTTATATTGATGTAATATAGTAAACCAAATGGTTACAGATAATACACTCCATGCTTTTTCATTTGTGTCTCTGTGTGTAACTTTCAGCTTAAGCAACTGAGTCCTGTAAACCACAGTTTTTAGTGTAGTAATGGAGTAGAGAAAATCATGTGAAAAGTATCGTCTCTTGTTTTATCTGACACATGCAAAATACAAAATATTATTAATATTCTTGTCCAAAAAAAGCCAAGATAAAAATATATTAATTTTTTTTTTTTTTTTTTTTTGCTGAGCTCCCTAAAAGGGCTGTCAAAATATATACACTAGCATATCCAAATACATATAATTATTTTTATTACCTATTCAATTAACTTGTGTTTTTTATTTTATTTTAATGTTTACTGTTATTTTCATTATTTAAAAAGTTTGGATAAAAATGAACAGGTTAGTAATAAATAGTGGCTGGTTCTAAAATCAAATTCACATACCAAAGCTACATCTACTAGCATTCAACAACCGAAGTTCTCCATATAGCTGGAGGTCAACCAAGCCTTGATTAATGCTAGGGGTCAACCATGGCATATGATGTACAAGCTGGTGGCTGTCACAAGTTAGCAGCAGGAACACAGTCAGATACAGCCCAAATGAAGGATTGTATCAGCCTGCTGAGACCTCAGTCACAAGCAGTTTATTTACAGAGGATGATTTACACAGCCGATGAAAGTGATTCAGTCTGCTGACCCAAAGCACAAGATTTATTCTGTTCGCAAGCTTTATTTCTGCCTATTTAAAGGCTTTCCCCAGCCAGAAATGGTTTAAAAATACTAAGAGATTTACACACAGACAAACGTAAATGATAGAAAGGTTGCTTGCAATTAATTACTAATGGTTTTCATTGGACAAAAGAGATGTAGTCCCCTTTTATACATTCCCCAAAGAAATTCCCTCCACTTTCCTCAAAGTCACTTATCCATACTTATGTATCAATGCAGATCCAAGCTTCGAATTCTATTCCTTTCATTTTGGTGAAAATGTAGTCTAAAATGTGTTTAGTATAAATAAACAGGATCCTACATATACATATGCAGATCAATAGCGCTGCTAGTGTTTTTAGGATTATATGAAACTCTGCAGCCAATAGCATACTATTATTACCAGACTATTCATTACCAGAAAGGGAAACTTGAAGAAAGCTGCACTCTTTAGTGTAGAAAAATAAAAGCTAAAAACATTGTATTTCATGTGACCACAGATTCAGGTAAGTATATGAACCACTTCAAAAATCAAAATCAGAGTGAAGGCTGATCTCCTAATCTGCATAAATATCAAAGGTCAATGATTAGTTCTGAAGTCTGAGATTAATAGAGCCTTTTGATAACCATGACAGCTAAGATCTAGTATTTTAAGATGGAGAAATAATTAGTATTAAGGGCAAGAAGAAGAAAAAACTCCACCCTATGCCTACCATAGTCAAGGGAGGCCTCCGTTATTTTTATTTTTTATTAGTTTACATGCTGTTGCTTACAATATAAAAGGGGAAGCTAATTCCTATTTTTGGACTATAAACTAAGTATTGGGAAGCCACAAAACTACTGTGGACCTCAGGTACATCCCCTCATCTAAACTTGATGTTCCAAGGGAATTGCTAAGATTGTAAAAAACCTGGGTCTTTCCTAAGCTCCCTAAAAATGTTACACATAGCAGGTCCTTGCAAGGTTATGGCATGGCCAAATGGGAGGGCCTACTCACTGCCTACTTGGCACACATTATCCACTATCCTTTAACTCCTAAAAACTGCTATAAAACTTTGCCAAAGGTTAAAATCTCAGAGACATCTCAGTGCAAACAATCATTTCTAAAACTGAAATTCTTACATTACCTACATACATAAATACTTTTTTACACACATAATATAGACAGAGAGCAGCAGTCGATCAGTAGTGAATAATGCAGGTTGTCAAGAAGGCATAAGTAAGCAACCTTAATTAATGCAGAGGGCAGAGATCAGGAGTTAGTAATGCAGAGCGCAGGGGACAGAAATAGGTAATAGAGTGTAAAAATCACAAGTAAGTATCACAGAGGTCAGGAATAAGTACTTCCGAGCACAGGAGGGTTAAGTGACACTGAGTGCCCAGATCATGAAAAAGTAATGCAGAAAAAGGAATTCTTCAAGGGATAGACCACAGTTACCTAGCCTCCCTTTTCATTTTTACTTCTTCTGGTGGCACCAGCTAGTATGCCTCCCAGCTTAGTAAGGGTAACTAGGCTCCTGGTGGCAACAATAGCTCATCCAACCCCAGGCTGCCCTGTGAACTTTACAAATCACATCATGTCTTTCCAGTGTGTACCCCCAACCCACCCTGTCTTTCTTTGGGGGTGGAACTGTTGCCAATGCAATATAACCACAAGCCATGCCACTACTCAGCTGGCTGCTTTCCAGATCTAAGACAGGGGTCAGAGACAGCAAGGAAGGGGCTGCCAAGGGCTACACAGGTATGATGGCTGCTGATGGGGGTGGGCTATACCCCTTGCATGTTATTAGACCTGACACCCTAGGCAATCATTTGGTTTGCCTACTTCAAAAAACGTCCCTGCTCAATGGCATGGTTTATGTTTCTCTTAGTACACGTCCCTTTTAAGCAACAGTACTACTTTGATATCCATCTTTCTACTCCAATTTCATTAAACTGCCCCCTCATCCATCTGTTTTCCCATACTGCTACCCAAAGTAATCTTGTCAAAGGTTTCTTCCACTATAGTGATTGTACATACAATGTCATTATTGCCTTCAGATTTGGCGATAAAGGGGATTATATCACATTATTTCACATGAAATTGTCAGACCACAACTGATAATGTTCTGCACTGTGACCCCCTGAGATACTGATATTAAGCTCACTACCGCCAAGTACATTTTTTTTTCTATAAAAACAAAATTACATTTAATACCATTTTTCGAGTTAAAGGATGTGTAGCTTTACAATGTATTTATTTTTTGAAATCCAAATGTCAGTCATTTTCTTTTGTGTCTTATTTTCTTTGTGCAGTTATACTAATCAATGTTATTCAAAGCTTGACAATGTGTTAATGTGTAAATGTGTATATCTGTAATATTATGCAATATTTCAATTATTTTGTGTGTTTTACTGCTATAGAAAGGTGTAACCCTCCCCCCCTTAAGGCCTTGCAATTACCTAGCAAGACATAGAAGCAGCTTACATTGATATACATGCATAAATGAAATTCTTTTAAGATTTTAAATAGCTTATATATGTTACATATATATGTGTGTGTGTATTTATGATTAAAAAAAAGTATTAATTTGTGCCTTTTTTATCCTGGTAGAGTTAAACTTTAGGGCAGTTTTTAAATGTACAGAGGGAATGGCTCTAAGGGCTGGTGAATTTCCTTTTTTTTATACTAATATTATTGTTATTCTTTTATTCTTACCAAAAATATATTTTTTTTATGTGCACAAAACATAAAATCTCCTTAATGGCTACAGAAAAAACAATAAAAAATGTGACAGAGGTAATAACCTTTTCCCAGTCTGCCCATAACAAAAAAAGTTTTGCCTGGAGTTGTGGTTTGAATAAACTCATTCCCAGCAGAAGCTAAAAAGTACACTAACAATGAATATTAAAAAAACAGAAAAAACACCTCCATCAAATATTTGAGAAGATTGTGTTTCCTGTTTGACTTCATCTCAGGTTGCCAAAACATTTCCCTTTCCTCTACATTCTAGCAATCATCAAAGGCAGTTAAGTTAATCAGAGACAGGAATTTAAAATATGGAGACATCATTTATTGAATAAGTGCGCTATTTAATGCGATATTACTTTCTCGCACAGACAGTGCAGCCTTCACACGTCCTTGAAGTTGATTAAATTTATCACCTCTTTAATTTAGGGAATACTCAACAACTCAAGACGTAATCTAGATTTGCATCTTATATCAGCCTAGGGGACTTCACAAAAATTTGATTTGACATGACATTGTATTGCTAGAACATTTTCTACTAGTGTACACATTTGTATGCCACTCATATATGTCCTCTGTGACAAGTGCTTGTGTATGAGAGTGACAGATCCTAGCTTTATCTGCTGGGTGAATGTCCTTTAAGGACTTGCATGTTAAACTTACTTTTCAGTTTGAACTTAATGACGCCAGTTTTAGACAACAAGTAAAACCAATCACAATGATCTGTGCATACAAACACATAACTATTCCCAAGTACGATGGGAGAGTCTGCTTCCTGAGAGCTGTACTTTGTGGTTTCCTCTTTCTGTCCACAAACTGTATCACCAATTGGATTGAAATATCCAAAGTAATATAAAAATGTTATTACTGGCAATTTGGTACTTTTCTGTACTACAGTACTATAGTTTCTGTAGGTAAATATGGGTGTGCATGGGAATACCTCTATTGTGTTACAAACAAAAATTGGAAAAATGGTTTCCAGATCACTGTTGATAGAAAATGGGGAGGACTGATGATCTAAGTATGATTATCTAGGTAGGTGTGTTCATTGTATATATGGTATGCAAATTTGGACCTGATTTATCAAAGCCCTCCAAGGCTGCAGGAGATAGACTATCATGGGTTACCCTGCGTGATTCTGCAAACCTCGAATGGATCAAGTCTAGGATTAAAAACATTTGTCAAATATTACCATATATGGAAAAAATCCATTCCAGGTTTGTTGGATCACCCAGGTTCCTCCATGACAGTGAATCTTGGAAAGAATTGTCCATGGTGGATTTCTGTTTCTGGAAGAGGCTGGGTCCATTCTAAGAAGGGTCAACTTCTGTTACATGCACGTGAGCTGGAAAACATGGAAATAGAAGAGCGTAGAGTGAACTAAATTTCCCAATTTTCAATCAGCATTCAATGTATAAGAAAGTGACACTAATGGATTCCAAACATTTAAAGATGGAGATGTCCTTCTGGCTGTATTGTCTGGCAGAGGTTTTTACCCATATATTGTCCATACAGAATAACACATTTTATTTTTGTTATTTTAATTTAGCAGATAACACAGATCACATATGTGTCAAACATGGATCTAGCTTTTTGTCTGGAGTTCCGGTTTAGCAATTTCTTTCACTTTTTATAATCTCCTTTTTTCAGTTTGTATTTTTTCTTTAGTGACAAATTTATAAACAAGTATTACATTTAATGTCATAACTTAGATTTGTCTGAACTTCAGAAAAAGGCCAGCTGAGGTGTTCACGCTACCCCAGGCGTATAGAGAGACCACACAGTGAATTCTCTGACACACAGAGAGGCCTGAACCCAACAGTGGTATAGATCGGCTCCCGGAGGGGACTCGTTCAGGGAGTCGGGGAACACGGATTATGTTACACACTGTCCAAGGCCAGAAGTGATACATGAATCTATTTTAGTAGTACCAAGCTAGACGGAGGTGAGAATATTCCATTCAAATAGACCTAATTAAAACTGACTGTAAAAAAAGGCAAACCTATACAAGGTCACTTACATTCTGGAATAAAAAATGAGTTGCAGTGGATTCAATGCAGAAAATTTCCAGGACATTGTAAGGCTGGCTATACATACAAGGATTTTTAGGTATGATTTTTAATCAATTTTAATGATCAAGCTGAGAATCTTAATTCACCGCTTGCAGTGCAGGAAATGATTTGCGCCAACACACAAACGCGTTTGTTTCAGTTATATTTCTGCTAGACTGAACAATATAGAACATTGTTAACAAATGGATTTTGCTGCTTATGCGATTATATTTTAGTAAGTAGATCAGCCTTCTTTGACCTTTTTTAATATTAGGGGACCCTTGAAATAACCTTCAGGTATAAGGGAACCCTTTCTGTAATTACTATATACAAAACTCTCAGTACATTGCCACCCCTACAGATAATCAAAAAGATGATTGGCGCCAGTTAAATTGACCTAAGAGGTCATTGCTCATTGCTCATTGCTCAAGGAACCCCAAGAAACCTCTGGACGAATCCTGGGGTTCCACGGAGAGACACTGAACTAGATACTGTATTAGGCTACATACACACTTCCAATGGTTCTCACCCGATAAGCTGTGCAGGGCCGATATCAGGGAAGAATCTATAGTGTGTACAGCATGCATTGTTCATCGTCCGAACGACCGTCCTGGCGGGTCCACATAGGATGAACGACGAATGATCGTAATGCAAGGGAAGGGAGAGAGTGTGCAGTGGGGTGCTGCTCCATCGTTCTCCCCCTCCCCTCTACATAGAGCAGAATGGTTCTGTATGTACAGCACTCGTTCATGCATCGTGCAGTGCATAGTCATTGGAAAGGATCGTGAAAGATCCTTTCCATTGACTATAATTGAAAATGTGTAGGTGGCTTTAGTGTTCCCTGTATCTGCAAGCTCTTTAAATAGCTGTGATGGATTAAAAAAGGGTTGCAAACTGTCATGGGTAAGTTGAACAAGGGGCAGCTACAGTCCTGAAACCTCTAAAAGGAGCAAAGACCATTGTGATCACATATCATATATAAATATAAATAAATATATATATATATATATATATATATATATATATAGGTGCTGGCAATTTTTCTTTGATCTCTTAGTACTGCACAAACATGTCAGCTGACCACTTTTGGGAGTAATTGGAAAGGTTAGTAAATCTATCTCAATTATTATTCTGCCTGATACTTTGATGTCTTCAGTTTTGAATTCATTCTCATTTATTCCTCCCCTTTCCCCCTCTACTTTCTACTAATTGCAGTAAAATGTACAAGGAGTCCTCTGCAGTATTATTTACATTTTGTGTTCTTTCTCAATAGGCAGAGGCCACCTTCAGTGAAAAACTTATACAAAAATAATCATAGGTTCAGAAATAAAGGCAGCTGAAGTTATCTGCAAATCATGCACTGTAGCAGTTGAACTTGACCCACCCATGCCCATTTCCTAAGCCTCCTCATTGGCCAGTCATCACATTAAGGACCAATGGGGAGGGGGCTGGAGAGAGATAGAGATTTGTAACTTCTAATTATTTTGGAATTGTAGTTTTCTCTGAATGTATGTTCTGTATTTTTATATGATATGCTTAGTTGAAGTTGCCAACTACTCCATAAATATACTTTCATGAAACCAAGGGCTGTCTTTGACCACCTTGACCCAGCTTTCGCTTTGACCCAGCTCTGGTCTAAGTACTTTCAAAGCCATTAATTCCAAACAGCCATATCTACCAATCTATTTCATGTAACATGTAATGCTGGTTTAGTTAAACCATTGCTTTGCCTTGCATGGCCAAACCACAGGTTGACTATAAAGTGTATATAAACCCAAAATGCATAAGCAGCATCATGACTCCCTAAATTCCAGGAAAGATAAAAATGCTAACTTTGTCCAAGGGGAACAGAAAAAACTTACCTTTTTCTGTTGCTTCTCTGGCAACCAATACGCTTCGCCTGTGTGACGCTGTTGTGGGCAAGTCTTTTATGTCCGCACTTACAATGCAGGACTGCTGGTCCTGCATTTTTCAAGATGACACCAGAGTGCCTATGACCATCAAAGCAGCAAATTGAGGTAACCCTTGTATTATAAAGGAGGGTACC
This sequence comes from Pyxicephalus adspersus, assembly GCF_032062135.1. Taxonomy (NCBI): domain Eukaryota; kingdom Metazoa; phylum Chordata; class Amphibia; order Anura; family Pyxicephalidae; genus Pyxicephalus; species Pyxicephalus adspersus. The sequence continues at coordinate 35,076,714 of NC_092859.1, forward strand.
ATTACAAATAATGTTTCTTACTGTTCAGCTTTAAACAAATCATTCTTTCTAAAGCTGTTTCATAGTTCCCTACCTAGTCAATAACAACATTTCCTGTTGCAGGGTGACAACGCTAAGCTACCATCTAACAATTGGCAGCAATGTTGTCAGTCTGATCTGAATGCTGCTTGAGTTGGTTTATTTCAGGTCAGAGTATATCTTCTGCAGATTATTAGGAAGTTCAAACCATTTTTAGGAGCTTTAACAGGGGGGTGACAACACTGCTACCAATTAAGAGGCCGTCATCTGGTATGCCAGCCTGCACCAGGGAACTCTATTACTAGCAGGACCTCCACATAGGAATCTTTGCAACAGAAAAGATTTAGTTTATAGGAAAAGCAGTATACAGTAAGGTGTGATCCAAGCATGCTGAAATACAGGTTTACATACACTTTAAGGGCCCATAGATATAAAATAAATGTAGCGTGCAGACATTTTATTATACAGCTGATTAAACATAAAAAATCCAGAACATATCCTAACACCTAGGGCCATCCTAGTTGACTCACTGGGCCTCACTACGCAGATGTTTCTAAAACCAAACCAATCAGTTCAATCATAAGATATTGCTATTTTGGCCCGGACAGGAAAGCCCAAATCCCACAATTTGGGATTATAAAGATTTATACAGTTAATTGGTTTGCTATGAAACAGAGCCCAGCTAGCCCTATGAATACAGAACCATTTTGCTTGGTCTTGGTAAATAAATTGAATATACGATTGGAAGTCTGGAACAGGAAAATTAACTTTAGAGCTTCTGTCTTGTCTCCATGGAACAATTAATCAGACTTTTCATCCCCACTGTTACCTCATCTGTCCTTTAACATTGTATTGTTATTGGCCAACAATTTCTTTCTCTCCTTTTTTATAGTAAAAAGCATAATAATATACTACTAGTCAAGTCCAAATGCTTTCCAGGGCAGAGCTATAATGTCTTTAACTACAAGACTCTGCTGGAAAAATCCCACATGAGCACCTCTTACAAATAAAAAATAATACTTCGCCAAGGGTAGTCACGGCATATAAAAACATAATTAATCAGGATGGCTCCTTGAAAAATAAACCCAAAGCATGAAGTCTATTACTGCATCTCTTTCAATTATAATGTGTTATGATGAAAATGAGGTGCACTGCAGGAGCGCCATCTAGTGGTCACATAGGCAGACCTGCAGAGGGGGAGCTGCAGTAATCTGCAGCATTTTGCATAAATCTGTAGGAAAAATGTTGATTGTCCATAGACATATTATTCAATTTACACAGCCCCAAATGTTCTCACATCTAGACATGGACCCACAATGACCAATGTACAAAGGCACACATAGGGGAAACAATTAAAGTAGTTGTAAACCCTTAATAAATGGAATTTACAGGGTAATTTATAATATTGGAAAGTGAATATTGCTATCTGAACTTTATTGGGGCCCACTGTATTATGCACACCACAGCCCATCACATTTATAAATACAATATGAACCGATGTGTGGCTGGTAGAGCCACATGGAGTTGTCTCTGGTGTAAAGTTCAGTGATTGGAGAGAGCAGGTCATGTGACTAATTTAGGGGTACAGACCAACATTCATTTTTAAAGCAAAGGTATGAACATACAACTGTTTTTTAAATAAGCCCCTTTTTGGGGGAATATCATGATGATGGCCAGTGACCTTGCCTGTGTAATGTCTGCTCAGCACAACTAAGAAACTTTAACATCTGAGAAACTAACGTCTCTTCTAAGTTTCTGTCTTCTCTAAATAGAGCAATTCATCAGTTTTTCACAATTTTGTATCCCTATAAATGGAAATGTCTGAACATTCATGGCAGAATCGCCAAGTATCATTTTAATGAAATCTGCAAATTAATATGTTGTAGAGCTGATATATTACGAAGATCTTCATAAAGTTCATAGTCATGTCAATAGCTGTCCCTCAGGGGTACTTACAATCTAATTTCCCTAGCCTTGTTCTATGGAAACCAATTATCCTAATTGTATAGTTTTGGGAGGACATTGAAATGCAGGAGGAAACCCACACAAACATGGAAAGAGCATACAAAGTCAATGCAGATAGTGTCCTGCCTGACATTTAAGCCTGCGAACCTAATGTTACCAATGCCAGCCATTAAATACCTTTGGTTTTTTAAAAAAATTTTTTTATTCAGAAGATTTTTTCCTCTATTTCCAATGAGGATTCAGCCCAGGTGACAATGACCATTATTACAAATAAATGCATATGCAATACATAACAGCAATTAAAAAAGACCGACAGAGGTTTTGATCTCATCACTGATAGATGTAAAAAAAAAAGTTTTAGCAATAAACGCACTTTGTGCACCAACCTAAATTCAAGTTTTTTTTAATGAATACTTGTAGTGTTTTTTCTGTTTTATTGACTTGTAATGTGTTCTTGAACTTCTGAAACATTTGACTAAACTAGTAGAATCAGTTTCCTAGCGCCAGCCCCTCCCATTGGTATATGATTACTCTCTGTTCTGGCACAAATAAGATTCCAAACATACGTTCAATTCACATATATTCCTATAGTTTGTATGAAAGTGAATGGTCTGGTGACAGGGTCTCTTTAGGTCTTGTCTCTGTCCTCCCCTTCCCCTCTCCATAGAACAGGTCACTGGAAATAATCACATAGGATCATTTCTTGTGACAGTAATCTGAGGTCTGTATGGATCTTAACTTTTATACCCGATAAGCACCAAAGCCACACAGATAATTGGACATCTAGCATTTTCCAAAGAGTGTTGCAATGATACTCCATCCAATGTTGCCATCACAGACCTCCTTCACACTTGACTCTATTTGACAAGGGAATGATAAAGGCGATCATCTCAATTGATTCCTCCTTTATAATTTGGCACACACAGAGCTCTGTTTACAAAAAATACCTAAGTATTAAAATATGCATAGGAAATATAGGGCAGTTAGAACAGGGAATTAGAGATCAGAGGCGCCATGACAGACCATGACCGGCCTTTCAAGTTTATGTTTGGAGTCAGGCAGCAGGCAATTAGAGATAAGAGGTCCATTCAGGATGTTCTGTCCTCTCATCTATGTCAACAAGCATTGTGGAAATTATACAAAAGATTCAAAAGAGCTAATAGGTTAGAAAAAAAATCTAGTTAGCAATTTCGTAAAGCTTGTAAGTGGTATAAACTAGAAAATGAGATTATTAAAAAACTTCACCTTGTGAGACCTAAATTAAAGAGGGATCTATACCCCAATAAAGTTAAAGTTTATTCATGACTTCCTTCATCAACATCATGATTTTTTTAAATAAAATCTTTCATTTGTAATACATACTTTTCTACTTAGAGGTGGCATCTGTCACTCACACCACGTGAAGTATACCTTCCAAGTGGTAATGCAGGAATCACATATCCAGAGATGCCCCTGTCCCTCGGAACCTGGGCTTCAACAGTCATGCCATAAAAGTAGGATTGCCAACAGGCCTTTGGCAGAGAAGTGTCTATCAGGAGTATCAGATCTGCCCAGTTCCTTCATTTTGGTCTTTTGGAGCAGACAAGGAAGGCGTTTCAAGGCAAGAAATACATTGATGAGGGTGTAGTGATCCATTGGAGCCCCCAAAGTACCAACTGTGACTTCTAGAGAATTCCTGTACTGGAAGACAAACCTGTCCAATTTGGTATAAGGCCAGAAACACCTCCAATTGTTTCACCAACAATTTCTCTTACACTTGGCTGACATAGCTGGAATTAGAAGGCTTGTGTGAAGGTTTGGCAGAATTTGCTGGACGGGAAGTTTGGTGGATGGTCTCAACAAGCAGGCAAGAAAAGAAAGGTATAGTTCCTAATACTCAGAGAGGGAGAAGACTTTGCAGTATATTCCATAGACCTCTCCTGCTGTGGAAGGGGAGTGTTCTTCCCACTACCGTGTTTTCCCCCGAAAATAGGACAGGGTCTTATATTTATTTTACCTCTGAAAATCGCATTAGGGCTTATTTTCAGGGGATGTCTTTTTTTGCTCATGTACAAAAAATCTCTATTTATTCATGTACAAAAATCTGTATTTATTAAAACCTGTAACCAATATTACAATGCTATGGAAAGATACCTCTGCTTTACCTGTGACCTGTCAAAAGTAAAAGCAAAAAAATAATAATAATAATAATATTAAAATAAATAAAAAATATATGCATTGCTGCTAATAAATGAAATACTAGCAAGGACCCTTTGAAAAGGGATTCCACCAACCTCCTATTAGTTGTAGTGTCACACCAGAGTACGGTAGGTAATTAACCCTGCAATTTCTTCACCCCTTGCTCCAGTGCTTTGAAAATCTCCTGCTCCCTCTCTGCTCTCGCCTTCCTCTTGGTATCCCTCCGTGTACCACGTGACAGCACCCCCACAAAAAGCCAATAGGGCTTACTTTCGAGGAAGGGCTTATATTTCACTTTTGCATGATTGGCATGCTAGGGCATACTTTTGGGGCAGGGCTTATTTTCGGGGAAACACAGTAGTATTATCCTTGTTCATATTAGGAAAAGATGGTTCAATAAGTCATCTCTTGAAACTTTAAAAGATAAAAACAAGGGTTTCACAGTTCAACAATATAGCTATTGTGCCTTATACTGACAACATCATCATAACGTTAGAAAGAGCTTTCAACCTTTTATTTGTTGGGCTTTAAAAACAGGTGCATGCTTTGCCTGTATAGGCAGCACGTGGGCCCAGTGGTAAGCACTCTGGTCTTTATAGTGCTGGGTCCCAGTACACTATGTACTCTGCATGCAGTTTGCAGGTTCTCCCCATGTTTGTGTGGCTTTCCTCCAGGTAATCCGGTTTCCTCCCACATTGTAAAAAACATGCAGTTAGGTTAAATAGCTTCTTCCCCAAAACTGACCTTAGACTGTATTAAAGACATATAACAATGGTAGGGGCATTAGATTGTGAGCCTCTTTGAGGAACAGCTAGTCACATGACTATGGACTTTGTACAGCACTGTGTAATATGTTGGTGATATATAAATACTGTATTATAAATATGATGAGCTCCTTGTTAAGATGGGTTACAGCCATATCCACAGTGCAAATACACCATTTTGCAAACATCTGTTCAGAATAGATATAGGAGTAATAAGCGCTTGGAGAGAGAAAACGTATAAGGGTTTCTACAATTTTTATAGAAAAACTATTAGAAAATTGGGTGCATATAGGAATTCTGCAAAGACAAGGGTGCTAGCCCCTGAGCCAACCATTCTGTCTGGAATGGCCTACAGTTTTTTTTCTATAAAAAATGATGGCAATAATAAAGGCTAAATTGATCCTGTGTTTCTCAATGGATTGTAATAAAATATTAAATAAATTCAGCTTCTGGCAAGCCCTGAGACCAAACAAGTCAGCTTTCTGTGAGAGGAGAGCTTTGGAGTGTGATATGTGAATTCAAATTAGGAAAACTGTCATCCTCCCATCGATGTTTTGTGTATAGCGACTCGTCTCCAAATGCTATCTCGCCATCTGCAGCATTCTCATTTACAACCTTTTCATTCCACATTTTATTCATTAGATTTTAGGCGTAAATGAATGTATGTAGTCATTCTGTAGAGAAAAACACCAATTATCTAGGTCTCTGTTCTGTTGCATATTAGTACAGATGCCCTTTAAAGGGTAAAGTACAGGTCGTGTACATGAAAGGTATCAGGCGTAAGGGCAAGAAATCACTTACCACAATTTAAAAAAATATTGATAATGTACTGAATGTTTTAAGTAATGTTGCATGCCGTAGCATTATGTCTTATTTCATGGGATTGCCTACAGACTTTTTCATTTGTTTTGGTAGCCAACACTATTTCAACCGATTCAGCAGCATGGGTCACGGGTTGTGTCACATGATTCTATTGCCAGGCCTTTTACAGGTTTACTGAGTACCGATAGGGGCATCCTTTAAGGACTTTGCTGCTGGTTAGGTGTTTTCAATGGCCTTAAGCTGGGTACACACGTGCAAATATAGTCGTTGGAAAGGATCTTTCACGATACTTTCCAACGACTATGCACTCCACGATGCACGAACGAGTCCTGTACATACATCACCATTCTGCTCTATGGAGAGGGGAGGGGGAGAGTGACGAAGCGGCACCCCACTACGCACTCTCCCTCTTCTGCTTGTCGTCCATCATCCGTGGATCTGCCAGGATGGTCGTTTGGACGATGTGCCCTGTACTTCTCATCCGATATCGGCCCTGAGACAATTATTGGACGTGTGTATGTAGCTTAATTCTCTAGAACTGTGACTCTTGCTTCAGCCAAATAAATGAAGGTCCTATGAAGTCAATGAGTAACAGTTTTAATGACTTCACATTATACCAGTGCAGGCATGTTTTAAAAGTCTTTTAGTTGGACGCTGACCTTGTGATCTGTTAGCAATAGGCTTTATGTAATTTGGGGTACCAAATGCGCTCTTAGTGATTTTATATCTTTTAGGGCTTCTAAAAAAAAATTGTCATTCCCCCATCAAATACTCAATTTGATGTTGGTCCAATTATCACCATTTTGTTGTGGTTTATAATTTAATATTATTTCACATGGTATGTTGCAGTGCCATTATTTGTCACACCTTGAAAGCACAGTGCACCGACATGCACAAATTATAAAATCTTTGTGTTATAATGCAGTGCATTAAAAATATAATGCATATCTGTTTTTTTTTTTTCCTGGGAATTATGGCATAGTAACAAGTTTCATAAAACGCATGTAGATTTTTGCTATTCATGGCGGGAATGGGGCCTAGGACTCACGGCAGGAAAAACACACAAATAAAATAATGCCTCCATACAGTCACCAACCTTCTCTTTTTATTTCAACAAACAAGATTTATTTTACCTGTGTGACATTTTAGAGGTTCACTTCACAGTTCCCCCCAGCTGGTCTGCGAATGTTCTCAAGCGTTTATCACATATCTTTTATTTGCTGACATACTTGTATTTCCTGCCTATTTCCCAAAGGAGTGAAAGTGCAGACTTATCATAAACATATTTTGTAAATATGGCATGGTCTAGAGGTTTACTAGATAAGAAGAATTGTGGGGAAATGAAAATATATTCACTGTTGCTGTGCAATACCATGTGCTTATAAAACAGAACTATAATCTTTATTTTAAAAATAGTTTACCTTTTTTTGAATAGGCTATAATTTTATTTTTTTCCCAAGTGCCTTGTTTTTCTGGATTCCCATTCTAGTTTCCCAAAGTAAAACTTTTGTACACATCAATTGGCGGGCGAGGTTCCCCTTTGCAAGACATGAAATATACATTTTATTTTATGTTTCATTGTATATTGTGGTATATTAAAGTTAATATCTGGCACTCTATTTGGGATCATCTCTTGAATTCAGTATTAAAAGTATCTGTGGATGTGGTACAAACATTAAAATTCTGGATTGTAAATGGAGGATTACATTGGATGGATATAATGACCTTGGTTTTTGAAATACAATCAACATGTAATCTCCACGATGAAAAGGTCTCCTGACGAAGCCAGTTGGTAAAACACAAAGAAAATCAGAACAGATAATCATGTTAATGGAGGGATAGCATTATTATGTTTAAGATTTGAGGACAAAATATTTGTATAATGTGTTTTGTTTTTATATACTTATTGCTGATTCTTTAAACAAATGGTGTTTTTTTTTTATAAATGAAAAATGAATTAAAAAAATGAAAACTTATTTGGGTACCTGTAAAATCCCATTCTGAATGAGGAATTTGGTGACACTATTTGGGATGTGAAACTGGAAATTTGTCTTCCACCCATAAAATTAAGGTGTCCCCACAACATTTTACAAACATGGATGACCATAAATGAGAAAAAATGTCTATTTCAAACCAAACAGCCCAAATAACATCCATAATGCCCACAAATTATTTTGCTTTACCTTGTTTCATACTTTTAAAAAAAAGTCAAACGATGTAGGAATAATTGGGCTTAACAAATTGATCAGTTGGGTGCTTTGGACTTATAAAGACCCAAACACCCAATCTGCTGTTTGTAAGGGAGACTTGTTATTTTTAAATGTAGGATGTTAGTGAGGCTAAGGTTGGAATGGGATGCTGAAATAGGCAAATAGTCATTCTGTATACTTTACATCTACATGGGTAGGACAGACAATTTATTGCAATCACAATAGAATACCACAAGGTAGATGTTGGTTGTCCAAGAACAAGTATGAGTTGTGGAACCACCCTATTCTAGTTGTATAATTCCCATCTTGGTGTCAGGAAGTCTGCATGGATGTTAGTCTTTCGAATGTCATGACCAAAGGTATAAATTGGTGAATTACTGGCAGAGATGTTAAAAGCAGCATTTGTAGAAAGCAGATGGGATTTAAGCCGCACCCTTGTTTAGATTTGGTTGTTCCACCTTGATATAGATGGCCCTTTTCACACCTTTCTAGCCTTTCTCTGACTATTCTCAAAATAATGACTTTTCTTTAAGGTGCTTAAAAACTGCTTGACTCATCCTATGTTGTGCTATTCATTTATCTCCCCACTTACCAGGTCTTTGGATACCCCACTATACTGCATTACATTACCAGTTGCTTTGCTTGTGTTTGGTGTTCGGTCTTTTGGATTTCCCTGCTTCTGAGAAAGAAACTGGGATTCCAATTTGTTAAAGATCCATCTTCTGGCATCATAGCTACTACATGATGACATTATTTTCTTCTGTTTTGTGATTCCTTGTTTTGGCTTGTCTTTTTAACAAATTCCCAGTCCCAGTAACCACAACCTTCCAAAGCAGAATTTCTGTGTTCTTTGACTGTAGTAGTGGGTGGTGGGAGTCACATAGCAAATATTGGCCTGTGTTAAAAGGTCTCCTTTAGACCTCAATGTCCAAGTCACACCCCCTCCTTCACATCTAATGCCCAATAACCTATTATTTGCCTCTTTCCTTGTAATCTAGATGTTTTTGTCCACCGAGCCACAATGAAAGCCAGTAATGCTCACAGACCTCATGCATTATTTGGTGTTTGTTCCCCTGAAAGTGTTTAGGACTCTCTCCTCTCCTCTACTTTCTCCTTGTAGTTGGGTATAATGGTAGATATTGGTGATCTCCGAGACAAGCCATATTTCTGTTTGTAGAAGTTATGCCTGTACTTTGTGGTTTTGAGACAAAGGTCTTGAAAAGGTACATTCTTGTTCTGGCTTGAGTTCTGTTTTTCTTATCTTATCTTGTTTTATCTTGTTTCAGGTGTTTCTTTATAGCTTCAATAGCCTCTACAATTGGTATACAAGTAAAAAGAAAATTTGACAACATAGAACACCATTGTTTCTTCTGTCTGTAACCTTAAATCACATTCCTTTTTGACAAATTACTTGGAGATTTGAGCATGGTGTACTGGATTTCCAACTAAAAGTGATTGGATAAAAACCAGATATTTAGCAATGCGTATATTAGGATTACACAAGAATGGCATAGCTTATTAAAGGATAGAGAAAGTGATAAAACCAACTTACACACACAACATGGACTACAGAATAAGATAGGGGAAAACACCCTTAGTGGCATACAGGCAGGCAGCATTTTATGTAATGTTAGCAAACTTCAATTGGACAGGTTGGAAAATGTTGTTTGAAAGTACTAATTGGCAGTGGATCTGCTTGCCAGTACTAGACCATAGGCGTTCTGTGTAGAAAATGTGGGTATCACTGTCAAGTTAGCGAAAATAATGGCACATCCCTATATAATATAATTCAAATCCTAATGCCACTTTTCTATAAGCAACAAGAATAGGATAATAAACACAATAAATTCAACTACTTTTTTGTATGAGTGCTGGTTTATTTTTTATTTCTGTATTCCAATATGGTGGCAGAGGATGGGGGTAGGGGTACAATGCAGATGCAACCTAAAGTTTTCACCAAGCACACCCTAGCTCAGAACAATAGCTGGTCAAGGGAAAGTGATTTAATAAAGTTCCTGATGTGCTGTAAACGGTGCCAAAGGATCAAAGGTTTTGTTCGAATTCCTCACTGTGTATCCAGACTTTGTAAATACCCAACTTAATGTTTTGTAAATTATTGCTTTCCCATTATATCCCTCTAAATGTTGTGAAGTTACCATGAAAACCAATAAAATATTTGAAAAAAATGGGGACAGAGATTCCACCAAAAAATGGAAGACGACAGATATTGTAATGCGCAAAGCTCTTGTTCCCTGTTGACTCAACAGGGGGCATGTTAGACCTCTGCAGAGAAACTACTGATTTCACATGTTGAGAAAGGGTCCTTCTCTGCTAGAGGGGGTCAAACGTTTATACTTCAGGTGGTTTTCAAAAGTGAGCAAACTGTATGACCAGGAGTGTAACAAGACAATTTAGACATTCATTTATGTTTTAAAGGGACAGCAATGTGTCAAGATAAAAATATGAGAGCTGCCACTTACAGCTTGTTTTAGAAGGTGATGCTTCTTTCACATTCATGCTTCACTACAAGGTAAACCACAAGTAGATCACAAGTCCTGGTGTGATCCAAAGTTCTTCCCGGTCAGCAAGAACCATATGAAGGACTAGTATGAAGACCATAGAGTTTGCACCAACATGGCAAGTCAATAACAACAGTTTTGTTGTTTTTTTTTTTTGTTTTTTTTACTATCCTGACTGTCCTCTAATTTTGTTGCAATAGCCAATCTTTTTTTTCCCAGACTAAAAGGTGTAGATCATCTATAAGTCAACACAATCAAACTCTTGGGTATAATAAAAGTCTACTTATGTTTCAGTGAAATGCAATCTGCATACGTCTAGACCCTTAGACTTCATTAGCATGATCACCACCAGTCACTTTAAATAAATAATAACCCCTGCTAGAATTCTGAGGGTTAACTCTGCCACAAAGAATCATCCGCATACAAAGCTGAAGAAGCATATAACAAGTCGTGCATTTAGGAGGGCGATCTAATATTTATGCTGAAGATCTCCCTGCTGAATAATAGGGCTCCCATTAATTATTATAATTACTGAATGTCTTACTTTTTTTCCAAAGTACATTGCTGAAATCGTAAGAGCTGCCTGTAAATTACTATTTAGCAAAAGTTTACAGTTGCATTAATAATTCATACCCTAGTGGATACCTTTGTGTGCTGGGTCATCCATGTCTAATGTGAGAAAATGGGGGAACCAGAAAAACGGAGAATGAGAAGTTATGGTCACAAGATCAAAAACTGATTTTTACATCATTTACCTGTAGCAGGTTCTAGTGCTCCATGGAACAAGATTTACAGTAAAAGTTAACCATAACTAAATTAAATATTGTGTTATAAAGCATTGCGTATGCCAAGGTTTCTCATCCAGGGTTCTGTGAAGGTTGCATGAAAGGTTGCATCAAACTGGATTAGTTAATGATGACGACCAAAGAAAAACCAAAAAAAAAGTAAGAGTAAAAAGAGTAAAGATGTCAGTGTCAGTAATAAAATAAAGAGAAGGGAGATCAGTTTTTGCTTAAGCAATACAGCCAAGTCCCCTCTGCACTCCATCTTCAGACTGGATAGATAAGAAGCAGCAGTAGACTGGAAAAGTCATCACTTTGCTCTCTACTAAAGAGTAATGCAGATAGTATCTTTGTCAGTAGGACATAATCATAACTAAGAAAACTGAAGTTTCAAAAGATTAGCAAGAGCAGCAAACAGTTTTTACATATAACAGAATAATAAAAAAACATAAATGATAGTGATTACAAGGGAATACTTCTTTAATTTCACATCTGACTTCATCAGTCAATCCCTATATAAATGAATATGACCAAATATTGCATTGCAAATGCATTTTGCAATTCAAAAACAGTGTCAGTCTTAAATAAGATGATTTGATGTTGATAAAAAAATGTTTTACATATATATCCTCTGAAGGTGGTGAAGAAGGAGATGTTGTATGCCAAGTCTAAAAAAGAAAAAAAAATGGAGGAGAAAGTCTTAAGCCTCTATGACTCCTCCATTGATTCTGCCGCTGCTCCACTTGTCTCTGCAGCTGTTGTTGACGAAGAGTCTGATATATTGGTCACCATAAGTCGCTCTCTGCCTGCAAATGCCTCTTTCACTAAAAAAAAATACACAAAATGTATAAGTTGCTTTACTTGGAGTAATGTTTCATGATATGTAGAAGGTTCCTGTTTAAATAAGGCTTTATGAATTGTATAATATCTATAGGGCACATACTAATGCCCTATACTATGGGCACCATAGGGCTAAGATTAGACGGGTGGGAGAACAGTCATTTCTGTTTGGTTCCTGGTTGTTGGCACCTTACCCATCACTTAGCTATCCTAAGCACTGCACTAGTTCTTAATAGTTTCAGAGGGTGGAACCAAACTGGTCACTACCACCCTTATATTATCCGTATGGGCAGCTTAATGTGAGAAAACACAGGTTAACTAATGGTTTATATGAGGTTAAATAGGAATACAATTTAATTTGAAAAAACAAACTTGCAAGGTGCTTTTATATGATTTACATATGGGATAAAACCCAATAAACAATTGACTGTACATACTTAATGACACTTGCAGACTATTATCATTAAAGCAATGTCTTACAGTACATTATTACATGCAAAGGTAAGACAGACCAGTTATTTTGAGGCACAGGAAACTGATTTGTTATTAAATACAATGCAATAAAATGCACAGATGGTTCATAGGACCACTGTGCTGCCCAGGTAAACTGGGTTGCTATTTAAAATAATTGGTACTGCCACTAACTGCTTACAAAAGCATTGCAGCAAGGAACAGTAAAAAGGACATCTTACACATTGTTAAATGTGAATGGAACTTAAAGGTTATTTACCAACTGGATGTATAAAATACATTTATGCTTTACAACTGTAGCCATACTTTGGAGTACCATTTGGCACAAAAGCCTACATCACCCCAGTTACAAATTGGTTTCACTGTGCAGTTTCTCAGTTAAACATTCTACTAAATCCTGCATTCAAACCGGTTTCCTTTCTTGCCTGTACAATTTCAGTTTCATTCTACATACTACAGACATCCAAGTTTTTCCACGCTTGTCCTCAGCTAGCCATACAACTTCCACTACCACTTAAGGACCCAAGTATAAGATGTTGTATAGCCGGTCTGTATTTAAATGGCTGCTTAATGCACAGCCCATAACACATTACACTCCATATGAGAAATTGTAGGATCATCTAAAATCAACCAGCACCCTGTAATAATGTGAGGAGGTTATGGAGATGGGGTGGTAATAAGAATTTCTTTTTTTGTCTATTGTATACTCACCAGCAGCAATAGCGCTAATGTCCCATACTCTCAGCCCATCCTTCTGGCCTCCAAATGCATAGTGAAAGGGAAGATCAGGACAGCAGGCCGTGCAGAATAATACACCCTATACAAGAGAAAGTGTTAGATTAGAATAAACCCTTAATGTGCTCTTCTTGTTGGTACTCCAAACTCTCCAACACAGGTTGCCCCTTGCCAAGTGTCTAGATGATGACCACACAACAGGAAGATAATGAATGCTCCTACTTCAGGCAAACCCTGATATGAACAGATGACTGAAAGAGACATTTTGCTCATTAATGGCAGAGTGTCACTTACTAGCCCACCCTCTAATCCAGTGCATGTCGGGAACAAATAGATGTTACAAATACAGCTAGTTTTGCCACAAACTCTGGCACCTGTACACAATAAATGGAAAGTAAAAGGCAAGGTGAAACAAGATCCTTTTTTTTTTTTTTTTTTTTTTTTTTTTTTTAAAAAAAAAAGGATAATTTCAGAAAAAAAGAGTAATATTGAAAAAGAACATCCTCAAGGTGATCTGGCTGTTCAGTGTTTCAAGTTTACCTTCACCATAAAACTTCAGCAAGATTCTGTATATTATGTTCTTAATTGACTCAAATTACCACTTCCAATTTTTAAACCGGATCGTCTTCTAGAGTAATTTTGAAACAAATTCAGATATAAAGGAATGCTTGAACACTAATAATGAACAATCATATTGATAATATTGTAAGTGTTTTTTGATTTTCTATTAAAACAATTTTTGGTTGCCTGTACTACCTGCTTATTAGACTAACCTGTAAGTACCTTATGAAATTATTTTTTGTACTCTAAGTTATTATTATTATCTATCATCACCAATATTTATTATATACTTTAAGCATTGGTAATTGTGAATATAACATCAACTGTATTATTATTAATAATATATTATTGTGTATTTTCCAATCTTGTAAATTTTATGCGATTGCCTTAACATTCAACTTTGTTTTATTATACAGTTGTTTGAAAAGTCTCTACATGTTCCCTGAGGAAGCCGGATAGGCGAAACGCATCAGAATTGAGACAATTACCATTCCTACAAATAGGAATTAGTCAGGTGCCTTTTGTTTAGTTTACCTGGCATTCTCCTTTGTGTTTTCCCATAGGAGAGCCAACCCTACATTGTTTTCATTGTAAATATTGTATTACCTCACTTATATGGTATGTAAGCATTCATACTAAATATATTTTGAAGTTTAGCCACTTTGGTTTGTTTTATTGATATGTTACCTCTGGGGTAGGCAAACAATATACTCATACCATTTACTTGGCTTTTTACCGAAGCTCTCAAAAAATTGCAAGGTTAACCCGGTTTATTTAGCCCAACATAGTGACATTAAGAACTCATTAGCCACTAAAGTATCACTATATACTAGTGTTTGTGGATATTTCTTACAAAGGGGAACCCTTGGGGAATAACTTTCAGGTCTTCAGAAAACCCCTGAAATAGTTACTATATCCACAGCTTACTTTACATCAATGTGATAATCAGTGGGAAGAATGCCTCTTATATTGCTGGACATTGTGATGAATGTTACCCCTACAAATCTTTTTTTTTTTTTTACATCCAAAGATCACTGGTGTCAGACAAACTGCCCATTGCTCTGGGAACCCCTAGCAAGCTCTGGAGGAGCCCTGGTTGAGAAACACTGCCATATACAGTACGTATGATCTCATTAAATCAGAAGATATGACACAATGGTGTACCTTTTTAGCCCTTGACTTACCATTTTCATATTACGGGAATGAATTAGGCTTGGTTTGTCCAACAAAACATCCCAAATCTTTATATGTTTATCTGCAGAGGAGGTCACTAGGCACCCTTTCACTTGACTGCTTAATTCAAGACCTTAATGAACAAAAAAAATGAAGATTACAGGGTCATGCTTATGACTTTTTAACAAATACATAATTGCATTTGTTTTTTCAGATAATTTTCGGTCAGAATGAGACAGGCCAAAAATATGACAAAACAATATCAGCAATGGCTGAACTAAGTTCACAAGTAGAGTGTGGACCCCCAGGTAGAGTGTGTCTCCTACTAGGCTGAATATCGGCTTATTTACACCTTACAGATGAAACAAGGCCCCTTTACATTACTCTGCTCAGGACCTCACCACTTCTGCTTAGAAGTCTTTTTTTTTTTTTTTTTGCTGTGCTGTTTACTAATGTTTAGTTACAAGGCTGCCTGGCTTTTTATTTATTTTACCTACTGCTCTGTTTCTGCTGATTGCTTCCTATTGTTTTTAGCTTCTTCTCTTCTATTTCTTTTTGTTTGCCGCCAAACAGCTTTACTCACAGCATCATTTTAATGATCGCTCCCCAACTGTGGTGACTCCATCACCATTTGGGTAGGTTAAAGGCATTCTAGTCAGTAATGAAAACTAATGCTTTAGAGGTCTTCTGAGTTGAATAAATCGTTTGACCAACTTTTTTTACTGTAAATAATGAAAGAGAAGCAGCCCAGTGATGTGTTCATTTCTCAGTCACTTTGCTTTCTCCACCTTCTAGTCTGCCCCATGTTATACCATAAACTCAGTGTCTTCCTATGTTGATTTTTCCTTTCCCACTCTGAGCTCTGCAGTGCAGACCAGTTGGAGGATATTAAATCCAGTACAGGTACACAGGCTGCCTATGTAACACTTGTGTGTTTATTACATGTGTCAATGACAAATGACACATGTATGACACAAGTGACACAAGTTATAATGCATAGATGTAAATGGGCCCTAATTGATTGAGAAGTTCATCAGAAGTTAGGCTACACCTTCAGGTAAAGGCAGAGGACTCATTTTCTTCGGAAAAGATGACCAATGCCTTGTTGAAATGGTGAATACCAGTAAAAACAGTGAAGAATGGCATAAGCACACAGTAAATGAGATCCAGGCCCACGGGTTATGATTTACGACTGTAGTTAGGTGACAATAGCACTTACAAAGCCAAAACAGAAGTTTATCTGTGGTTTAAGTGGATGAAACAAAGACTGATTAGTTGTGCTACAATAGCAAGTGCTAAATCTGGAAAGCAACCTTTAACTACTGCCAGGAATCAAAGTTATTGTAGCAGAGTAAGTAAAAGTCTGAGCTCAGCGAGATCTTTATACCCTGCAAAACATTGAAGAAAGCGAGAAAAATCAATATCTCAGTGGATGCAAACAGAGGCACAAATGATCCGCGGTGTATTTAGGCCGGTGTCACAGTGAATGACCGTGGCACAAGCTATGCTCAAGAGAGGTAAAGGCACCAGAGAGATGACAAGGTTACACTGATGTTTTATAAAACTTTTAGGTGGAGCTGCTGTTCGGCTCTTCTAAAGCTGTACTCTGAGCACAAAAACTTTATTTGGACTATATTTCTCCATGAACAAGAAGAATCCACTTTTGTGCGCACAAAATGCCTTTGAGAACCCAATCTTCCAGCATCACAATATGACTGATACATTGGTACTGCTATCTGTGCTGTCTTCTATGTAGATTTATCCCACTAGTGCAGGAGACTACTGTCACAAAGACAGTAAGTGATATGATTTTCAAAGTTTTAGGATTGTCATCAAAAGACTTTCTAATGGGGACAATTGTTCAAGTGACAAGATGGAAAAAAACTGCACGCAAAAGTGTGTTCTTAGTGTGGCTAGAATGCGGAAGGGCTAGAATCACTGCCATATTTTTTTTTTCTTTTACATACCACTGGGGAAATTTGCCTTCACTTCCTTCCTCAAAAGCACAGCAGGAAGTTCTTAGAAGATTTACACTTTCTAGATAACAACAGTCAGCTGTACAAATACTTTCCAATGTGACCAAAGATAGCAATTCAAATATGGCAGGGATGTAACTGTTATCCAATATATAAAGAAATCGAGGGATGCTCCATAGCAATGCCTGGGGTTTTTATTTAACCACTTAAGGACCTTGGCCATGTTGTATGCCCCCGAAGTCCTTCCAGTTTTGTGTAAAAGCCAGAAATCATTGTCACTTTGACAGCTGAGCTGTTGGCATGTGTAATAGAGGAGATGCCAGTGGCTCTTTTTGGACTGATCGCTCTTACAGTTGTAACAATATTGAACAAAAAAGAGCTACATTATAACCCTGGCTCTAATGGGCAGCCACCCATTTTTTTAAATAGTAGTTTGCTTTAGCAAATCATTAAAATAAAATGAGAAAATACATACCAGACACTTCCCCATCATGCGCCTTCAATGTAAAAAGTGGCTTGTCTGACCGAGCATCTAAACAGTACACAAAGCCATCTTCTGTGCTGGCCTAAAAAAAGGAAAAAAAATAACATTACATGAATATTAACTTATAAGTGACTGCACAAAAATAAACAGGAAAAATGTTTTTTCAAAAAGCAGCAGTCTGCCACAAGAATTAAACAGCAGGTACCAAGCAAGTCACAGCTTACAGGATTACTTGAATCCTCCAAACTCCAGCAGCTTACCTTTGTTACCTCCAAGCTGCCTTATTTATAAATATTTTCACCAAACTTTTATGCAAAGTACACATTTTTTACCTGGGATTCAATTAGTAATGTATGGATCATGAGTAAAAGTGGATCCATATATTTCCATTTAACTATTGACCTGTAACCCTATGAAAAATTTCATGCTTTTAAGTATGTAGCTGGAATGCGACTAAGACCTGTCAAATAATGAGCCCTGTATTATCTAAAACTTTGCCCTCTTACCCATATATGTGGTTTTCCTTTAGTTCCCAGCTGCTAAACAGAGTAGAGAACAATAAAAGGAGGGCAGATATGCACTGCTTGGGAATGCCACATTTATTATGCCAGTTGCTTTGCCCTGCACATTGGCTTCGGCTTTATATAAAACAAGTAAAACTATTTACCAATATCTGTTTTGTGTTTAATAGGTCAGGTGAAATTCTGAACCTTTATAAAAAAATTACTTCGCACCTATTCAAAGCACCTCCTGAGACAGACACGCTACATGTTAAGAACCAGGGCCTTGCTGCAAACATTGGATAGCAATATGAAGCCCTGATCATTTAATGGCTATCTGTCCTGGTATGGGACTATAGCTCTGAACTGAAAGAGCATCTAATATAATCCAGAATTACATAAAGTCATCTGAATCAAGAACACACGAATATGTCGTCTCCCCTCCCCACTGTACTCTACATTACCATTGATTTTGTTCTGTAACTTGCCGGGGGTAAAAAGGGCATCTCAACTAAAAGCTACACACTGGGCACAAACTAAACTGAATGATTATCACTTTGACAGTCTAAGGCATTTTGCTTAATAGTTTAGCACGTGTAGTTCAGCCATTACTGAGAAACTCGGTGTTATTCGATTGATCAAGTGGCCAAACAGGACCTCAATGAAGAACAGAAAGCAATTCTGAAAAGACTGCAAAACATTTGGCTCTGCATTCGATAAGTACCTGCAGGCTATATGAGATATTAACCTATTCCTGACTGAGCATTGTGAGACTTTGGTACATATGTATTTTTAAAGTGACATTGTTGTTACAAAAAATGGCAGCCTGTAAAACTGACCAGGTAAAAATCTGCCATTTAAATGGCTATGGATATGAAGACACTAATACCTGCTGCCCTATTGAACATGGTTATATGGTTTCCCCTGCTGGTGACCATTGCCACTGGAACAGGAATAAGGTGATCATTTTTCCAATGCCAATACTTGTTTTTGTGACAACTCCCTAAAAGGTGGCTACAAATATTGAACAATTATGAAACTAAACAAGAACTACAGACCCTCCCCATATCTACGTGTTCCATTTAAAAACCTGGGAATCCAACATTCCCGCAAATCCAAACATTCAAACAATTACTGCTATTGAAACACATGAACATGGAAGACTCCCACAAGGGAATGTTTGATGTTTTTTAAAAAAAAGTGCCCTGTATGTTTTTTAATTTTTCAATAAACTTTAAAGCCAGAAAGTTGATTGGCCATGGTGGAATTTTAATAATCTTTCCTGATCAAATATCTACATGTGTGCCAGGCAACCGATTGAAAAACAATTAAGTAAGCAATTGTTTTCAATAGATCTTCTCAGTTAGATTTTATTTTTAATCATTTGGAAATGTTTGCAATGATTCATAGCTAGATCAATCACTAATCGATATATGCATCCTGTGGTATATACAAGACAGGAATAAATACATTCCCTCCAATAGAATAAACAGCAGGGGCTTTTACTAAAAAAAAAAAGGTTTTGGCATCAGACACACTAACTTTCTATGATAACTTTTAATAAGTGGGTTAGATTAATCCTAGCACCTGCTTTGTTCTGTCTTGTAAACACACAACGGGTAAAAAAATAAAAAAAGGGAATGAGGCGAGAACCAGGCGGTAAAACACATAATGAGTGAGGTGAAGAATAAAGGACCAACAGGTAAAATGGACAAATAAACAAGGGAAAAGCAGAGTAATTTAATATTACTGAGAACACAAAATAACAAAGAAAATGTTACAGGTAGATAGTGTGAAAGTTATTAAATAATTTAAAAGCTCTCTAATTTTACTAAATCATTCATTTAAAAAAAAAAACAAAAAAACAAAAAAAAAAAACAGGGATAATTGGTTACAGTAGTCGCGGCACAATAAAATCAGCGGATTCCCATGGCAACCGATTATGATCTAAGGCCCTCTATCACTCCGTGCCTCAGGCACACAAGACCTCAATCTCTGCAGAGCGGTGTTTGAAAACTGTTTATAGTGCAGAATGTGCTTTACAGGCAAAACAAGCAGCGGAGATTTACAAAATTAAAAAGATGCAAAAATAAATAAATAAAAAGCTAGCTAGCTTAATGTGATTTGATAACATAATGCTTTGGTGATCAACACAACATTGTATGAACTGTATACTGAATGTATGAGTAACTGTTCCCATAATTTACTGCTTAGAGATCAGTGACCTGGAACAAGCATGAATTAGTGGAAGTCCGAAAAATAAAATAAAATATAAAATCCTGGTCTGCACACTTGTTCTGGGATTTAGGCTGTGATGTTAAGCGCAGGATTACAGCTCTGTAGTCTGCACCTTATGAAAAAAAAGACAAATGCCAGCTCACCCACCATGCCCAAAAACTCACCTAAACCATCTTCCCCATTGGATTTTTTCCATTTCTTGCACATATTAAAATCCACAATTTGTTTGTGAAAATTACCTAAAACTGCTAGAAAATATACTTTTTGAACACACAACCTGTGAAATATAGTTGTGATTATTATACTGCTCTACATTTATTCAGATGTTTAGCAAACCTATTTTTAGTTAAACAAAAACCCCAATCAATGTAATGTTAAACACACAAAGGGCTCGATTTATAAAACAAGGAATCTGACATTCACTCAAACATTCTGGTGGGAATCAATTACTGCTACTAAAACACATGGAGCTAGAAGATTCCCACTAGGGAATGTAAGGAAAAGTCTGATAATCAGGTCCATAGATGCCAAACATTTCAAGACATAAAATTGTGTGCACCCATAACACTAAAGATGTTTACAACTAATAAGTTTAGAGAGGTAACCATAAATATTGTCCTTAGAATAATTCTTCTCACTCATGCAGTAATACATATTGGGCCTGATCTAATAAAGCTCTCCAAGACTGGTGAAGATAAGACTGTTATAGAAGAACCTGGGTGATCCAACAAACCTGAAATTAGTCTTAAAATCACTTACTATTGGTTTACAGATTTTTACAGGTCTCATTCAAAGTGATGCAGCATCCTGCTCTAGTTTTTTTTTCTCCTGAAGTATAGGAGTTGTTGTGTAGGCAAACATGGAGGGACTATAATTATATATATAATTATAGAGTACCCCCTCTAGTGGTTTTACTGGAAATCTCTATTTTTAGAGAAATTTTAAAAAATATGGAAATGCAGGCTTGTAGAAAAGGACATACAAATACTTGGAGAGAAAATACTCAACATTTTGGAACTTTTAAACTTAACAACTTTCCTTTAGCCAATGATTCTTGTGAATCTCACATTTAAAGCTTGTTTCAGAATTTAAGCATTTGAAAATTCCCTGCCAAAGTCTTGAATTATACTTGTACTGCTGAAAAAATGAGTGCCAAGTGTGCAGGCCTGATAAGGTAATGGGGGAATTTAGCCTTGGGCTTTTATGGAGTTCTTTGCTCAAATAGGATTTTGTGAATAGAAAAATTTCAGCATGTAGAATATTAGCATTAATATTTCAAAAGAAATGCAAGTGACGAGCCTAAAACATATTTGTTTGTATATAAAAAAAAAAGCCTTAGTCTAATAAGAACACCAATTTCATTGTGCTTTCATCTCAGCTTCAGTTCCCTGCATGCAATATCATAGCTTCATAAACTGGAAATAGTCAGAATCCATGAAGAGCGGACTGATAAAAACTTAGGAATTTTCTATGTTCATCAATTGCACCGACCACATCCCCCTCACCAAATGTTTTTTTTTTCTTTCTGTTTTGTAATCAGTTTAGATAGTACTAGATAGTTTAGTAGAATATCCAGTGAGTACGTCTAAATTCTGACCTGTGTGATCTGCACTTTTATTCATTTCTATGGAATAATAAACATTAGAATTATCCCCCCCCAAAAAAAATATTTCATCTCACAGCAGTCTTCCAGTCTACATGCATAGATGGCTGCATAGAATTTCTCTAGAAGGATTTGCTAAAGGTGCGAACACTGGACCATGGCCATTAGTAGCTTCCACTGGATGAAGGTTAACAATGCAGGAGACCAACTGGAAGACAATGGCAGAGACCGGTCCTATAACAATATTAGGGTCACCAAGTAACATTTTAGTGGAAGCTGCAGCAATAAACCTGGACTCCTGCAGGGAGATAAATGCTTATTTTGGTTCAGGGTCAAAAGGCTTAATGCAGGCTTCCTTCGCTTTGTGCAATCGGTCCTCTGAAGATGCGACTCTGTCACTCTAACTCATTCTGCACAACGCTGGACAAGCAATTCTACATTGAAGTGAGGATGTTGAACACACATCCTGCAGTTTCGAGTGAACAAGAGAGAGAGTTGGCTGGCTTTGGAGTGAGGGATAAGGTAAATAAAATGTTTTACTTTTAGCTTAGACCAGTTTTCCCAGACCTTTTGAACATGGGAGAACCCCTTGAATTAACTTTCAGGTCTTTGGGCAACCCCAATGACAATGAGTGATAATTACTATATCTACAGCTCACAGTGCATTAGCGTGGTGGTCAGTGGGAAGAATGTCTCTTACATTGCTGGACACTGGGAAGACAGCCATCCTTACAGACAGCCAAAAAGATCATTGGTAACTTTTAAACTGACATGAAAGTCAAATATTGCTCTTTGCTCAAGGAACCCCTGGAAACCTCTGCAGGGCAAGGGGGAGCAACAAAGAAAGGGTAATTTTGACATAAAACAGGTTTAAAAGATTGTAAATTACATTAGCATGCTGAAGCTTATGATATTTTACTGACATATACGTCAAACACAAGTCTACTTTAATATAACTACTAATGGTAATGAACATATAGACTCATGTGGGAAGAGGCAGACATACCCTGTTTCCCCGATGATAAGACACTGTCTTATTTTTTTTTGAAGGCCAAAATATGCTCTAGGGCTTATTTTCAGGGGGATGCCTTATTTACCCATGAAGACTACAGTACACAGTTATTGTTCATGTGCCAGGAGTCACCCACCGCACCACGCGATTCTGGTAAGTAATCGGTGGGTGGCTTATTTGCGGGGGGGGGCTTATTTTTCATTTTTACCTAAAAAGGGGGGGCTGTCTTATTTGATGGCCCTGCCTTATCATCGGGGAAACACGGTACTATTATCAGAAAAAGTTAGGACCTTTATAGAATGCAAGCCACTTTGCTTTTGTTCAGCATACACTCAGTTTCTCAGGTTTGTGAGACGTTTGGTGTAGCATTTTTATATGAAAAAACAAAAATTATTATGTGCTCACTTAAATATACAATTGTTTGTGTTTGTTATATGTCTGATAAGAGAAAATATACACATGGATCGTCCCAGAGAATAACTTCCTGTGTTGATTTATCAATTATTTTTTTTTCTTATGTGTCTTTGCAGACTACAGAACCTCCCAGTAGTGTACATATTCCTGCCTTCTTTCTGGTGTTCTGATACATATTAGTAAATGGGTGTTATGCTAAAGATGAAAGTTTGCTATAACCAGGACCACCAGGTGACAAAAAAAGAGATTAAAAAAAACGAATTCAGCCATAAAATATAAGGACTATATTGTTAATTTCAGGATTAGCTATGCTTTAAATTCTGCAAAGAAATTAACCCAGCCTGCTCAATTTACACTTTTGACATAGGAGAATTGTACGGGTTATAAAACAGAAGTCTTGGTTCAATCACAGTCTGGAAAGGAACAGTGCACCTTAGCGTACGGACAATCAAGGCAGCCGAGCAGTTGACATGCCGAGCCATAACTTCTAAAGTACATCTCAATATGGAGCAATCTAGGTTTCAATTGAAAAGAAGAGCTGTGCAAACATACATAATGCTTCTCTATCAAGTCCTTCGGGGTCATATTTTACTTTCAGCTGGAGAAATAGATCAGAAGAAAATACTGACAATTGCAACGTGAACAAAGAAATATGATTAGGAATACACTGTGGAGACATTTTGTTCAGTTCTAAAAGCAAACACCGGTGCAGTGGGCGAGCCATTTTTCACGGGAAGCGTTACAGGCAGCCTGACACTAAAAGTGTCTGCTTTATTTATGAGGGAGGGATTTCATTTGCAGCAAATATAGAAGAACACGAGACGCTGTTTTTAGATCTCTCGTGCTGATTTCGGAGGTAAATTCAGCAGCAGGTTGGTATTATTCACCTCTTAACACTTCATTTTATACAGGAAATATCAGCAAGGAAGGAAAGGTCTGTCATAACCATAGAAAACGGCTCCCATAACTTTTCTAGGGTAAGTTAAGATGCCACCAACATTTGGAATACGTCTGTAGCAGCTAAATGGTTAAACAGCTACCTTAGTCTGACACCAATTTATTACTAACAACTGATTTCAGCTTGGTTTTAGTTTTCTGAATCACAATAGCATCTCACTGATTGCATTCATTTGCCGCAGGGAATAGCTCGTTATGTCTGTATCAAAGCATTGTGGGTGTTATACAAACAAAAATAAATAGTAATGTGGTTTTAAAAATGCCAGTGTGCAAAAACTATGCAAATAATATGTATATGTTATTGCTCTAAAGCAAATGGCATATAGAAAAAAAAAAAGTACCAAAAAGTTTCTGGGAGAAAAGTGATTCCACGTGACTCTCTCAACTTCTCCACTGAATCTCCAGGTTCGGTGGTTTTCCGGACTTCTACAGTCGTACAATATTACTGATCTAAAAAAAGTAAAGAAAAGAGCAGGTAATGCCACAGAGTAAAAGTTCTGCTATATTATTCATTCCTCACTTCATGTTACTTCAAGCTTCTTGGGTGTTGATGAGTTGATCAGTTGCAGAGGCTGGCAAATATATCCACATAAGCCATGTAAGGATGTCAGAGCAATTCTGCTAAAAGTGTATGCAAACCCTAACAATTACTTTTTTGTATTTGATTCCTTCTGGTCTGTTATAACAAAAAGCTTTTAATGGTATATTGCAAAAATACCTGTGGATCATGTCAGAAATCCAGAGCTGTTCTATGTCCAGAGCATACTTACTGTGTTGATGAGCGGCTATCTCCCCCCACCCACCCACTTCTAAACTGCTTTTACTATGTGAATTTGCCCCCGCTCCTACTCATTCTCCCATTCCAATGACAATAATATAAAATCCTAAAGTCCATTAGAGAACAAAGGAATAGGATACTGGCTGGTTTTACTTGCTAACTCAAGGAGTATTGGACACTGACAAGAAATACTTGAAGCTAACCCACGGTAAGAAGGAGAGGGCTTGTGTCAGTTGATATCTTTCTTTCTTCTTTATCACCAGGAGATGGATATACTCCATCATAAAAGCAATCTACTAAGGGGGGGTGTAGCTACATAAGCCATTACCACACATTGCTGTGAATATGAAAATTCACCATAAGGAATGAATAAACTGGGCCAGGATCAGAAACGCAAAGTGCCGACAGTGACAAAAATCTCCAAGATGAAGAATTAGCTCAAAAGAAGGGAAAAAGTCAGGGTACCAGCAGGGAACTCTGTATAAACAACACCAGCATATAAGGAAAGACAAAAATAGGGGAACCTAAAGCTACAATGAAAACGTAGACCTATAGCAATCCAAGAATCTCAGAGCTAGGATAAAGAAGCGAAAACTTTGCTGCCGAAAAAACCTCTACTACAATCTATCTCACAATACAAGTACAAAAAATAGAGGACAGCAACAAAGTATAGCCCTATGAACTTTCTAGCAGAGGTTTTCTTTAACAGTATAGTAGTATTTTTGTCCCATCAATTTTTCCCCTCTATCCTGACAAGTGGGATGGTACAACTATTTTCGGGGATAAAACAGAACAGACTTCTGTCTACAAAAGTGCACTGTACAATTGACTTCCACTACATGTACATCTGTTCTGTATCTGTACTGATTAGAACATATTCACAAAATTGGATTTTTTCTTGCGCATGACTGGATGATTAAGTAAGCACAACCTTACAGCACAGTGCCAAGGTTTTTCTCTTTGGAAGTAAATATGCTAGACTACTTAATAAATTGGGGTCACGGTCTTATCCAGTAACCTTATCACAGCAGGTCTTTAGTAAGATGTCTAACTGCAACTATCTGAATAGAAAGATTCAATCCATTTATAAAATAACAAAAAGAAAATATTGAACAGCAGGGATTTAAAACTAAAATTAGATGTGACAATATAGCAAAAATACTGCATAGCTTTCCTTTGAAGAATGGAAAAAAAAACACGGACTAAAAAAACAAAAATAAAACACTCTTTAGAATGGAAATTCCACAGAGACACAATCTGAGACGAGCGGGATCCTTAACAACAAGAAGGAAAAGATAACAGACTAGAGAGTGTACACTACGCATTTCAGATCCGATGCCTCTGCACACCGTGTGACAGGGGACAGAGAACAGCCTGATTTATTACATTGCTCATCGAGAAATAAAATCCACATTCTACCAAGAGTGTTAGATAAATGTTCTAACAACAGCAGCCAGGGCCCATCTGCTGCCGAGGTAGACGAGGTCCCAGGCGAGCCGCGGTTTATGCCGTCAGCGCGCTTAGTGACAGGAAAGTCACATCCTGAAAATTGCATTCAAGGTCCATCCAGTGTATATAACAGATGGCACGGGCATTATCTGGAACCTTTTGTTGTATCAATGGCGATTTTGCCTTTGGTTATCATTGAAAAATGGATGCTATTCAAAAGATGAAATTAATACGCAAGTGGAAATTACAGAGACGGCTAAACACAAACTGTTGATACAACGATTTCACAGGGTTTTAAAGGGTGCACAGTATGGCTATACATACACTTAAAGGGCAAAAAAATGTCTGTCCCGATCACTCAGTTGTACTCTTAAATTGTCCCTGGAGACCACAAGTGGCCATTTTACATGTACTATAAAGGAATGGTTACTGTTTTCATCATCAGGAAACCCATCCTGAGAAACGTCATGCAGCATTTGCTAGAGTGCATGTAGATGGTAAGTAATCCCAAAGAAGCTGCAGGAGATCAGGCAGCACCAGATAAAACAACAAAAACAAAAAAGAATTAATGGGGAAAAAAATGTCACTAAACATCACAAATAGGATTTGGATACAATTAAAGGTAGATATATCAACACCTTCTTTGCACATTTTGTACGATTTTAAACAAGACATGGATGCCGTACAACGTATATGTCTGCATTTTAAGGACAGATGTCTTTACATATCACTTGCACTTACTTGTCAAATGACCCCGAAAGAAGTGTCTGTGCCTCGAAGGGATGGAACTTTAATGTTTGTACCTACAAGATAAAAATTCATTAGACAGGTGGCAGAATACGGTTTTCGTCTATAATTAAAGCAGAATTCTACTATACTCAGAACCTGCACAGAGGGGAGTATAAAGATGTGAATTACAGCTATACCCTCAGAGATCTCTATATTGAGAAATAGAGTTCTAGCACACTGTAGTCATTTCTACTCTGCAGCTGGTCAGAATCCATTGGGAGCTCTACAAAATGTATGGAAATTTCTAATACAAACAGCTAGATATAAAAAAAACACAGAGAAAGGTAGAGGTGTCCAAGCATATCATATAATAAATGTTGGCATAAAGATTTCTGGAGCACAGGAGCACAGACATAATGCTAATGCACCCACTTTATCTCTCTCTTGTGTTTCCAGAGTTTTCTTTTAACTGTAGAATGAAGAACATGGCTACCAGCATTTCCCTATGGGCATAATGGATATCTCTAAGGGTCAGCTCACCCAAACCCAAGTTTCAGGTTTTTGTCAGATGCTTAAGAGGTAATGCTGAACTACAGGCAGGTAATAAAGAGATACAGTTCTCTGAGCAATTGGAGCAAAGTGACCATGTCTGCTGATAGGTCACCGCCCCAGTAAATCATAACCAACCATGCAGTAAACTCCAGTACTGGATAGGGTCAGAACGTATCTAAAATTCAAGATGTCATACAACAGTTATTAAAATGATCATACATGACAAATGGCTGTCCCGACACAACCACTGTTCATTGGGATGTTCAAATGCCTAGAGAAATTGAGTGGGGAGGTGGGGAAAGAGCAAAGGGACATTTTTTTATTTTGCAATATGTGTCTTGTTTGTGGATTTCTCCTAATTTCCTGTCCCAGAAACACAACATGAAGTGTAATGAATCTCTACAAGTAAAGGTAATTGCCCAAATAGATAGATGTCCCCAAAACAGGTGCCGGCTTTCAAAGTTTTACATTCAACATTAAAACAAAATCAAATTGATTTTTAATGACTTTTTAGCTTGGCAACAATGATCAATAGGGCAAACAGAGGTAGATACATTCTAGCAGGTACACAAAAAAAAAAAAAGAGTAAAAACATAAGGTTCTGATTCTTCCCCACTGTATCCAGAAGGTCTTGGCTTATTTGTATACATTTTAATACAACTGTTTGTATTTCCCAGACCTGAACACCGGCCACAGATAATTGCAAGTCTAATTTAATTTCACATCACTTACTGTATTCTCCTCTCCTCATGTGGATGTTTGAAATGTTTTTTATAACTCAGCATTGTTCATAATGAACACCTGCATGTTAAATTATTTGTCTTTAATGGCAATGAAAACATGCTCACACATTTTTTTGATTGTTTCAGAATAGCCAATTCCTTAACAGAGTACCTGGCATTCTTGCATATCATAGCCCTTTCATTTCCTATATGTCAAATAACTCTGTGCTGGCCCAGCTTATCCACTCTTCCCCTCAGCTCCCTAAATACCCTTCAAGTAGCTAATGGGGGAAAAGTGAAGGGCAACTCAGACTGCTGGGCCTGCTGCCCCATAATAAAGATGGTAGTGCCCAGCAGCAGTCTCAGTGCTTTTTGATGCTTACACAAGTGAGGCTTTTCTAGGAAAATACTATGCATTAAATATAATAAATATGTATATTTTGGGAAGATTTGTAATTAAATGGTGTAAACAGTAAAAGGTCACGATAAACAGTCAATCATCCATACCTTGTCTGTGTGCATTGTAAGGCTGGCAGCTGGTTTACCCAAAGACATATCCCAAAGAAGAACTGTGTTATCTGCAGAGGCACTAGCCAGAACATTTCTGGATGAAAAGAAAAAATCAATAATACATGGGATACAGTGGTGCATGTAGCCTACTTGGCAACCAGTGTATAATCTTTATTAACCCCCTCCCCACCACCACCATTATAATGGATGAAGACTACAAAACAAAAACAAACAAAAAAAACAAACAAAGGACTTTTGGGACTTCAGAAGTATATAGCAGCTGTAAAAATATAAAAGTCTAAGATCTTAGGAATTCCCTGCAATAGAATTTTTAGATTTGGTAGGATACTCCTTAAGAGGTTCATTGCTTAAGTGACACATAAGACACTTTTCTCATAAGAACACTAAAAGTGCTGCAGGTGGTTATAACAAACCAGACCCTCCCATTCAGGAATCTTAGTAAAGAACAAACTAATAATTTAGCATTTAGAACAGAAAAAAGAGGAATCTGCAACAAAGTTTGGTAAATCTTTGCAATATACATTGATCACAGAGAGGGTTTTTTTGTCTCATAAAAAGTGGAGTTACACTTTAAACATTACAGCTTGGTTGCCTCTCATTCGGTAATTGGACAGTGAAATGCTCGTTACATCTCAAGATGCCCTGTGTCAGTATTTTTTCACACAGTATATGACACCGGTTTTTGTTGCAAACATTACTCTACCATGCAGGGGGTTAAAAAGAGGCTAATCCAGGTAAAGAAGTGATAAATGATGAAGTCTCAGAGAGACTACAGGGATTAAACAAAAGCTAGGTAGGTAGCTAGGTAAAGCTAAGTAACACAGGCCGTCTAAAGGATGAGTATAATCTCTCTTCTACTGCAGGACTTTATTATTAATATTAACTTGTATTTATATAACGCAGACATATTATGCATGTACGCAAGTCCATAGTCATGTCACCATCTAAAGGGCTCACAACCTAATGTCCCTACCATAAGCATATGTCATTAACACAGTCTAAGGTTGATTGTTGGGGGGAAGCCAATTAGCCTAACTGCATGTCTTTGGAATTGGGAGGGAACCCATGCAAACACGGGGAGAACATGCAAACTCCATGCAGATAGAGTCCTGGCTGAGATTAAAACCTGGGACCTAGTCCTGCAAAGGCCAGAGTGCTAACCACTGAGCTAACCATGCCGCACCACATGACTTGTCAATAGAGTTGCTTTTTTGGAGAGCTGACATGTCCTCTGTAAACAGCTGATCAAAATAATTTCAGCAGATGTGGATAACAATTTAGAAACAAGGCAATTTGCCTGTCACAGGGCTGAAACAGAGCTAATGAAAACGGATGAGCAGACGGTCAGTCTGAAATTCTTCTGGGCAACAAAAGAGCTTGCTAAAAAAACAGTCTGCCTGCCACTGCACTATAAAGAAACCTGCAAGTGCTTTATATTAATGCACAAAGAAAGCATAAAGATCCATTATAGTCTGTGCTCACCTAGTAATATCCCATTTCACAATTACTGTTACCCGAATGCAGCTGCACTATACAGGAATCAGAACCATGTGTTCTAGTTGTGCCCTATATCCCCGTCATACTGGCTCCTAGTAGTTGCATAAGCTGTTATGGTGTTTAAATGCCAGATATGTACATTACTATGTCAGTGATCATATAAAGAAAAACAGATTTGAGATCAAATACTTTAGTGCATACCAACAAAACACAATAATTATAATAAACATTTTCTGGAACAAAAGAGACAGTATTAAGCACAGATTTTTTTTTCCCTGTCGGCTATGGAGGTAAAATGTGCTTTTCATCAAGCAAATTGCATAAAATGTTTCTTAATGGATTGCAAAATGCAGAAGCAGACAAGCCATCAGTCAGAATTAAATAAATGCTTTCAGTGTGCAGGAATATAAATGCACTGGAAGTAAAAGCTACTAAATGATTAATGGGTTATGATTGATGCAACTACTTATGAGCAAATACCTGTGACCTTTACCTGTGGCTAAACCAGAACCCAGCCTATAAAGTGAATATCCAGTCTCGCATTTTCATACCAATGATTACACTATAAACTTAATTGATGTCTGCTTTTATTTTGGTATATTTTCAACTGATAAGAGTTTTATCATGTCTGATTGCTAAGTGCTAAGCAAACCTGTTGATCTTTCTGGAAATTAATTAATGTCACATGTACTATGTAGTGATATCTAACACAACCCCATCAACCCTGCCTATATGACTTCTGTAAACTAGAAAACACCTTCCCATAAGGCTAATGAGATGTGGAGGGGGTTTTGCAGTCCCAACATACTTCCTGTTCTTGCTTGACATAGGACGTCTTAGCAGAAAAATGGACTTAGTGGGGGGATGCCTCTCAATTTAATAGGAGTATTGCAGGAAAAGTTCATCTTTGCCGGGAATGTTATTTTATATATATATATATATATATATATATATATATATATATATATATATATATATATATATATATAATTTTTTTTTATTTTTTTTTTTACAAACGTTCTTCTTTAGGTGTTTTTGTGAATCTATGGGAAGTCCATACTTGGAAATGTTCATTTTATCAGAAGAAAAGCAAGAACCCAGCTTTTCCTTGCGCTTACCTACACCTTGATCTATAAAAACATACATACTTAGAAGAAATCCACCAGGGAGCAAAGGGCGCAGATATGGTGTATCACACAACAACTGTATGGAGAAGTAATTTTGTGACACACAATGCTTACAGCTGAAATACCACAGTACCCACCCCCCCTTCCCATTTCAGTGTATGTGTGGGTGTAAAAATTTTCAGGAAAGCAATAAAGACTCAAATTGTCCCCACTTAACCAAAGTTTAAGGGACATATTTACCATAACCTACCTATAGCATGGGAGATCGAACATATAATGGGAATGGGGTGGCGCTTAGCACATTCTAAGATGACATGGCTGCACATGACTTATTTTAGTTCCCCATCTGATGCATATTAGCAGCCGAGGCCTGGTGCTTCATATGGTCATTAAGTTGCCTGCAATAGTGAATTACATTCTTACAAAAAAGCCCAAGTGAGCTGTGACACACTCAGCAGAGAATTACCTGATTTGCCTGTTCCATGACAGGTCTAGAACTGCATCTGAATGACCTTCCTGCGTCTCCTCTGATGAAGCTCCCTGTAAATACAATCACAATCAAAGTATAGGACATCACAGTACTTGCTAAAGACGTCCATGCAGATATGTTAAACCTTTGGTGTTTGTTATATATATTTCTGTCTCTGAGACACACCAAGACCCTTTCTCTCTGTGTGGAAGAAAAAGATATCACATACCCCCTACCTATGGAACCTTAATCAGTAAATGTTTTGCTCCCTGCTGACTGTAAAGCTCCATATCAGTTCTCAATATAGAAGTGCTAAATGGAATGAAGTTGTGCAAAGCCTATTACCAACAAATGTTATCGTTCATCACTTTAGAGCAGTAAGAATAATGAAAAAACACTACAAACTGTACATTATTTTCTGCTTTATTATAGAATGCCATATACAAGTATTAAACTAGGGCAGTATAATAAAAAGAAAGCAATGCATTTTGCGTGCAGGTCTGAACAAATTAAAATCCCCCAAATATCAGAATTTTCTGATGAGCCCAGATTGCTCACTAAAGACCATTTCCCCGTGCAGCAGTGGACGGTCCTATAATTCCCCCATCCAGTAAATTCAGCAACACATAAATAACAAAATGCTTCTGCATGGACTGACACTTCCCTCCAATCTGTTTCTCATCAACTACAGTAACCACATTGGCATTTATTGGTGACATGGCAATCCCTTTCCATTAACCGCAGGATATAACTGGCCCATGATGGGTTATATTTGGAAAAAGAAACATATACTTTAAATATTACCTTCTTCCCTTTCTTTTTCTTCTTTTTAATTTGTTTGCTTCCTAGGGAGAACACAGGCTCCAAGCAGTCAACCAGATCAAGGTCCCACACGTCAATGACAGGGGTCATGTTACCAATTGCAACGTAGTTTCCTGGTAAAATTTAAGTCAGGATGAACACAAATAATGAAAAGGTTTAGGTAGAACACAGAAGACAACTGACATCTGCATACACAATATAAGCTTTACTGTACCCAAAATGAAGAGAATTTATTGTTAAACATTTGGGAAAACCTTAGTGCAAGTCTAACTAGCAGTCTCTTCTAAGACAACTTAATTGCGCATGGGTATACTCAAAGCCTATGCAATGCATTATTCCAATACTGAGCACAATGGTGGTAGCTATCTCATTGATGAAACTGCTAATCATATTTGGTGGCCGACAAAAGATGTGGGGTGGTCTAAGCATCATCCATGAAAGTGTTTGTTATCAGAATAAGTCAGTATCAGAATAAGACACCTGGGGTTTGGGGATACCTAGGTGCTCTGATTATAAAATAAGATTGTACTGATCTATATGAAATGATAGACATACATACATACATGTTGAAAGAAAATAGGTTTCCCACTTTCTACATGTTGTAACTCAACATTTCATAGCCGTCCTTTTTAAATAAGGTTATGAAAAGTAGCAAATAAAAAGGAAAAGGGCTTTCAGGCTATTTTAAAGTGTTTATTTTAAAGAGTTTCCGAAAAGGATATTAACAACATTTGTGTCAATATATCAAGAACATTTATATATCAAGCCCTCTCCCATTGTATTGTCATGGGATTGGCATTGCTAAACTGAACATACACGTTGTAATCTAAAAGAGTTGCTTGTCTTTAAGCATTAACAAACATAGTTGATATCTTGTCACGTCACGTTTCGGCACAAGGGCTTCCTCGGGGTATGCAACATAAGTATGTATTGTAAGAACATTGTTGATGAATGCCACAGTATTTTATAGTATTGGCGGATGAACTAAAGGTGGATGGGCTGATGTAAAGTTTACAATTGTTAGTGTATTGAAATGGGAAAAAATACTGGTGTTCCAAATTCAGGAGATCTCAAATATATAAGATGCCAGACTGTATAGATTTTAAAGTGCAAAAGAAAGTAGAATTTTCTGGGTCCTACATTTGAGGAGACTTTAAAGATGCTGGCAAAGTACAAGAATTCAGGAGTGATGCGTCCCACCTCAAAGAGCCACCTTTTTTTTACATATTAGACAAACCTAAAGCAGATAGTCCACAGCAAAATGATAAATCTAAAGCTACGTACACACTTCCAATTATTATCGTTGGAAAACGAACGACGAACGATCCTGCACGATATCTACGAACGATCGTATAGCACCGATCCTGCACATACAGATAACGACACGATCGTTCGTAGATATTGTACACACAATAGATACGATCGTTTGAGCGATAGAGGAACTATGTGCACGACAGGAAGTGAACGAACGTTCGTTCATTACGCATGCTCAGACCATGGACGATCAACGAACGATCGTACACACGAACGATGGTCAACGATCGTCGTCCAATCCGATCCGCCGGTCCGGTCGTTCGTTTCCAACGACTTTCCTCGTTCGTCGGCGTCGTTGGTTACTTTTTTTACGAACGATTTTTGCCCAATCGATCGTTCATCGTTCGTTCATTTTGAACGATAAAAATTGGAAGTGTGTGCGCACCTTAAGACTGGCAATAAACAATTAACATACATAGGAAATGGACCTTCGGTCCTAATCCTGAAAATAGTAGTGCTAGCGTGTCAAAGATACCCCCCCAAAGCGTCCCTGTGTAAAACAACATTCTTCTATAAGGGTTTGTAGGAGTTCAGCAGTGGCATAACTGCCTTTAAGTACTCAAGCTGACAAGATACACAAACCACCCTTAACTTGTCACATCATTGGCTTACCCAGCACTTTTTCCCCCAACTCACATGCAGCTTAAACAACATGGTGGTTAATAAACCAATACACTTTATCATTCGCTCATTAGCTATTGGATGTGCTAAAGTGTTCAGAACAACTGAATATTTCTATGCCATTTTTACATCTTCTCCTATAAGACAAAGCTTCCTTTCATTCATGTAAACCAGGATGAAAGGAAGCCTAATGCCCCCCTGGTCGATCTGGCCTAATCCCGGCCGGCAGGGGTCGGCAACTGTGGCTCTTGAGCCCCCTTGTTATGCCTCCCTTCCCTATTTACCGCTGCCAGCGTTAACACTTTTGCCGCCGGGGTAAGGGGACATTCCCTCTCCTCCGTATGCATTGCTAAGGAGAGACATTTCCCTTCAGGGGCGTTCCTGTTGGGGGGCAGAGCCATCAGTGCGGGACTCAAGAGAGAGTCCAGCCTAATGTGCCTTCTTGACCTCCTAAAATGGCCTAGTAGTCAAAAAAGTTTGCCGACCCCTGATATAAACCAATACAATTACTCCAATTTTTGTAATACTTTTTAAATTAACTTTAAACTATCACCAGTATCATGACAGATGCTTGCCAAGCAGTTGCTGTACTCAACAAGATTATAGTTTGGCTAAAAGAGAACTTGTCCAAAAACAACAATCAGCATTGAACACGGCCCAGTATGGCTCAGAAGTGCAACTCCTTTAGAATTTGAAAGTGACTCATGAGCTAAGGGAATATTCCAAGCAATCATTTGTATACAACAGAACTCTCGCCTATTCAGACATGTCGGCTGCCTCATATCCATTCCT
Organism: Pyxicephalus adspersus; assembly: GCF_032062135.1. Classification (NCBI taxonomy): domain Eukaryota; kingdom Metazoa; phylum Chordata; class Amphibia; order Anura; family Pyxicephalidae; genus Pyxicephalus; species Pyxicephalus adspersus. The sequence goes on from NC_092859.1 coordinate 35,112,339, forward strand.
GGAGTGGTTTTTCAATGCAAATGAAAAGTATTCATTAATCCCATGGAGCACTTTCTATGGCACAAGTATTCTTAAAAAAGCTGTATCAGTGCTCCCGCCATCTATCACAACCGCTTGCTTATAAACAAACCTTGCGGGTGACACCACTATAACAAAATGCAACAGAGATCTGCTTCTGCCTTCTATTAAAAAGAAAAATAAACACTTTTAGTTTTATAATAAAGAGGAAAAGGCCAAGCTTTTTACCTGCCTTAATTAGGAAGTATTTAAAGAGCTTTTAAAAGTAAGTCTGTACAATTATAGTAATTTAAATTGTACTTGTGCCTAGTAATGCAACATTTTCACTTTAAACCAATCATGGTAAATAGTGCGATTATAGGTATTACCTTTACCTATTAAACTCATTGTGAACCTGTGAATTACTGTAGCTGTGCATCGATTCTACCTTTTAGTTTCTGGTTAATAAATTTGGTCAGATAATTTTGGTAATGTTTGTTTATTGTATTTCGTTTTTTGCAGTGCAACCTTTGTTGGGATAAATATGAAGGCCATCACTGCTGATGTCCTTCTGAAAATACGACTTACCCACTGCCATGCTGACCTCAGTACCCAGCCACTGACCCTGGGCAAATCAGAACTCAGTACTCATTTATTCCAGGTTAGAAGACACTGGATGACTAAGAACGACAACTAGCAATCTATAAGTTAGCAATGGTAACCTTCAGCCTTGTATGTACAAAAGTTAACTAATAAAAGGAGGCTAGCAAACCTTGAATGAGGTCACCCCTCCATGCTGCCGATTCCCATGATTCTCTCTGTCCAGCTACATTACCATGGACATGTTAGGTCTGTGAGAATTTCATTAAATGTTAAGTAAACACCTACGATGGTTGCTATAATGTGATGGAGTTATAAAGTAGCAGTATGAATCACCCCCAAGTGAGCCAGTCCTAAGGACATTATAACTGTATTGTGAGTCTGATCAATAAAATAAAGCCCAGATCAGCCAACACCAAGATTGGGCCAACTGTGATTTAATGTAATCATGGAGGCCGGGAGGGAAAAATAAACTTTTACAGCAAATAACAAGCCCTGACTCCATCCATTACCTTCCTTCTGCAGGGGCTTATTATCCTACCACCAAGCAGTTAACAAGTCCAATAAGCACTGCTGAGCATTTAAATGTTTGCTGACTGCTAGCAACAGTGTAAAAAGATCATTATTAAAGTGTAGAAAAAAAGGGGACGATTTAGATTGCATGGTTTCCACCAATGTAACTGGAATCTACACGGTCTCTTTAAAGTCTAACTGTGATATATGCATAAAACAATGGAAGTGAGCAGACCAGATGGAGAGGGAGGGGGCTACAGGTGTCAGATGGGCTTAGAAATTTAACCCTTTCAGAACTTGAGCAGAATTTGCATTCCAGCACTGAATCAATTGCCCCATTAGTTTTATTTTTTCTCTGTATGAAATCCATCTGAATTTGAATTTTGGTGAAAAAAGTGGCTTAAGTATGTAATAAAATTCTGTAATTATATACATTTGCTGTAATATATATGTTTAGGGGATAACAGGATGAGAAAAAGTAATATTTTACTATGGGGCACACTTTGAAGCTAAAACATATTATATGATTATTATAGCTATATGGATAATATCACCCGAGAATTCCACCTCCAACTCTCACCAAAGCAATGGCCTTCAGATACATTCTGACCTTAGGGCTCAGTAGTGCCCAAAACATACAAGATAATAATTTAATCATCATATTCCCATCTATAAATTTGTTGGGCCAAGCTTGTTTACTGTGTATTAAATAGCTAGTACATGTGTGGTACCTGTGTTTGCATGGCCTTTCGGATCTGATGATTTTAAGGGTAAACCAAAGAAACAGGAATTATACATACCGGTATTTCATCTTACCAGTACTAAGATATGGTGGATGCATTAGTGTTTAGGGTTTTTTTTCACCCTGCTCTAGGATGACACTGCTCTCTTACTACAATCTATGTATAGAGAAGCAGCACTGTTATTCTGGAACAGGACTACAGAACATTTCCCTTTTTGCCCTACTCCAAAAATAAATAAATAAATAAATAAAAAAAAGAAGAGGAGGTATTCTGTAATCCACAGAGAGACATGGGAACAATGCCTTCTGGTGGGAGTGCAGCACAGACATAGAGCATGGGAAGTTATTAGCTCACTAAGTTTTTTTGTCAACAATTATTTAACAGTCCAAATGGAAGATCATTTTAGTATCTATTTAACAGTAAGTCAACGGAAGCATTCAGTTAAGCTTAGCTCACCTTCAAAGCAAGCTTAATATATAGAAGTTACCTATAGTTTCTTCTGGGCTTGGGTCAAAGTTCAACCACTCTGTGCACAGAGGATAAGCTGGTAACAAAATGTCATGGTGAACATAGAATGAGTCCTCTTCCTGGTTGTACACTGTGGGGAAAAAAAAAAGAAAATATTAATAAAATATATTGTCTTTACAAGCAATGGTCAGCTTGGCAAAACAATTTCACTGTTTCAAAGTTTTTTACCTGCTGCACCTACTTGTTTTAGGCTGACAACACTAAACCAATGCCTGGCAATTGGCAGCAGTATGTCTCCCTGCCATGTGTACCCCTGTAGTTGGGTACTGGGCTTCTTATCAAGACTTTAGACGGAATGGGCAGACCTAATGGGCAGTTAGAAGCCAACTAAAGGAGCGCACAGGGCAAGGTGACAATGCTACTGTTAACTGCAAGAAAACTTAGTATTTGTAACTTTAAGGAAGTTTTTTGGTTGTTCTTACATGTACATGTTCCCTCTTTGTTTAGGCAAATGTAACATTTCAGCCTCTTCCTTCTACCTCCTGAGTTTCCCACATCATGAATTGCAGATCTCAACAGATCCAGGAGGAGTGTGCATGGCCAGTTTAAATTTTTTTTTTTTTTTTTTTTTTTTTTTTTTTTTTTACAGAACCCTTTAACATGTTCAGATTATATAAGTGAACTGAATGCATGCAAACGTTTAATACTGTAAACTCTGGAATATATATAGACTTTGAATAATAATATTCCTATTTCACTTAAAGCTGTCTCAGTTTGGGAAAGTATACTTTGGTTCCTGTTATATATTGACATTCTTTTTAACACAAGTGGGTAATATTAAATGCATAGTACCATGTAATTTAAAGTGTACAACCAGGCATTACTCAATTTTTCCTTCATAGTGCTTTCTCCTGGCCTTTAGCAATTCCTAGTCCACTTTTTTATTTTAAGTAGGGAGAAACAACTTTTAACACTCCGTGGGAAGTCACTAGATGATGTATAATATTTTTGACGGGGCAGCTAATGATGTAGGTATGCCCCCCACCCTTCGAGAACTACATCTCCCAAGAGCCATTTACCTTCACATAACTCTTGGGGGTCAAGACAACAACATTGTTTTGCTGGGAACAAAATCAATTTATGCATGTAGAGAAAGATACAGAGGACTGGAGGATTGAAAGCAAAACTAGTTGGGATGTTATTACAGGAAAAAAAATGTATTGTCAACATGAAGTTAAATACATATGGAATTTCTGACAAAACTGGCATTTTCTATACATTTTTAAAGGGATACAACAAAAAGGAAATGTGTAGAAATTACACAGATTTATGAAACATATTTTTAGAGGTTGATTGCAGCATCCTGAAAAATTATTCTCTTGCTCACAAGATGATCCATTTCTCAGCAGCGGCTGAATTGTGCTTACCATGAATTTCAAGACTACAATGGTCTTTCTCTGCTCGACCACAGACCAGGAGGTTGTCAGTGGGTTTAATAGTAAAGTCTTCTATTTCATATTGCTCCTACAAAAAAATGAGAAGCAGCTGTAGTGCAACAGAGAACAATTCACACAAATCACAGCATTACATAAACATTCTACTGCAAAAAAAGGAAACTTTACAAAAAGAACATACTTTCCCACAAAAAAGGGAAAGTATATTAAAGCATATCAAAAACAAGAATAAATGTTTATTATATTTCAGTTTACCAGTTTTTTTTGCCTGGTAATGCATACACCTTCTTGTTTTATTGTGACAACATTCATTCACTGTACTGTAACAATGAGAGAGTGGTGTGATCACACTAAGATAGTAAAAGTGCTAAAAGTAAAATATCCTCGACCGATTCATTACATTTGTGGAGATGACCTGTAGCCCACAGAGGAATTGGCCAGGGCTGATAAGGTTTAATCTGCAGTGAGTGCACAGTAATTTTCATACTTGTGAGAACTACAGGTAATTTATGGCACTAATGGGGCAAATAAAAAAAGGCTTTAACATATTAGAATAACAGATCAAGGGAACATAGAACAAAAGTTCATTGTTAGGGAGTAGCAAGCAAAAGTGATACACATGTAAACAAGATGATCTTCATGTAAATCTAACTTCTGAAGGACAATTATGTTCCTAATGTTTTATGTATTGTTTGTAAAACAAAACTCCCTAATTACCTCTTTAATTACATACACTGCTTTAAGCTGCATACACACGTGCAATTACTATCGTTGGAAACGGCCATTTGTTCGATAATCGTTAACAAAAAAAAGTGCACAACGACACCGATGAACAAGGATTGTCCCTGGAAACGAACGACCGTCCCAGCTGATCTGTTTGGGCGACGATCGTTCACTATCTATTGTGTGTACAGTCGGTTCAGTGATCGTGGATGGTTCTGCAGTACACTTTGTCCTTTACATGTCACTTCCTGCATCGTTAAAACGATCGTATCTAGCGTGTGTACATTCGTGGATTATATTTGAACATATCGTTACAGCATGTACAGAATTGTGCACAATAAGATCATTCAAAATAATTGTTTTCTAACGACAATTATTGCATGTGTGTACCTAGCTTTACATTGCTGGACAATGGTTACTGATCCTTGTCACAATTCAAGTCTAGGAGTCCCAGACTCAATGAAGTCAATGAGCTTACTGCAGAGGCTGCCATCACATGAACCTATTGGGAAGCTCAGAGATTGTTCTCACTAATCCACACTGCTTTTTTATTTTTCAATCCAAGAATCTCTAATTTCATACAATACCAAATATATATATATATATATATATATTTTCATGACATGTGCCCCTGGAAAATGCATTATACTTTCTCCTTATACTATATTGCATTGACTTGTTCTCCACCATTGTGACTGTGAATATATTTCCAAGGAAAAAAATGCTATAAAAACTATTTTGACTATTTCTGGCCATTCAGTAACATGTCAGGACTGCAGACGAAGGGTGGCAATGTCATAAGAAGCACTAAAAAAGCATTTGGTGCCACCAAGTAAGCTACAAACTTGCAGTTCCACTTACAGGACATCAGTGGCTCAGTCACCCTAAGAAATCCCTCCAACCATTTTAATTAAATTATATAAGGCCAAAAGAACACATTTATACTTACTGTATCTTTAAGGGTGACATATGCATCATCTTCATTGCAGCTGTATACTGCAAGCCCAGCTAGACTGTCTCCAAGATTAACAACATCTGGTAAGAAATAAAATGTAATAAATGTTTATTTATATTGATATTTGATTTGGCAAGATACAACAGTAATTCTTTCAAGCCTGATTTAAATAACATCTTTCTACAGTTCTCTAGTCCCACGTGTATTGATTTTTAACCATTTTTGCTTGGAGGTAACTTAAAGTACATTTTCTCTCTTACTATTTCTCCCACTTCGGTGTTTTATGCTGGAGGAGTAACATCTGCACCCCTTAGCACAAATATTCTCTTAGACTTGTATTGCAGGGGAAATGGCTTGTTATGGAGAGCTGATTACTGAACACAATGGATCTAATTATGTTGCACTGCACAAACACAAATATACAACCCACACAACTGCCTTAAAAAGAACATAAAGCATACTAGTTTAATGTCTTTTTGTTTCCATACACAGGACCACAGGATTTGTATCCGATGGGATCTAAACCAAGAAGGAGGCAGTGAATCAGGGACTAGGATCAAGTAAGCAGCTACCATAAGAAGGCCTATTATAGTGTACCTTATGGAGAACGTGATTAAAAATATGTTTATTTTAAAATACATCTTCCCTATAGAGTTCCAGGGTTGGCATCACACAGTTCTGCAAAGTGTTTGCATTGTATTGTTCTTTGAACTGGATTTTCCATGCAGGCTTACTTTAAAAAGCTAATACCACATTGATTAAAATAGTTGCAATATTTGCTTTTTTGGTAAGTCATTGATGCCCTGGAATTACAAAAAGTAGGCTGAATAATGCTGGACATCATTTGTTCCAAAAGCAAGCAGCCAAGGACTGCAGAGCAGTGAATCTGTGGGGATCTGAGTGAGTGTTGTGGGAATAGTGGTTTTTATTATTTTAATTTTACAGGGTTTTTAATTTATAATAAAAAAAAACCAAAAAAAAAGAAGTTGAACTTTAATAATTATTTCACTGTTGAAGGGCTTTGTAGTCCACAAGCATCTTTTCACAAAAATCATGTTCCCTTTCTGAAGCTGCATCAAATTCATATTGAGAGGTCAGCTTAGAAGCTAAATGCATTTAGAGTTCCTATTTAGTTCTAAAACCTCCCTATCTAGTCTTATAAAAATAGATTTCAGCATTTTGCAGTTCTTCTCCGGTCCATGTATCATGTCCTAATCAATTCTTTCTAATCAATCCGGAACAGAATTGTCTCATCTGACCAGCTGATGTGGCAAATGTAAATTGATTAAGTCGTAATTACTGCTGCAGTGACCTCGCGCCTACAAATCTGTTGTCTTGTCTTACTTTCATTGATTCGGAAGGAGGTTCAAAGTAAATTGTCAGTTGTACAACATGAAGAATGGATTTTGCAAAACAAATACATTAAAATAAATTAAGCATGGTTTACGTATAAATCATAAAAAATTTAAATAAAAATAAGACTCATCTTTAGAACAGTTAAAGTGTAACTTTAAGCAAAGCTATATGTGTGAACTAGTCACAGTCCCCACTGCATTGTAAGCAATAGGAAAGAACTGCTGGGAAATCCAATTTGAATGGAGCAAATTTTGAATATTAATATATTGCCCTATGTAGCTCATCAAGAAAGTCAGTTGGGAGCCCAGAAATAAAAAATAAAAAAAGCAGGAAACAACCAAATTTTACTAGGACCTGTAAGTGTACATGGGAGGAGCAAATCATCAGTGCATATATGTCTATCGTCCTCAGGACACAACTTTTCCATCTTCTAGAAATATTTACCAATGAAAAACCCAAATATGAGGCAGGTCTTTATGCATTCCTAATGCACCATGTAAGACCCTATACAAAGTATTGGAGAAGGTCTTGTCCCTAAACCAGCTGATTCATATGGAGATGTAGATTAAACGTACTTGATTAAATAATCTGTACTAATGTAAATATATGTACAAAGCCAGGAAATCCTAAAGTAGAACCTAAAGGCATAAAAAGAAGAAGCCGCCATCAGAATTGTGTTTTAAAGCAAGTCCTGCCATTCTTTCTAATAGTACTTCCACTGCCATCACAGCTCGATAGAAATTTTTACATAAATGTGAAAATTGCATGTAAATTGACTTCACATTTTTAGGCCTCCTTTTACTTGGCTTGAACTATATATTCTTAAAACTCTGCCAATGAAATATAGGTAAGATGTCACTGTACCCAGGCAAAAGAACTTGCAACAGTCTATATACACAGGTACTCGAAGACGTGTTACCAAAAGCAATGGCATGGGTCTATTTATAGGCCGGTAACTCATAAGGTAATAAAGCCCTGTTTCCTGCTCATTAAAGTACAATGTACCATGTCTATGGAAATGTATCTATTTATAACCTAAACACGCATTAGAACACCTTTAAAAACACCTAAAAGCCAACTAAAATACTTAGAATAGTTTAACAATGAAAAGTCACCACCTTCAATGCTGCCATTGCTGTAATTTAGTAGAAACATACTTATTTAGTACCAGCAAACAGAACACCTCTGCCATACTGCCAGCACTCTTACAATGACACCCAGTGAAGGTTTTTGGTCTGTGATGCACCCCCATCGTTTGTAAACCCCTTCCCATTTTGGCCAAGGCTATTGACAGAATACAATATAATATAGAATTCTGTGTTTGGCCAAGAAGTACAACTGAATCACTAAGCGAGAGCATCCTGGCTTTGTCAGGGGATTGTGAGGACAGCAGAGCTAAACCGCAAAAAAACTGGGGATATTTTGACTAACGCAGAGCAAAGGGCAAATTAAAGGAGACAAGGTTTTTATTATAAAACTATTCTTAAAGTTTATAATGACAAGGAATCTGATATTCCCTCAAATATTTCCTGGTGGGAATCATATACTCTAAAACAAGCCCCCTGAACTCTCTAGCTGTTTTTAACATGAAGTTAATTGATCCAATATCGAACAATTTAACAAAGTCCTTTACCAGTTTTTCCTTCCTCGTCATAATTGTCCAAGTCATATTCTGCAAGCTCATCCTCTTTTAGATTGGATATGTTTTCCTCCTGATCCTCATTTGGTTGGGGGGACTCTTCCTCTTCTTCTGGTTTCTCCACTTGCTCCATCCCATCTTCTGCTTCCTCATCAGCTTCATCTTCATTGTCCTCAAGTTCTTCTCTACAAAAAATAAATAAATATGCATCAGGACTTTTGTGCATTACAAGATATTGTATGTCACCCATATTGTATTTACATATGTATATAACTGATAATCTGTTACAAGTTTGGTCTTCATTTTATTCAGCAAAAGAATTCTGATCAAATGTTTTTGTATCCTGGCAGCCAACTGTAGTGAGAAGCGGTCAGTCTACAACAGTCAAACATGCCTCCAGCACAGGTTTACTTTAATGGATAACCATCTCATCTTATTTCGAGTTACTTACTCCAACTGTTCTTTAGCTTCAGTTATAAGTTTATTCAGCTCCTCTTTGGTCAGTTGAACCTACAGAAAAACAGTGGAGGAAGTTACAATGACATCATAGACATCAACCGTACCAAACACAGTCACACATTACCATTAAAAATTTAAGCTCATACAGATTGCTAAATCTACATCTTTTGTAGAAATAATATCTGCCAACTCTGCCAGTAAGGCACTTCTTGTTACAGGGTGACAACAATCTGTTCTTGATTACCATTAGTGGTCCTGTTTTGTCACCCTGGCCCACAAACTTCCAATGAAAACATCAACACGTGGCTGTTTCAACACCTATTACATAGATGAGCCATCCACTGCTGATATATATATATATCTATATAATGATAAAACAGTTTGTAGTATATGTACTTTATACTGTACTATATTAGTACTTTTTTACTAAACGTAATCTGATGTGAATCTGAATGTAGGAGATTTTTCAGCAGCCCTTTAACACAAAGATCAGCAGTACATCCTCTATGGCAAGCCCTATACACATACAACTGTTGGTGGAAGCAATTGTTTGTTGTTGATGAAACTAATGATCACTGTTGATACAGCACTGATTTGCTGGATGAAGAAATAGAAAAGAAGGGGAGGCTGGAGTGGAGATGTGCCAACCCACTGTGTCCTCCCCAATACAAAATCACAATGGCTAGTGATACAGCAAGGCTGATGACAAAATGAGATCAGGGGACAACTTTATTAATTCCAAGACAATCCCTAATGTTAATCTCCGGTGACATTTAGACAGAGCTTTACTGGCCCCCTTCATTTAATGGATTTTAAATGTTTCAGGAGGCTTAGCATCTTATTATGTGTGCATTATCAAGCATAGTCCACATGCAAAAACAAAAATGCAATCCTCCAGACTGACACCTACCCATCAAAGTGGATCATATTTACATTTGTCAAACTCCTCCCAACAGGCAGTCCACTGCTGAGAAGTACTGAAAGTGCTGTAACGTTTTAGGGAAGCTATGCACAGCACCTTTATAGCCAATTCCACCAGTAAAACATGTTAGCATTTTGCAGAGGGAAAGAAAGGAACTGAGGAATGCAAACTATAGGCAGATCAAACTTAACCGTTGATAGATATAAGAAACAACACTGCAGCTATCTGGAATATGTGTATGTATATACACAGAGACTTTAAGATAACTTAATAACTATCCCTCGGTATTACAAAGATCCATGAGATCCAGAACTTCAACAGAGACACTGTCGCAACAAATCCCAGCTGGAGAATAGAAATGAGCCATTTATTAAGATCCCACCTTTTCGGGCTCCTCTTTAGCGATCCCTCGCTGTACCCAGGACACACAGGTGATCTGACAGCTCATGGTGTACAGCAAGCAGCGATCACACCTTTCTACACAGCAATGGCAGCTCTGTGTGGGCACACGTGGGTTCCCGTGTGATGCTGCTTCCGGTCACATGACCAGAGAGGGCGGGCGCTGCGCTGCTAGGTTGCGAAAGAGCTGTGTGAGGTGCTGCAGTCTAGTCAGAGAGGCCCAGCCTGTTCTGTGATGGCAAGCTGGCACCTAACAACTCCAATGCAGGGCTGCAGTCAGTTATCATGTTTAGCTTGCCATGGGGCACATGTGAATTTGGTTGCAGTGACTAATAAAAGAAACACCATTTGTATATTAGAAAAGTGTGACTGCATTGGGAAATTCAGAATGGTGTTGGTTACATTTATATATACAGGTAGTCCTCGGGTTACATATGAGATAGGGACTGTAGGTTTGTTCTTAAGTTGAATTTGTATGTAAGTCAGAACAAGTACAATATTTTAATAAATTCAATGGGACAGATGTTTGTCTCATCAAATTATTAGGCAGCGTGGTGTAAGTTACTGTATAAAATCCTTTGTCTTGGTCATAAAGGACTTACAAGAGGCAGCAGAAAAAGCTCACCCCTCTAAGATCACCCATAACCTCAGCTGTGTTTAGCAAAAGATTTCTTCTGCAAACTGCAAACTATATAAATAAAATATCTATCTCTACCCATGCCACCATAGCCAATTTCTAATGCTGAAAGATCCTAACATCCAGCCCACCTCTGGGTGTGTTGGATTTCTTCCCACCTGCTGACCTCAGTGGTTCCTTCCATTGGTCTGACAGTGACCTATGGGAAAATGGAAGAAACCACAAAGAGCTGTGGGGGTGCTCAGCATTCCACATCCCAGAAGCATAGGTCTTTAGATAGCGGGTCATATAAATATAAATTGCTGTCCTTTTTTATGACCAGTGTTCACCAGCCTTTAATTCAAAACATCTGAAGCATCTAAAGGATGTCAAAACCACACTGCCTTTACCCATCAAAGCCTGTCAACACTGTTCCTTGAATGTATGCCCAGCCAAAACTATTTTATTAGCGGGAATGGAAAAATTTTAGAAAGCTTCTCAAATTTTTACTGCTATCCAGTCAATCATTTTTGGTATTAACCCTCTCTACCTGTTATGTGAAGGTTTTACCAAACAGAAAGTAGAGGAAACTGCAATTTCTCACTTTCCTGCCTGGTGAAACGGTTGTCAACAGAACAGGAAGTGAAGGTAAATCTCCCTCACAGTCCTGGTAGCAAAACTTGACAGGGATCTAATCCTTCTCCACAATATCTGGAACCAGAAAAACATTTCTGAATTGAGTACACTTTACAGTCATTTGCTGATTCCAAAGAACTTTGCTTGATAAGCTGCCTATTTGAATAAAACATGAATCATTGGGCCTAATTTATCAATGAAATCCGCGCTCCCTGGTCGCGCGTACTTTCGCGCAGTTATATCGAGCCGGTTTACCGCGGGCTGGAGTCATATGCGCTTGTTCAGTCACATCTCACTGCCAGCCGGATGCTTGCCTTCATAGCAAAATGGGCAAATATGTGTGCCATTAGAAAGAATGATTTTTTAGGGGAACAGTGACTTTTAATGCAAGCTCGCCAGTGTAAAGCTGCCGGAGATGCACGGCTCCGGCCGCAAGCTCTTTCAGTTTCTGAATTGCGCGACGGCGTACGATTTCGGATCGCGAATACGAATGCGCGAGCGAGCTTCCGATTTTGCTTGATGAATCAGCCTCATTGTGTTCCACTGTCTGTTCTTTGGATCCATTGAATAATTACAGTAATCAGTATACCTGCAGACTGCTTTGTTTCCATCCACTGGCCCCTGTGTCATTCTAGGGCAATGCAGGGCCCATTGATGTAACCACATTGCACGGTGGGGATTTAGAAATCCTGTATAGTGTAAAGCAAGTGTGATGGGTATACTATGACTATATAATATTAGCTGCTGTATTTACATTACATTTGGTTCACAATGTAAAAAACTTAGAATAATATATCAGCCTTCTGTGTAAAACCCTAAACAGTGCGGATAATAATAGCCATCAGAAACATTTCTGTATTGCAGAAGTAACTGCTGTTGTATTAGATATACAGTGAGGGTCCCTGAAGTATCCCTTCTTCATATCAATACTTCTGAAGATCCTCTGTGATATCCCTGAAAAAGTTCTCTGTTGGTAGCATTTGGGTAAATGTCTGTCTCCCTCTCCTGGTGGGGTGTGGGGTTGTCACCTAGACATTAATAAGTAATTCTGGCCAGTAAGGATGAGACTTATCACCAATGTAATTATTTTAGGAAAGAGGCTGATATTTTATTCATGGTAACCTTAGACCAGGGGTGCCCACACTTTTTTGGCTTGTGAGCTACTTTTAAAGTTACCAAGTCAAAATGATCTACCAACAATAAAAACTTGGACTTAATAACTCCTGTGCACGGTAGAGCTTATTTTGAAAGGCAGGGCTCTGTGATCTACTCACGCTGCCTTTGCGATCTAAAAGTAGATTGAGTTCCGCCTGTTGGGCAGCCCTGCCTTTAGACCATGGACCATAGACCTTTTATATAAATTATATTTTCTCTTGGACATCTGTGTCCTACTAAAAAGAGAGCTAGAAGAGCTGAGTATTGATGTATTAACCACCTGGGCGGTTAGCCCGCACCTGGTTCGGGGTAAGAAAACTTGCTACAATCGTTTACCTCTAACCAGGTTCAGGGTGGCTAAAAATAGAAACACACGTTAAAGTGCAATCTGACAATCTGTCATACAACATTGTATGACAATCGGATAACAACTGAAAAAAATACTTACCTTGTCCCCGCAGCTCCTCCGGAGACGTCTTCTGTCTTCAGTCTTCATCTGACGTGTGCAGTGACGATCTCCGGGGTTTCGTCGCTGCAAGCGTCGATGCGGGAAATTCAAATCACTTTGTGTTGAACTCATTACAAAAAAGCTGTTAAGTCCAATACAAAGAAATCTTTATATAATATCTTTATTTATAATATAATTTATATATTATATAAGCTACTGTACAGGTACATTACATTATACACTTTTTTTTATAATGTTTTATAAAATTTAGTTTTAAAGTTTATTAATAAATTTATTAAATTTTGGACATATTTCGGTGAGTTATACCTATGAACTATAGCCTACAATCTAAAATAAATTTCCATGCAAAAAATGTAACGCTTTTTGCATGGAAGTACGCAAAGAATTAGAACACAGCGTTCGTGTACGCGTCCCTCGACAATTCCTGAAGATGTCAGTGCATACGCCCGTCGACGGGGGTCGTAGCAGGAAATTCAAATATTTTGTATTGGATTCAATACAAAGTCCTGTATCCAATCCAATACAAAATAATTCAAAATATATTTATGTGGTTTTGTCTATAGGTATGTGACGTTGGATAGGTATGTGACGTTTTGACGTTTAAAATTTACCACACTAGGGAGGTGTTTAGAAAAATATAGTACTATACAGTATACCAAATTATTGAATTTTCAGTATTTTTTATTTATTTATGCATTCTTGTTTAAGCTGATTTTTGTGTTTTTTTATTTAATTTTAATATTAAAGTTATTTATTTTTTTTTTTTACGATGATTGTGTGTTTCAAACTATGATTGTGTGTTTCAAACTTTATTATATTCATGATATCTACTAGACCCTTGTTCTGTTCATATTTCTGTAAGTTACAGGTCTACAATTAAAAAAAAAATTTCATGAAAAACAGTGTACTGCTTTTGGTAGAAATCTAGACGTCAGTGAAACGCTCAGGTAGTTAAGGTTAACAACTGATAGAAATATGAATTAACTTTGTTAGATAAGTTCAGTAAACTAAAAACGTATTGGTTACTACCCAAAGTACATCTTTAATGTTTTTATAGTTGTACAGTGGGCAATGCTTTAAATATACAGATTGCTTGGTATGGTGCTTATGGAAATAAAGCACTGCAGCAAATCAGATGTGTAAACCAAAAATTATTTATGTAAGAAGTTCGAAATTATTTATTTGTATTTATATTTTTAAACATCATACATAATTATACATACGGTACAATGACAATAGTGTACATAGTGTACAACTGAAACTTTATTGTACCATCACAAAGTTCAGATGTAAAGAACTATACAATTAACTTCTGACCGATAAGGGATTAACCATTTCAATCTCATGTGTCCCGACGCGTTTCGCCAGTTAGGCTTGTTAAGGGGTACAATTGTGATGGTTGTTATCTAAGTGTATAAATACAAAATACATCATTTAAAACTTCTTGCCAACCTAATCCCTGTCTCTTCTCTACATATTCAAATACTCCAATTTATCACAGGGTGGCAACAAACACTCTTTCGAATACGAATTACGAGTAATCAGAGATAGGACAGTTTATCCTCTCTTCCAAAAATTATTTACAAACCTAAACAAATACAGGGGAAATGTTTATGGCTTAAAAGTAAAGTAAACCAAAGTCCCACTTTGAACTTCAGCTATTCAGGCAGGTAGTTATTGTAGAAAGGACAAGCAATATCCCTTCTGCAATAACTAGCTCAGTGTAATGATCAGGGGTCAGGCTCGGAATCCAGTGGCTGAAACAGCAAGCTGACACAGGCGGAAGCAGTCCAGGATCCATGCACAAGCAGGGGTAGCAGATGGGGAGCAAACACAAACGTAGTCAAAGCACAAGCCGAGGTCAGTAGCCAATGGTGTAAGTTGGAGATGGAGTGCGAGGAAGAGTAGTCATTTAATCAGCAGCCAAGGGTCGGTAAACAGGTAGCAGTTTGGAGAGCGCAATGTAACAGTAGCAGGAAGAGCAAGATATTGGCGGAGAACAATAATCTGGCAACAGGAAGTTCAGAGACATGATTTAAAGAGGAAGTTCATGGGAGGGGCCTGGAGTTCAAGGTTCAGCAAGATACGAAGTATCAAGGTATCCAACAGAGTGCAAAAGGCAAACCGTCATGTGATGCAGTAGACAGAGCTGCAGCCAGTCACGGAAGCATCCCTAGGTTTGGATCCTGACACTCAGACAATCAAGATGGCTTACGATCACTGCTGAATAGAAGAAGAAAAAAAATGTCAGAGTCCAGCAAGGGATGGATAAGTGTGGCTGGGTTTAGTTCTGCTTTAACTTATGATATTAAGGCTTAGTACACAGGGGTAGTAATAATCAGGTTGTAGATAACACACAATGTCTGGTAAAATGTACACAAAACCCACCAATCGACCTTATAACTCAATTTTGTATATGCCGGATAGTTCTAGAATCTGTTCTAGGGAAGGAACTTAGCAAGGTATGTTCCAGTCACTACCATGGTGCATTTACCTGTTGGGCCTATTGTAACATTTGGTGCCTCTTTTGGCCAGCTCTGAAACAGGTTCAGTGTGTGGGGTACCAGAGGGCCCTCCCATGGGTGACTAGAAGAAGCTAGGTGAGACAGGGCAGGTGGACCCTGCAGCCCCTGGGCCTGAAGACTGACCCATGGAGGAAATTAGTCTGGGTACCACTGTCACTCCAGAAAAGAAATACTCGTCCCTCTGCTTGGATTAAGAGTTTAGATGTCAGTGTTAAATGATTAATTTCTATTGGATGTGAACTACCTTGGTTTGACATTCTGCTTCCTTAACTCTCTCTCTTATGTGTTCAGTCTCTGTGATTTTTAACACCACATCACAAGAGAAAACCCAGAAAAAACTCAGCCACTTCTTTGGACGTAAAGTACTACACTGTGTTGATGAATGACTATAGTAGGGGCATTAGTTTGTGAGCCCTTTTCAGAGATACTTAGTGACAAAACACTGCATAATGTTGCACTATAATTTGTGACCTGTTGGTCTGACAAAATAAAAAAAAAATATTGCCAGTAGTCCCTGTAGACCTTAGTGGGAGGACACACTATCCAGCACACCCATATTGGTCTCTTCAAAGGATTTCACTCAGTAAAGGAACTATTCTACTTCTTCTATTACAGCATCCTGACAATAAGAAGAGTTTGGGGTGATGGAGTCCATCCATGACATGTGTTGGAAGAAGCCAGTGATATCGTCGTATTTTAGACACTAGTTACCCGAAAGTTAGAATACACTACTCACTGGTAGGAGTTAAGATGCCACTCCATGTAGGCTTATGTGCCTGTAAACATACTGTATAAAAGGTATGTAAACCTCAGTCTTTTGGTCTGTAAAAAACATTTGCCCGATATCTGTTTGGCAGATGCGGAATTACTAGTGGAGCATGCTAGCTGATAACAGCGCAGCACAGAAAGTAATTTATATTCTTCTGAGAACTACAGGACCCCATCCATCTCTGCACAGAAGGAATTCCCAGTTGTCTTTGTTGGCCCAATAGGGTAAGGTGAATGATAGTTGTTATCCTAAGAGTGTTTACTAGCAGAATAACCAAAAATTAAAAAAAAGAAAATAACAAAAGGTAGCTTAAAAGTTTAAGATGTATATAAATCTTAACAACTTATCTTATTTGATCTATTTTGGTCTGGTAACAGAGATATTGTTCCATTATATCCATTTGATGTTAACCATGCCAGAAATTGCGTGCGCTGAAAACTTCCTGTGCAGTTCCACAGCTCCCCAAGGTCTGCCCACACACTATGTTATGGACAAACTGGAAATCAATGGAGATTCTTTAGTACTATACCAAAAATGCCTATAAACTGAAAAGCGATGGATTAGTGAAGGTCAGAGAAATTCTCATGCTTCTATGACCTTCACTAATTAATGTATACATGTAAGTGTTCCGGTGTTGCAAATTTTGAACCTTATATCACTTATTTAGAGGCATTTTTTGCTTAATAAATGAACATTGGTTCTATGACATTGGTATACAGAGATGTGACGTGATATTTGGTGGTTTACAAAACTTTTGAACTAATGTATGGGATACACAGAAATTTATGATTGTATTATGTACATTTGCTAAAAGATGATTTTTAAGTTGATTCAGAAAATATATATATATACACACACACACACACATACACACACGTTATTTCTTGATATGAAAAAAAAGTGTCATACCTAATTACTTTGTACTAACACCATTCACTGTCTGTTTTAGTCTCCCTAAATTAATGCAGTTGACCATTTGTTAGATATAGTTGCTAGCATACATTTATTTATTTTTTTTTTTTAAATATTCAGAATATAATTGAATTATTTGAGGAAAATCTGTTCAGAACATCCAAGAAAGGGGATCAGAGAAATCAGTCTTTCCTATCTCCAGGATGTGTCCTGTTAGTGAGGGGACAAGTGCTGGTTTATTTATATCAATGGAGGGACATTTCCGGGTAGCTAACAGCACAGACATTTTAGACAGGGTATTCTTCATGGACATTCATGCCAAAGAATCTGCAATATGCAAAGTTAAAAACTTTATGAATGACATGTCACCAAGCACTTACATTACATAGAGTTTTGTTTTTGTTTTTTACCCAAGAAGCAAGAAAGCATTGGTCAAGTGATTTATAGGTGACAATTTGCTTGCTAATATAAATCAGCACTGCAGACAGCCAAATACTCACTGGCAGTTGATGGATTCATACCACTACTTGATGGTACATACACAGAAACAGCCAGTTAGGTTAGATACAGGCAAGCAATGCAGAAACCGCATTTAGAACCTACCACAAAGACGAAGTTTAGCAATGGCATTGTACATATTCTAGATAGATGGTTGCAAGTAACCAGTCGCACCTGAAAACAAGCATGAAGCTCGGTCAGCAATTTGCAAAGTATGATTGCGATCAGGCATGCAAGTATGCCCCTGCTGTGAAAATAAAACTTACCTGCTCTTTTTTTTTTTATATATATATATATTTTAATTAGAATATTTACAGCTCCACTTTAAGTGTGGTTCTTGGTCCACTGGTAATTTTTAGTGTACAGAACAGCTAAATGCAGCAGTTAACATTTTGTATAGCCAACACGCTTTAGTTTTTATTTAATAAGGGTTTTTTTTTTTTTATTTTGATGTCCTGTTGAGATTTTCTCTTCATTTCCTATTCTGACACTCATAAGGAGATCGCTCCATCATGCAAACTCTACACATTATATTGTCCCAATGTGGGAAGGAAAAAAAAAAAAAAAAAAAAAAAAAAAAAAAAAAAAAAAAAACAGCTGGGACATCAATCCATACAATTGAACTGGTGCTTCTGGATCTCCCCATCTCATGTATTTTACCCAACAATAGAAATCTTCATGTGTGCCAAAGTGGAGAATCCAGGCAATGTTGAGGTCTTAATTCACCTAGACCTGGGTTGTCTAACAGGTGATGCTAAAATTTACATTACATCCCATGAAGAATTAGGGCAAACTCTAAGACATGCAATAGGAACAGTGTTCACTGGCGGTTTACCTTAACATTGTGCCATTGACCACCAGAACAAGGAGGGGCTCTAGTATGCCTGGGTGATTGAGAAGTTTGAATGCAGCCCCTCACACTCTTGGGCCCTTTTAAGGTTAGACAAACATGACAAACATGCAGCCTCTTGGACAATACTTTGAATACATTATTTTGTATAGTGCACTCATGTGCCACTGCACTAGACATAAAAAGCTAGCAAAGTGCTTACAAGAAGTCTCATCTCTTTTTAAAGATCAGTTCTGATTGACAAGATCCTACAAAATGTGCATTTATTAACCCTTAATGTCAGAGCTGCTACTGATGTCTGATCAGATGACCATGAAGTCCAAATGTAACCCATTTATCCTAAACAAAGGCTTGTTTTTATAGAATTACTGATTCTAGAAAAATATATTTATAGCAGTTTGGATATGACCAGCAAGTAAATTTTCCTAGGATAGCCTATCTCCATACTAGTTTGCGTTAGGCAAGATTAATTCTATAAATACACATTGTCGTGTTGTGATCCTTTAATGGGCTTTGTCGATTTGAAGTCAAGATTCCAGCACACCATATTGTTCAGTTCTATCAGATTTTATTCCGAAAACTTGTTACTCTATAAACCTGTGTATAAGAACCTAAATATTTAAGGCAGGCAAGAGGTGTAGATCACAATGGTGTTTTTTTTAGGACTCAGAGGTCTTTGAGATCTTTCTGGATGTTCCACAGGGTTTCTGCACTTTTTCTCAGCTGGTTCTGCTCGTCATCCGTCAGCTTCTGCTTCACAACTGAAACCAGACCTTGTGAGTTCAGGACACATGGGAGACTTAGGAAGACTTCATCCTCAACACCGTAGAAGCCCTGTAGAAGTAAACAAAATTATGAGTAGACAAAATTATGAGCAGGTTTACTACTGTAATTAGGCAAAGCAGCAAATTTGAAATAAATCCTTACTTTACCAAATCTAGCTGCTGCACTGGGCAATTTACACATGGATTACAATTTTTAAAAGACAAAGATATGCATGGCCAATTCACCACACAAATAGGTAGAACTGAACTGCATGCCTGTGCATGTTTTAAGAATGCATGCACGCACATTATCCATTAACACATCTATGTGATTTTACACAGATGTTCATAGTTTTTAGGGATATCCCAGTTTTCCCTGTATGTAAACCAAACCATTTGTTTCTCTGTGAGAACAGCAGAATCAAATATATCAGATATTTGATTTTTAAATCCTGTACTGAAAAACCCTGTCAGAGCAAAATTATCAGGTTGCAAATCTCAATATGTTATACAGAAGTATTCAACTAAAAACTTTGCTTACAAACTTTTTTCTATTAAGTGCAAAAAGAAGTGTCAGATTCTGTGTAGCAGCAGGTAGCCGTGCTTAGTCACTAGTGTATGATGGTTCTCCAGCTGCTACTTTACTAGAAGGTAAAACCCATCTTAAATTGCCAGTTGGCTCAAAGATTCCAGACACAGAATTGGGGAAATGCGCATGCTTGCTCAGCTTAAAGAGATAGACAATTTACTAATCACCAAAAGATTTCCTCTACATCTACCATTTTCCTTACCTTTACCATGGTTGAGACAGGGTGAACTCTGTTGAGGTTTTTGAGAATTGACTCTGCCAAGTCAGCCACACTCATGCCAATAGCCCAGTTGGTATATCCCTTTAGTCTGATTACTTCATAGGCACTAAAAATTAAAAAGTGTCAGGACTAAACTTTAGAAACATGCAGGACTGACATTAGGCTACAACAGCCAACACAATAACTTTAAGATTGCCATTGAAACACATGTGGTTGTCTGATCCAATAAAACTTAAAAAAAAAAATGAGCTTCAGCTAATGTGCACAACTGTTTCAGACACAGTATTAAGCAGTCTGTTCTAGAGAATAGTGATGGGTAAACACACACCACAAGTGGGGCATAACTTACCTGGCAACCACATCTTTGTGGACCTGTTTCCAGTTTTCTGGATCATTGTCAGTTCCAATTTCAGGGTTAAGGGATTGAAGGGAGACTCCAGCAACATTCACTCCACTCCAGATGGGCACTGTCAAGAAAAGAAAAAAGTGTAAATTATCCACTTAAATTGTCCATCCCCCCCCCCCCCCAAAGCTCATTTTTTAGCAGGGTGAGCCAGCATTTAGTACTTACCACTAGAGTCTCCATGTTCACCCAAGACATAGCCATGGCAGCTTGAAGTATTGACACAGAGTTTCTGGGAAATTTCATAGCGGAACCTTGCAGAATCCAAGTTTGTTCCACTTCCAATAACTCTGTTCCGTGGCAAGCCACTCAGTTTCCATGTCACATATGTCATGATGTCAACTACAACATAAAATATAGTCAGTATATAGATTCACATCTGTAGATCGTGACTAGAAAAAAAAATTACAACTAGCCAATAACATAATAGGCAGTACATAGACTTTACACCTCAAGTTTCTCAATGTTGTGCAATTAAGTTTTACGTACAACATACATAAAAGTTTACATTTGTTACAATTTGTGTATGCATGTGTTTTTACGGATGAACTACACCAAGCAAGATTGCCCTCTCCCTTAGCATGCTACAGAAACTGACCCATAGCATTAAACCTTTAGTCCAGCTGTGACCATTTACTGAAAGATACCTTAATCTATAAGGTTATATATTGGGAATGTGTAGCTATACCAGCCACTTTAATCAGGAAAAATGCCTTTACAATCCTGCCTCCCCCCTGTCATTTATATGGAGCTTAAATGTCTGACACTAGTTTACCTGGATTGGAAACCACAAGGATAGTGGCATCAGGACTGTATTTCACCACCTGAGGGACAATAAATTTGAAGACATTGACATTTCTTTGTACCAGGTTCAGACGGCTCTCTCCCTCCTGCTGGCGGACTCCACCAGTGATAACAACAAGCTTGGAGTCAGCTGTTACAGAGTAGTCTGTGGATAGAAAACAGTAATTAGGCCAACTGTAAATTATTGATAATATATAGTTACATATTTTTATAATGAGGTTAAGAACCTACCTTTGTTTGCTACGATTGTTGGTGTTTTAAGAAACAGACTTCCATGCTGCAAGTCCAGCTTCTCGCCCTCAAGTTTATCCTCCAAGATATCAACCAAGGCAAGAACATCAGGCAGTTCCTATTAATGAAATTAGGTTTAATTTACCAGACGTGCCACAAAGACAGAACGGTAATTTCTATGTTATTTCATAGCACGCAAGGGTGACTGCTAGAGTGAGAATATTAGGTGATTTTACGTTGCTGTACACCTTGCTGAATGTTCCACAAATTAAGAAGCAAACACTGCTTCTACCAAGACAACCCCTTTAAAACACAATGCAGAGTCTACCATTAGAGAAGTTTCCAGACAGCAGTTGGACTTCCAGGTTCTTCTGTTCAGTCCTTCATAGAATTTCTCAAACTTGGCAAGAGTTCCACATGTAGGTGACCAATACTGGACTCCTGATTTTATGGAGCATATGAAAACCCAGGAACAAAGGGCAATATTACAGTTTACCAGTTGTCAAATATATCACCTGTTTTATGGATTGTAACAAGAACATATCAAAAGGATCATCAAAATTAGATGTGCATGGGAATGTAAAGTTAGTTTGAAACATTCAAATGGCAGGCAGCACAGGTCATTTTTGGATCCTGCTGAACACCTATAGCCGTTGATTAATTTAGGCCTAGATTGATATAAAAATCTAAGTATTGCATTTAATCTGCCCAGTCACCAGATTTGTTGATGCTTCAATTAACCCCCACCTCCATATTGTTGCATTTCGGCACTGCTTATCGATCCAGTTACTTTCAGTCCACATGCACTTCCATAAAACATGGCAGGTCATTTCTCATGTCCAGTGACAGTGGTAGACCATGCATCAACATGATGGAGGGGAAGCCAGTATCGTCACACCATATAACAGCAATATTTGTTATTTTATTGAGATCTATAGAAAGCCTTGAAGTTACACTAACCTGATCACATTTCTCTAAGTTTTTAAATAATGAGGTATTTGTAGGTTCCAGGGAATGGAACGTACATAATCATGCATTAGACAAGGACACAACAGCTCTGATCTACAAATACAATAAAGTGGCATATAGCAGCATTCTTTCCTGATTTCATTATACAGTTAGAATATGCATACATTGGTGTTGTGCACAACTGTTGATCAAAAAAAAATAAAAAATAAGATATGGTCTGGGAGACAGATAATCCAAGGAATGGTTTTATTCCACAAGTGTTATATATATATATATATATATATACACACACATACACATACACATACACACACACTTAATTCCAATATAATTAAACTCACACACATCATTTAACTCTCAATAAGTTCTGTTTGGGACAGTTGTAGTGCAGTTTACACTGCAAGTACTAGTCTGTAGAATAGCTATTCTTCCCCCCATATGTAGGAGTCCCAGCACCAACTTCCCAGTATCTACGCAGAAGTTAAAGCCCTGCAAAGCCAGATATGAAGTATGCGAAGGTCACCTCTCTGTAGGACACAGTCGTAGGCTAAACAATAGCTGAGCTATATTTGGCACATACCTTCAGAAGGACACTGATCGCACAGGCCATGCCAACTTGGCCAACTCCTACAATAGTAATTTTGTTTTTTGGAGTGGAGGTCTTGTCTGCAACGCTGGCAAAGAGGTTCTCTTGTACACTTGCCATGATGACTAGAAGGGAAAAAAAAAACAGAAACAAGTGAAGGACCAATACATGCAGTTTCATATCTGTTACTAGAAACTTGACCCCAACCTGAATATAAATATTTGCAAGCACATCCAGTTAAATTTTGCAAAGCCAAACAGTAGGTAAAGGTTAGTTACTGCGGTTTGTGTCCCATTTGGAAGACGCCCTCTCCTGAAGATGGAATCTCAGAACAGGAAATGGCAAAACCTTTTTTAAATAAATTTTATCCAGGTGACACCAGTCCACCACAATACACACAAAAACAACCCCGTGGTATAGGAAATCTTTGGCACCAACAGTTATGATAGATGCCCCTATTAAAGGAATACTCTATTCCTGTTGTGATAGATCAAAATATTGGATGTTCCCAAATTTTTAGTCCCATGACAATGACCACAATAGAAGATGGTCAAAACTTCACTGAGGAGTTATTACACAACATCCACGCAGAGCATGTATCATATTTGATCAGTGCTGGATTAAAGTAACAGGACCAGTCTACATACATACTCTCCAATAAGTTTCAGAAATACCCTGACAAATATTAACCCTTTCAGAGAAAAGGGTTTGATTTGTACACTTAGGACTTCTGTAAAGTCAGCAGCAGAGACTTTGCTGCAAGTACTGCAAGGTATGCCAATCAGAGCAAGATACTGTATAGCATGTTATCACACAGGTGACCTACCAAACTATTTACACACTGCATATTGTTTGACTAGGAATGGTCAGTTCTGTAGCAATTGGGCCCTCCATGAAGTTACTTCATCTCAATGTTAATAGTTTGCAAAAAGGGCAGAACACTTTTACACTGCTGTGTATCCTGGTTTGAAATGTGACTTGGTTCTTTACCAGGTACACAAGCAGATGCAAGGAACACTAATCAAGGCAGCTTTATTTTAAATACCTTCCTCTACTTCCAAGTAGATTTATTAAGGTCATTGGATATATAGACTTTTGTTCACTTGATGTCCTGAGAGAACCAGATTACTGGGTATAAGGGGACCTGCAGCTAGTAAAGCCAGGATAGGGGTAAAAACTGGGAGCCCCCTCAGATTACCACATTGCTATACTTTTAAGACATTTTGTGGGCAACATGTTCTGTAGATTTTAAGCACTGTGTAGTGTCTCCCCATCCCGAGACCTACATACTCCATTGAGAAAACGTTCGTCGCTCTAATGCGTTACCAATAAAATAGAAATGAACTCCTGACAACAAACAGACCTTAGAGTAGGAAGGGTAAAGTAACCATGGATGGCGCCATGTAGAAATCTTGGAACATAAGACCAGCACCAGCCAACAGTTTCAGGCCACACAGGGTCCCTATTATTAAAGGCATATAAAAAAAAAAAAAAAAAAAAAAAAAAAAAAAAAAAAAAAGCCATGCTGCCTTGAGGAAGGAACCTGTACAGCCCGAAACGTTATCTTGTCAACATGATCTGACTTTGCTTTTTATAATTAAAACAAAGAATCCTGTACTGTGGCATGCTGGTGACTTGGTCTTTTGCCACCAGTAGATGTTATTCTGCTACAGCAAAACATAAAGTCAACATTGAGACCATTAAGGCCTAACTGCATTACAGGAAGGAAAAAAACTTGGTGGACTTACTGCTAAGTAGCATGTGTTAAATCATGCAAAGTTTTAAAAGAATAAGACTTTGTGAGGAAAGTTTAATGTCACTTTTCAAAAAAATATATAGTATGGGTTCCAACTTCATACACCCCCCTTCTCTAGTAGGGCTGGAAACAGTTACTAGCAATATTACTAGTTTCCTGTGTAGTAAAGTAATTCCAGGAACCACGTAATGAAATAGTCATCTTCGTACCGGCTGCCCTGTCATTCTCATCCGTTTACTAAGAGCAAATGTATGCAGACATTTGACTAGGAAATGCAGAGCAGCAGCCATTACGACTGTGCTGGCTGGCACATCCTGGTGAAGTATAATCTCCTACAACCCTCACCCAACCTCTAGAGCAGAATAAACCATTTATAGACCCAGTAAAGAATATGCCGGGTCTTTTGTAGTTCAGGCTGAAAGCAGTTATGGCTGCCAAGAACACATATTCTTGACATTTACAGAACACTGCAAGTTAAGACGCTGATGAAAAGCCAACACAAAGATTGTGAAATTTAGTGATCATAGATAAAGAAAATCTAGTTCTGAGAACGAGGGTCAGCAGCGATGCATAATATTAGGGACGGTGTATTTTAGGGACAGAATATCCAGGAATGTGAAGGAAGTATGACAGCGGGGAACTAAGTATCAGAGAATGTCAGCAATTCTTCATATGTAAAAGAAAGCGCTTCTACAGGCCCTTTAAATGCAGGAATGGAGATTTGGCAATCCTCCCAGTATTCGTTCTAGAAAAGAAGGCCTACGTTGATTTTCATTGTCAGGACAAGGAGAGTCGCTTTTAGAACATGACAATACATAAAACAGCTGAAATATCATAATACACTACAGCTTGATGTAGCAAATCAGCACATAAATAATAAGGATCACGTGTAAGAGCCAACTTAGTTATTAGCTAAAAATGGAAACGTCAGCACTGAAAGCATCATTGCAAACTACTGCCAAGTCTAAAGAGATACCAGGGTATCAAA
This sequence comes from Pyxicephalus adspersus, assembly GCF_032062135.1. NCBI lineage: Eukaryota > Metazoa > Chordata > Amphibia > Anura > Pyxicephalidae > Pyxicephalus > Pyxicephalus adspersus. The sequence continues at coordinate 35,138,307 of NC_092859.1, forward strand.
GTGCAAGGACCTCTGCCAGGACAGACTGGTCCTCTTGCAGAAGTCACACAAGCGTAATGTAACAGTAACACTACCTCCTTTCTGCTGCTGATGCTACTAAAACACACAAAAGGACTAATGGAAAATAAAACACACAAAGACTGCTTTAACTACTGCAAGCCTGCCAAGGGGGAGACATAGCAAAGGCATGCACAGATCACAAGCAGCATATACATACATGTTCTCAGGTTATGGAAGGCTCAAGAAGAAGGCGATGAAGCTTCTGCTTTGTGAATGAGCTAGAGGAGTGGCTAGAGCCTTGGTTTAGGTCTGTGACTACATCATTACATGGCAGACACACCCCATCACCTCATTCAATCCTCTCCAAGGACAGAGCTACAAGGGCAGACTAGGCCCAGCCTTTCTGCTTACACTTCCTAGCCTAAATTTCAATGCCATACAGGAGCCCCATTGTTATAGTGGTGCACCTCGGTAATGGCTGGCGAAGATGTAGTGTATATATAGCCATCTTTTATCAGTGAGTGCAGCAATACTCAGAAGCTGGAATTGTGTTTCAGATAAGGAAGTATAGTTATTGCAGCTTTTGTTAACCCATGCAATGACAGAGCTCAGAAACCATTTAGATGCTTTATGTAATCCTAGAAAGCTGAACTCTGAGCTGTAAACAAACTTTTCTTACAGCGTATATAAATTCCAACAATGAACCGCTCATTTACACCCTGTGGGTCTAATTATCCCTTCTAGTTCTCATCTTTGACTACAGAACGATTAGACTGTTATAGATGGGGAGAGTGGGTCGATTTAGGAAAGTCAACCGGACAGGACCGGTACCACTCAGTCCACAAAAGTGCTACAAATTTGCAGCATGCAACTGGAGTTAGGAGTAGAATGTTTTTTTGCAGGGAACAGGGCCTGCAATTGCTTTCTTTTTAACACATGCACTTACATAAATTACTGATTATCTGGGGGGTTATGAAGGTTAAGTTTTCTTATTCCAATTTGGTTCAATGGTCCCGACACCATGCCAGAGAGCAGAGATTGACCAAGCAGCCAGAAAAATGGTCTTAGCAAACTGAAGGGGAGCAAAGGGGAAGCCTGCAGGAGGGAGGAAAAGGAAAAAGGTACAACACAGAGGAAGTCTCACTGCTACAGTAACTTTCTCCAGCTATGGAACATAATGCCAAAAAAACTGGATTGACAAATTGATCTGTCCCCATTTTTATTCAGGTCATGGTGTGTAACCTATGAACAAGATATAGCCATCTGATGGCACAGCTTCAGATCTATATTATATGTTAAAATGTGTTGCATTACAATTCAAAAGCTTTCCAGAATTAGAGCAGATCTATAACCTGAAATATGTTAGCATTATATTTTCAAACCTTTAACTATTTTACTAGCAACATTCTTTGTATCACTCTACAACACATATGGATGGTATACCACCAGCTTCTAAAAAGTAAAGCCTAATGCCTGGTTGGTGTAAATAAATTGCACACACTGGTGTTGTATCATCACATGACACACTATACAATGCATGTTGGAAGATGCCAGCAGCAGGCAGATATATATATATATATATATATAAATATATAAAAAAAAAAAAAAAAAAAAAAAAAAAAAAAAACACACACCATTACACTATTAAGGGACAAAGACCTGAGCAGTCATTGTCGGACAGGTAAGTTACCCAGCCAGCCCCCTAGACTTGTCCCAACCAGATTCCCTTTATGAACATGCAGAGGCACATTGCCTACCGTGGCATATACAAAAGTAGATTTTCTCCTATTATAAAGACCCCAATTAATTCTCATAGCAGAGTTATGTATCTGACAAAGTGAACCATCTCCTATAACAAGCATATGCTTTCCATTCTCCATAACTCATTTCACATTGCTATATAAACACTTAACTGAGTAGTCACTAAAGCTGGCCATACTTATAACCACCCAATTGACTAACCTTATGCAACATGTGATCTTACCAAATACAATTTATTCAGTTTGGATTTCCCCAGATAATCCCCTACAATGCACAGGGGCTGGTAAAGCCAAGGGCACAACCACCTTGTTACACACATACTCAGCATTACAATGCAACAGTAATTATTTTATAAACTTTAAAGAACATTGTGATCCCCAAAAGATGCAAACATAAACAAGTACACAAGCAGGTTTTACCTGGCCAGCACTTCACCAATAACCTTACAGAGGCTAAAGAGGTAGGATAAGTAACCTACCTCCTCCTATCTATTTATGTGTCTCTGCTGCTAATTACCAATCAGCTGGTTGCTCTCAGTGGTTCCAGTTGATCATTTCAGCTGTAAGGAAATGGAATGGACAAGTGAACAGTCTCTCATGTAGAATTGAATAGGTTTACAGAAACTTCTGGATACAAAACATGTATATTTTTGTGATCAGTCATCTTCAAGCTGGCCACACAAGTTATTGTACAATCTCCTTCTGATTAATAACAAAATTGTAGTGCGGGTACTTACCTTTACAACTAATTTTTTAGATAATTAGTACTAGATAGTTGTTGGTAAATCAAATAGAGGTTGTAGAACCAGATTATATTATAGCCATTATAATAATCCATTTTAAAATGGATAAACAGAAATTTCAAAATATTGTTAGTCCGTTTCTTTTTTTCAGGCAAAATCAAGACTGAAAGAATGTGCAGGTCTGCAGATTGACTTGATGTTCAGAGGGGTTGCTTTGTGTTGCATTTGGTTATATTGCTGAATGTGCATTATATAACCTCTTACATATCTTCTATTACCCTGTTTTATCTGTTAGTGATTGATGCCTAGAACTAGTGTTGGTCGAATATCTCACTATTCTATTAGACAGCTATTCGATTGAATAGGGGTATATTGTTTGGGTGATCGAATGCCAATTCAAACACCATTAAAGTTAATAGTGGGAAATCTCAGGGTATTTTTTGGGACTGTGAAGAACTGCAAGAGCAATCAGGGAAACAGAGCTGACAGCTCCGCTCCCCTGATTGCTCTTGGAGCCCTTTACTAGTTGTATGTGTTCTTAGATAGAGTTTCTCTATCCGAGAACACAGGAGTCCTGTGATCCTGGATAGAGAATCCCAGGAATAGGGATAGTGCTCCCTGACTGGCTGAGGAAGACTTTCCTGAGCCAATCAGAGAACACTAGAGGTGAATGAATTGGGAGACTTATCCCCATTTAACCTCTAGTGCCGGGGATCGCACACTGTTCTCAATGAATGCAGCTGCGGCTGCAATTTATTGAGAAGATCCCCGGCACTAGATGCTAAATGGGGACAAGTCTCCCCATTTATTCGCCTCTAGTGCTCTGTGATTGGCTGGGGAAAGGAAAATCCTGATGACGCTTGAGCTGTCATCAGAGTTTACCTTTCCTCAGCCAATCACAGAGCACTAGAGGTGATGTATGGGGAGACTTGTCCCCATTTAACCTCTAGTGCCCGGGGATCCCACACTGACAGAAGGATTCCCACGGCTGTCATTGTGGGATAACCTTTAACAAAATAAAAGTTTGTTACACAAATTACACACATTCAATAAATTACTTTACCATTAATTTTTTTATTTAATACATTTTTTTACACACAAATTTGTCCCGCCGAATCCCATGTTTTTCGGGTCGAGTTTATCCGAATTCGAACACCAACACTACCTACAATGTTTATTTGAGTTTCAGGGAGCAGGGAGCTCCACACTGTTGTGGATGAACTAACATATTGAGATCACCTGTATATTTCTGCCTCCCTCTAGTGCTTAGCCGGGGGCTATATGCAGCCATTTGACACTTTTATTTATTTATTTATTTTTTGCTGCCCTCAGGGTCTTTGTAGACTGTAGTCTGTGTTATTGTGCTTGCTTGAGGTCATGAATAACAAAAACATTCTCTAAACTACCTTATAATAATGAAAGGATTCGACTCATCGATTCATATCAATTTAATTTCTGCTGTCCATCCCTTTTCTCTCTGTTTTTCCTCTGATCTGTTATAATAGATCGTGCTGTTGAGAAATATCAAATATGAAATCACTGGTTTTAGAGGGGCTGTAATAAGCATAAAGATAGAAGCTTTGAACTCCTAGATTGTAAGCTCTTCTGGGAAGGGTCCTCTCCTCTTCCTTTGTCACTTTGGCAATATATAAATATAGTTTAATAATATTATTATTAACTGTACAATTATATAGCAGTGATCTATTTCCTTTTTTAGGTCTCATGTAATTACAGGTAGTCCCCAAGTTAAAGACATCTGACATACAGACAACTCCTAGATACGAAGGGGGCTTCCCTACTCGCTCCATCGTGTGCAGGATGGAAGCTTGATGAGGGGGAGGGGGGCAGTTTGCACGACTTGCAGAAGAAATCTTTTGCTAGCTGAGGTTGTGTGTGATGTTGAGGAATGAGTTCTTCTGCAACCTCTTGTAATTCTTTATTGACCAAGACAAACTTTGCAGTTGCTTCTTTTTGCATATCAAAGCACAGTTTGCTCCAGAAGGTAATTAATGTCTAGGCTTCATAAAGTTTTTTTTTTGTTTTGCTTTGTTTGTGATTAATTCACAGTGAGGATTTTATATAGTAACTGACACCACAATGCCTAGCAATATGTTGAGACAAACATCTGTCCTAATTGCATTTGTGAATATAATGTACATGTTCTAACTTACATAGAAAATCAACTTAAGAACAAAACTACAGTCCCTATCTCGTATGTAACCAGGGGACTACCTGTATTACCTGTATTGACTACTTCATGAAACATGTAACCAGTATCTGACCATCTCCTGTAGCATCTCTGCAGTATCTGAACATCTCTTATATAATTTGAGCTGGTACATACAAGCAGATTTCTGGCATTTTTATACTCAACAGACTGTACTGATCAATTTTCTGATCTGTAATTAATTGTTGAGAAGCCTCACATACTGCACACATACGTATAATAATATATATAAAGAAGTGCTGTAATATAATTTTGGAAGGAAAAATCCAGTTTGTGAAGAGATTTTGCTATATTTCCAGTGAGTACCAGCCCTGAATATTATATAGAGCTCTTTGGCGGCTGAAGAACTGGCTGGAGGGCAGAGAAGATTTGCCCCCAGGCCAATACTAAAAATATAAGCTGAGCTGGTGGACCTTAGTGCAGATACCTTACCACCCAGACATCACAGAATCGGGCAGAGGGAAGTCTTCTAGTACAAATTATTTTACAGCTTTGAGTCATGTGGTGGAATACCTAAAGCAACAAAGGAAGCACTACTGGAGGTAGTGAGAAAAGACAGGGATTAGGGACAAAAGTAGGGGTAGGGATGTCCCAACTAACCATATCCTTTAGGAGCCCCACCTTTCATTATGTCCATCAACCAATGAGGCGATATTTCACGCATTACATTGCTTACTTGTTCCTTTTTTTTTATTTAAGTTTGTACTATTTTGTAAAAAGAAGCTACAGGGAGTAACACATTAGTACAATATAAATAGATATATCAAGGAATGCAAAGTCCACAGTAGACCAATAAACAAATAGCGTGATAACAAGAACTTTAACAGTCGAAAAAGTAAATAAAAAATTTGTGTAAAGCAGAGTGAGTAAAACCTTTAAGATCACTAAAATAAGACAAAACATTTGTAGAATAATACAACTTAATAATTGGTGACCTTGTACTGTAAGCCCCAGGCAAAGGTATAAAGCTATACCGGTCTGTGCTAATGAAAGCATACTTTGAACAGACTAAACGTGTGGAAGAAAAAGCAAAAAAGAAGGTGATGGGAGGTGGACTAGAAAAGAAAGGTCAGAGGGGAAGAAAAGGCAAAAAGTAGGAAGGGAATCCCTTGTCCCTAAAAATCTATAACCTATGAAACCAACACATAGGTAGCACATTCAAAACCTCTGGTCAATATCAGATGAGCTGTGGTTCTGCAGCCAAGGAGACCAGATCTTTAGAACAATTGGCAAAGATACATTTAAGTGACAGTCATCCTTTCTAGTACTATAATATCCATAACCTGATAGGTTAACAAAATAAAGAGAAGGCCTTCTGCACACAGAGGCTATAGTTTGTCTAGGGGGACAGAAAAACAAAGGGAATGGATCTATAGATCTTCCATTAGTTGTAGATCCCAGGAATCGGGTTATAAAATCCTGTCTAGGTGGTACTATATGCCAATAAACGTACATAGAGTCTTTCCAGCTCTCCCTGACAACTGCAGAGATTAGTGAACTATCTTACACATTTTTTGGTTCTGTTCTGTGTTATGCCCCTTTTAGAAAAATTTTAAAAAATCACAGATCACCCTGTTCCTGAGGACCTGGCATTTATTCTTCTCCATCACAGTGCTAGATCACTGAAAGGGTACCGCTGGTCAGACATCTGGTGAAGGAGGCCTGCTCGTGTGTGCATCTGCTGTGGAGACACCCGGAGCCATCCACCTTAGCCTTAGTGGTTTTGGTAAATAATAGGATTGGGCTTATGGAGGACCTCATTTTTGGTATCCGTCGTACTGAACAAAGGTTTCACACTACCTGGTATTATTGGTTACAGTTCCAAGACTCTTGGGAATATATGGAATACATGAACTCAGAGGGTGCAGCAGTGAATTGATGGTATCGGCAACCAGCTATCTCTTTTATGTAAAATGTTTGCAATTAGGGTCACCTTGTATAATGCATCTTCCCCTGGAGTGCAATTTCCATTCCTTGTCCTCACTGTTGTCGATCTGGTATGCCTGTCTATTGTGTTGTCTTAGGAACATGATACCCTTTGCCTTTTCTATGGTCATCCTAATGGTCTCTTTAATTGTTTACCATGTTACAGTATATCTGATTTATGTAACTCTCTGCTTTTCCGATGGTTCGATTTCATTGCACATGATAAGTAATGGGGTTATTGTGTCCCCTTTGCTTATGTATGTTATTTATTGTAATTTACGTTTGTATTTTTGTACCCCCAAAATCCCTTAAAATGTTATAAAAAAAAAGAAAACCAAAGGGAACTAGTTTCCTGGAAAGTTTGGACAAGGAAGAGACCAGCCAGCGTAATAGAGATTCCCAACGGTTCTTAGGTAGGACAGAGCACAAATGATTATAAACCTGTATCCAGAAGCACCTAACCACACGACAGGCCCATCAAATATGGGGGAACGTACCTGTCCCTCCACAACCCACAGAAGCAGCAAGGAGAATTACCTAGCACAAATTTATCAAGTTGGTCAGGAGTCACTTACCACTTAAAAAGTAGTTCAAAGGCATTCTCCTGTGCTAATTCCTTTATTTATTAAAAAAAACATGGATGTAATATCCTCTTTTTCTACAGCTCTTTTCAAGCAGGGGCCTGGTCTTGATGATGGTCACAGTAGAGTTAATGTGATGGTATCAATACCACTCTCACTGCAATATTATATGTGAATACAAGGCATCACTGTGACATTTTCTACCTACACGCACAGGATGTCCTCTGCCTTCAAGAACAATTATCTATTCAGCCCATAGGACAGGGAGGGCAATAGTGATGGAATTGAATTAATACATAGGAAAGCCAGAGAGTGAAGGTGAGTATTGCAGCAAGAGCTTCTACAGGGGGCATTTTTAAAAATTAATATAAAGAAAATATAGGTTGTCTTTTAGAGAAGCCACAAAGCTCTAAATAAACCAATATACTGTGCAGAGCTTGTCCTCCTCACACCTTGTTTTTTCGTATACTGCTGCCAGAATTTTGTCTGCTACTGGCAGAACTAGATTCCCTGCATAAAACATTTTGCTAGGTCACCTTCGCCTTCAGCATTCTACAACCCAAACCAGTAGAATTTTGTCTTATAACTGCTCTATAATTGTGGCTGCCTATGTAAATTAGGCTAACGGGTTGGATTCTAAAGATCTGTAATGTTTTGTCATCTGTTCAACTGCTTGTTATCCCAAATATCTAATCAAACCAATCAAATGGCATAAATTTAGGCATGAGGACATTGTCATGTCAACCTATTGAAGTTTAAACTGAGCATTAGAATGGTAAAAAAGGCGATTTAGGTGACCTTAAATGACGCACGATTCTTGGTGCGAGGCAGGCTGCTAAATATTTCAGAAAATGCTTATCTGTTGGGATTTTCATGTATATCCATGTCTAGTATTTACAGAGAATGGTCCAAAAAAGGGAAAATACCCATTGAATACAGTTCTCTCAGCAAAAATGCTGATGGTAAAAGTCAGAGAATGACCAGATTTGTTCGAACCATAAAAAAGTCAACAGGCTTATACTAATTATCCCAATCACATACTTTGCCTTAATTGTACAATGACCCACAGGACCTCAGTACTTCCAGACAAAACATTGTTTCTCTTGGCCACAGATGTACAGTAGAACCCTATAGATGTTTATGTTGCCAGATTCAGGAGCTGCTAAGAGGATGAAAGTCTATGAGGAAGTCTCCTTCAGGCCACAGTCTTCCAGGTGAGTATAGGAGATGTCGAAGGGGAATTTATTTTAGGATGTAGGACAGGTCAAAAGGATAACTGTAATTTAATTGTAATACAGTTATACTTTATTCCAACCTTTTATAACCATTTTACTCCTAAAAGTCTTTGATACAATTTTCAAGCCTTAGGGAACCCCCACCAACATTAGTTTTTTGGGGTCATTCAAAAAATGCCCCTTTTATTGGTGGGCAGTGGGAAGAATAGCACCCTTGAAACAATGGCCAGAATTCATCCCTTACAGTCAACATTGTTTCATTTGCAGGAGTGGTCAATGGTGGCCAATTAGGCACAGCTCAAGAAACCCGTGGAGGAACTTTATGATTCTACAGAACCCTCATTTAGAATGGCTTCTTCAATCTGTCTTGTCTACCGTAAACAAAAAGTTTTACCTTTACATATACTTTAAGGGCCCTATTAATAAAAAATATGACATTCTCTTAAACATTCCCTGGTGGGAATCAATTACTGCCATTGAAACACATGGACCTGGAAGATTCCTACCAGGGAATGTTTTAGGGAAAATCTGGTGCCCTGTTTTATAAAGAGTCCTAAAAAGATTTACCAAATTCATAAAGTTAAAGAAGTGATATTTTTAGTTATTTAAAAAACACACCTCCACTTTTGCTCCACTTTATATAATTGCGTCCCATTAGGACATGGCATTGGCTCCGGGTCACATTAACCTGCCCAACAGCAAAGTAAAATCTTGTCTTGCTGGCTGTAGCAGCATTCCAAAATCATGGCCTCAAGCCATGTCTGTGTAGAAAAAAACAAAAAAACAAACCGGTTCAAAGGATGAATAACCTTGTTACAGGCAAACAACCCTCTCATTTTTTTAGATGTCAAGGTTGTAAGTAACTCTTAGAACTTAATTTATTCAAAAGTTTCTGATGGAAGCTGCCATTGCTAGATCACAAGTTATGCAGTGAGGATGAGTAAATGAAGTGAATAGATGCTGCAAAAATATTTTATATGCATTGTTATTTTAATATATATTTCCTGTTATCTACATTGCCAAGGAAAATGATGGTGCACTATATATCAATATTATTATTAAAAGCAGATTGAGCTTAGTAAATAAGATAAAGCAATGTTCACTCCATGAGTGATATAAAAAAAATCATCGTTTATTTATCATTTTGTTAGGTATATGACCTGTACTCTTAGATTGTAAGCTCCTTTGTCACTGCCTGTATCTGTCTGTCATTTAGAACCCCTATTTAATGTACAGCGCTGTGTAATATGTTGGTGCTATATAAATATTGTTTAGTATTAATTAATTAGAATTAATTCATTGGGCCTGATTTATTATAACTCTCCAAGGCTGGGGAAGATACTCTTTCATCAGTGAAGCTGGGTGATCCAGCAAACCTGGAATGGATCTGGTCCAGGATTCAAAACATTTGCTAGCAATCCAGGTTTGCTGAACCACCCAGCTTCACTGATGAACGTGTATCATCTCCAGCCTTGGGGAGCTTTAATAAATCACCCATTACCTCTGCTGAAGAAGATCAGCCAACCTGAACTTCGAAAGGTCAAAATATAAAATGCATAGCAACTCTAAAAATGCAATAATTTTGGTATTACACATGGTAATCCAAATATCCACATTTTGCTTGATTTACCTCCCACTTGTTTTTTTTGATCAATATAATGAAAACTGAATGTAACAAACATGGGCTGACTATACTAAAAGACATGATTACTTTTTATTTGGGGTGCTTTTGCTATCTTTACATTGTTTGCATATTTAGTCAACTTTCGGTTAACTTTAGCTCAGTGTAAAATAAGTTTTTTGTCTCATCACTCATGCTTATTTTCTTTGGTTAGGGCTACCAGTTGAGTGATTTTAAAAAATATTGTCACAAACACTGGAGAAAATGTTAGTGTTCAAATTTTAAAAGACTTGGCTTGTCTTAAAGGAAGCCAGGACCATGTAATGCTTTATGTTAGATGTATGATTTTAGCAGGCAGACCTTAACAATTTCATCACATGCACCAGCATAGCCTGCGGCAAATATGCACTTGAAGCCAATCCAATACTTTGCAGTGTATGGAGCATGCTGCTGAAGGGCAGAAAGAGCAGAATGACAGAGAAATTAACTCATCTAGGTGCTGATTCGTCCTTAACTATCCACAGTAGCACAAATACTGAAAGTAAAAGTGAAACTGCAGCAGAGAAAGATCAGACTCCTCCCATGCCAGGCAGTGTGTTGTCTTCAAGAGCTGCATAAATCCTATAATCGAATAGGAAGAAATACAAATTATTTAGCACTTATACAGCTCTCATATATGTATTTTATTGGTGTTTTATCCAGTTTGCCTGGAGTTCAGAGTATATATCTACAGTGCAGAAGCAGATAAGAATCTACAGTAAAGTTAGCTTTAAAACATCTTTAAGTCAATACACAAAGTTGATCCGACGGTGTCTGTTTTTGTTTTCTGCAAAAGTAGAGATTCCAAGAAAAGAAGAAGAAACTTGAGGCCAGCTCTACACCGCAAGATTTACTTTTCCCACCAATGTTTGCTGGGGTTTTGTATCTGCTTCTGCCCTGTAGATATTGACAGAAGCTATGCAGGTGAACTTGTTTCAAAGCGAGTTAGATTTCAGCAGTTCCTCATTTTTAAACAATATCTTGTTTCATATATTTTTTACTCTTCTATAACAATACACTGAAGTGATGCCATTACTTATTCATCAATACAGTAAGCCAATAATGTCTTAAGAAAATAATAATATATACAATAAGACGGCGGCCTCCAGATACCGCAGTGAGTAGTGGAAGAGCAGAGATGGAACATCTCCAGCATACAAATGAAAATCGGATTGTGTCTTTCCCCAAAAAAAAAGCCGCAGCTTCCTTTGGCAGGCTTTAAAAATGATATAGGGAAGCAATCCGTAGTCCTGGACAGATTTAATAAAGCATTCAAGTAAAGAAAACACTTTTATCTTTTCAGGGGATCGCTGTTATATACCGTGAATCAAGTGAAGCAGCCTGTCAGGGTCAAACAGGAACAGTAGTGACTGACATCCCAAATTAATACTGAAACCCACCTACTTAGGAAGTCACTTGCCTAAAGAACTGCAGCAATACGTCTTTCACTCGCTGTAATTGTTTTGTTCTTTTACCTTTTGTGCTGGGTTATATCTCTACAGGCGGAAAATGTGGCCTTTTAGTGAGTGTAAGCAGCTCAAGTGAAATATATATATATATAGGTGCCCCTATGTCGCCACTTGATCATTTCTCCTCTTTACACAGGTCCATTTACCCTATTGAACATGAATTGTATCAATTTTCTTATTCAATAAATACCCTACTGGCTCCACCTTCATCATTCCTCTTATCCTCATGATTAGACAATTCTTCTTCCAAGACTAAGAAGAGACGTATTTAGGTGGGACTTGACACGCCTAGGCTATACCCTCCATCTGCTGCCCCCTCACTGCTATTGTTTTGGACCCAACTGAGTACAGTGTTGCATCTCCAATTACCAGTCTCACTTTCCCCTGAGGAAGCCTAGTAGGCGAAACGCATTGGGTCATGAGACAAATTCCTCTGCGCTATCCGTCATCCTTCTTTTCCCTGATGTTAGGGGAACTGCATCTTACTGTACTTGAGGATCATTGTGTCTAGCATAGAAGTCCTTTATCCAAGTCTTTGGATAGTGTTTGGACCTATAAATATATTTTTTTTATATATTTGTGAGGTACATTATTGTTTAGCAGTAAGTCTAATATCCCTAAATGGAAACAAAGAATTGACCTTTTGTTGAATTGATCTATATGATCATTATTGTACATACTTATTTTGTTTTTCTATCTTGAATACATGCATGCCAATCAAACATCTTTCGTTTTCTTTTCTATTAGTATAATATATAGGGGCGGCATTGATTTAACCAGAGTGACCATATTCCCCATGTCGCTCTACCAATATATATGTATAGTCGGGTAAAAAAGGAAAGTGCACCCTTTTCTAAGGCTATTCTAAAGCTTTCTGTATCAGGACATAACAAAAAACCATCTGGTCATTAGCACTTATAAAATTAGGTAAATTTAACTTCAAATGACCAACACATGACATATTACACTGTGTCATTATTAATTTAACAAAGACTAAGTCAAAATGCAGAAGCAGTGCGTAAAAAATGAAGTATATCCTTAAGACTTTCATAGGAATTATTTAAATAATTAACACCAAGTATGACCACCATTATAAGGGCAGAAGTTTACGCAGTTTGCTGTTCTGGAGCATTCAGGTGTGTGTTAAGGAGAAAAGACATCAGGAAAAATCTTAGAGAAGCAATTGTTGCAAGACAGTTGCCAATCTTCCCAGGAATATCTCCCCAAGGTCAGACCGAGCAATGCGAACAGAAATTGCAATAATCCCCAAAACTACATCTTCAGACTGTACAGGCCTCAGTATGTTAAATGGTAAAGTTTCATGAAAGTACAATTAGAAAAAGACAGAACAAGTATGGTTTGTTTGGCAGGAGAAAGGCTCTTATCTGTAAAAAGAATTAGACAGCATACTTTAGGCTTGCATCTGAACAAACCAGCTTCTGGAACAATGTTCTTTAGACAGGTGAGACTGAAGTGGAGATGTTTGCCCATAATGTACAGCGTTTGGTGAAAATCAAGCATAAAAACCTTATACCAACTATTAAGCATGGTGGGGAGGGGTGGGCATTTGGACTCATTTTGCAGCCTCAGGACCTGGTACCTTGCAGTCACTGAGTTGACCATAAACTCCTCTGTATACCAAAGTATTCTACAGATAAATTTGAGGCCATCTATGTAACAGCTAAAGCTTGGCCACAATTGGGCTATACAAGACAATGATCTCAACCACATCAGCAAATCTTCAACAGAATGGATAAAAAAACAAAAGAATTAAGGTCTAATGGCCCAGTCAAAGTCCAGACCTCAATTCCATTGAAATGCTTTGGCAGAAAGGGCTGTGCATAAACAAATGCCCACAAACCTCAATGAACTAAAGCAATGTCGTAAAGAAGAGTGAGTCAAAATTTCTCCACAGCAATGGGTGAGACTGATAATATCGTACAAAAATGATAAGCTGAGCTGCAGCATCCCTAATATATTGCTGGGAGGGAGGAGGGAGTACCAAACTGTGTCTCAGTCAATGCTAGTAAGGGTGGCAGCGGAAGTTATGTTACAGGTTCATTGTTTGAGTGAAATGGGAACACAGACTGCAATATAAATCTATCCCGTACCTTCATGTGTGCTGTGATTTACAGCTTGGCTTAACATTCTGTAGGTTATACAAGTGGAAAGATGGCGGCACCCAATGGCGATTGCTTTAAATGGGATTCCTGCATTGAGACAGACAGGGGAGTTCCTCCATAGTAAAAGTAAAATAAGTTAAAGTCTCTGTATGTGTGGGGTTTTTCCTCTGTGACCACACATCTATCATTCTACAGTCATCTGACATTAGTAATACCCTACAACCTTCATTCAAAACCCCACAATTTGGATAACTGTAAAAAAATGTTTGATGACTCAATTACTGAGTGCTTTATGTATCCCAGTTTGTAAATGACACATTTTATGTACTGGAAATACTAACTCTGAAAAGACTGATATTACTTATTGTAAATTTTGTACAGTTTTAGCACATAAGAATGCATGGGATCTGTGTTAATATTTTAATGTTTATTATTTTACTGTCAGTCATCTAGTGTGTGTAAGTACCTTTGTCTAAAGTGAAGAAGGGTGAAAGTGGGGGATTCAACCTCTGAGTGTTCATTTGTAACAGAACCAAGTACAAATATAGAATCTAGAAGGAGTTTACAAAGTTCAGGAATTCAAACAAAGGGATGACATTTCTGCTGACTCAGAATTCAGTAAGCATTCTTCTTAATGTAGGAGTGTGGCCCTATACAACACATTGCCCATTTATTACAAAGAATATACATTCATAAAGCCAAGTACAATGTAAGATTAAGTTATATCTTCATTATCATTATGTGCTCCCTGTGGAAATTCAGACTTTAAAACAATGACTACATTAACTTTAGCAAGTAAGGTTAATTATGGCTTTACAAATAGGGGAGAGCAGATGAAGTTTTTTCATTTATGTTTACTTCATAGCCAAACAATATGTTGTGCATTGCAGATCATTTCCAATGTATATATCACCATCTATAGGAAATCAGAGGGTACTGTTGGAGAACTGCTGGTGAACTGGAGAACATTAAACAAACATTTAACAATAAAAAAAAACATTTTGGGTGATAGGACTACTAAAATGTTACTTTAAATGTGTTTTTTAAATACCTATATAAAGTCTCAAAGGTTAGAATTCTGGCCTTTGCAATGCTAGGTCACAGGTTCAAATCTCAGCCAGGACACTATCTGCATGCATGTTCTCTTTGTGTATGCATGGCTTTCCTCCAGGTACCCCGGTTTCCTCCCACATTCCAAAAACATGCAGTTAGGTTTATTAGCTTCCCTTCAAAATTGATCTTAGACTGTAATAAAGACATAACTATGGTAGGGATATTAGATTTTGAGCCCCTTTGAGGGACAGGTAGTGACATGACTATGGACTTTGTATAGCGCTGTGTAATATGTCAGCACTATATAAATACTAGTTATTATAATAATAGTAGTAATAACCCCCCCCCCCCACACACACACACACACACACTTCAGGGGTTCTCACCATGAGAGAAAGATTGAAAGGCAATCCCACGGCCTTGTGTAGAGATTGGTGAAAGTGCCATGTGTTGCTGAGAGCCCCTGCGATTCCGAGGAGTCTTCAACCGGAATACACTGGGACAGTGACAATTGGGAATAATATTCTTCTGTATTCCTGCAGCTCTCACTGGTCCCTTCCTCTACCTTTCATGTCATTCAATATAGGAATCTGCAGTGACTGCAAGGTCAGAGGAGCCCATGAGAAGCACAGGAGATTCCCAATTCTGGAAGATTTTTTTCTGCAGATTTTAGCAAATTTCTCAGGAACGGTGTAGTTTTAGTTTAGTACTAGTTTGGGCAGTAAAAAAATTTACCGGGCCAACACTGTCATGCAAATTTAAATGGCCATTAAAAGCAGCACAGTGATGGGCTCATGCCTTGTGATTTCTTCTATAAGCATGTGTGACAAAGTGTCCCAAAAAAAAGAAATAGTGTGGAAATGGCAGGGAAAGTGTTAAAGGCTCCAGGGAAAGAGTGTGTTATTAGCTTTGTATAGGTTTTGGAGAAGAAACCTGGTTCTTTAGGGCCCTGGAGCAGGTCAAGGGAAATGAAGGGTGGGTCCCATGGCCCATCCCAACCCTGATTTAGGATATATCCACCTGCACTCAAGTGCAAGAGGGAGAGATGATCAGCCAGTGTGTTGCAGGCTGTAGAGGTGATCAATCAGAGGCCGGAGTGAGCAGTCAGAGGCTGAAGGGCAGCCAGAGGGATCCAGGCTGAGAAGGCAGCCAGAGGGTTCTAGGCTGAGAAGGCAGCCAGAGGGTTCTAGGCTGAGAAGGCAGCCAGAGGGTTCCATGCTGAGAAGGCAGCCAAAGGGTTCCAGGCTGAGAAGGCATCCTGAAGGTGTACCTGTATCAGAGTCTGAAGCCCATAAAAGTGTCCCTATTTCCAAAAAGGTGCGGGAAGAGTTTAAAAAGTTAAGTGAAGTTAAGATTGGAAAAGATGTCCCTATTTCCAAGAAGGTGTAGGAAATGTTTAATAAGTTAAGTGAAGTGCAGTTTGGAGAAGCTGTGCCTGTGTCGTGTGATGAACAGGATGCTCAGGAGCATATTGAGGAAGGTGTTGCTACATCAGTGGATGTGAAGGCTGGAAAAGTGGTTGGAAACCTGAAGCCTCCCAAACCAACCAAAAATAAAAGAAAATGTGTAAAGAAAACTTTTCAATGTGAGCTGTGCTGCTATACCGGACGCTCAAATCTTGATCATCACATGCAGAGGCACATGAGAACTTCGGGGAAAAGCTATATGAATGCTACGTTTGTCATATTCGGTTTACACAGGGTGGGACCATGAAAATGCACATACTGCAAAAGCATACTGAGAATGTAGCCAGAGTTCACTGTCCCCATTGTGATACAGGTATTGCAAGAAAAAGTGACCTAGGGGTTCACCTAAGCAAGCAGTGTCCTTTTACTAAACAAGGAAAGAGGAGAGATGCAGAAAATAACTTTTGCTTCCAACATTGTTTGAAGAGGACAAAGGAAAGTCTAGAGCGACTGAATTAAGAAAAGAGACTTTGCAGAAGGAGCTTAAAGATGCCAGAGACAAATTGGTCCAGAGCACTGGGTCTCATTTTTTGTTTTGTTTTGTTGTTTGTTGTGTGTTTTGCATAGAAAAGGAAAGACAGACAGGTCTAAAAGGGTAACTTACAGAGTTTAGAGTGAGAAAATGGAGACACCCTAGCCGGGATTAATTGTATGGGTAAAAATGTGTCCAACCCCACGGCGTCGAACAAAGGGGGGATATGTGACAGAGTGTCCCAAAAAAAGGTCAGAAATAGTGTGGAAATGGCAGGGAAAGTGTTAAAGGCTCCAGGGAAAGAGTGTGTTATAAGCTTTGTATAGGTTTTAGAAAAGAAACCTGGTTCTTTAGGGCCCTGGAGCCGGCCAAGGAAAGTAAAGGGTGGGTTCCATGTCCCAACCCAACTCTGATTTGGGATATATACACCTGCATTTAGGTGCAAGAGGGAGGGATGATCAGCCAGTGTGTTGCAGGCTGTAGAGGTGGTCAGTCAGAGGCTGAAGGACAGCCAGAGGGTTCCAGGCTGAGAAGGCCGCCAGAGGGTTCCAGGCTGAGAAGGCAGCCAGAGGGTTCCAGGCTGAGGGGAAGTCTGTTCCAGGCTGAGAAGGGAGCCAGAATTTGTTCCAGGCAGGAGATGGGAGCCAGAGTGGGTTTCAGGCTGCATGAGAGGGGACAGAGCTCCAGGAAAGCCACTAGGCAAACAAGACTTGAACTGTGAGTGAAACAGTGTTGAATTTGAGTGTTAGATAGACAGGGCACCCAGTGAGGTAGATATATGCTCAGCCGGGCCACTGTTGTTTATTGTTTTTTCTTTAAAGTGCTGCAGAGTGTGCTGTAACCATGGGCTAAAGAAATAAAACTGCTATTTTTTTGGACATTTGGTGTCTGCTGCCTCTTATCTGCCCTGTAAGCATCCCATTACCATGAGCAACCCCCAGTAATATGTCACACATGGAAACATATTTACTTCTGGCTCCATTGCTGTTTAGGAGATTTCCTTCCTTACTTTCTGTCCTGGGGACAACCTTTTTACTAGATAAGAAGTAAATGATTTCTTGAATAGAGCCTCTGACTGCAATGAAATCTGACAAACTCTATTTATAGTGTATTGATACACTATAGGGCTAAAACATTGTTTTTCATTTTGAGTGAACTGATTGGCTCATTGTTCTGCTTTTCCCACCTACAGTCTGAGTTCTGCTGTTGAGGAGGATTTATTACTCCTTTATCAGGAAAGGGATACTTGTATTATGAGCTGGAATGGCTGCTCAGTAGCCTAGAACCTGCAGACACCCTGCAGACACACTTTCATCCATTACCTAACTACTATCCAGATTAGGGACGTGGCCATTTAGTGAATTTCTTATTATCCACTATTGCAATATTCCTTGTATAATGCCATGTCATACCCATTTTGGTTTCCTTTTTATACTGAAGTCTGCTGTGAGAGCTCCCTTTTCAGATAAAATCCACAGCCTGACAAGCCCAAAATGAATTTTCCACAAAGTATAGGACATTTTTCTCTCCACGGCTATACAAATGTCAGATGTGGAAATGACTCCATTGTAGCAGCATAGGTCGGTAGGTACTGCTGTAGGTACAGACCATCCTTTTGTTAGCCTCTCTTAGCAACTGCTAGACCAGGGGTCCGCAAACTCCGGATCTACCAAGGGGCGTTAGGAACTACCGGAGCTGCTGGAGCTCCGGTGCCGCCCCCTTGCTGTTGCTCTCCTATTTAGCTTTATAGCTGGCGTTGATACTGGCGTTGCCGCGGTAAGTAGGGAACGCTCCCTGAAGGTAAATCCCTCTCCCCGCAATGCATACGTCGGAGAGGGATTTTGCTTCAGGAAGCGCTCCCTGGTGGGGGCGGAGTCATTAGGGCATGATTTTAGAGTCTAGCTCAGTGTGCTCCTGCCCACCCCTGAAATGGCCTAGTGGCCATAAAAGTTTGCCGACCCCTGTGCTAGACATTGTATGGCATGCACTATGGTTCGTTAACATTTTACCTTTTAATTCAATTTACAGGACAATGAAACTTTTAGTACCCTTTCCTAGTGCCCATTCCCCATGGTAGTATGACTAGTATACAGTATATGTTCATTTAACAACACTGATCCTCATGGTGGCTGAAATATACAGAAACCCTCAATCTAATACAGGTGCAAGTGCCACAGTTCCATCCATTACAATATAAAGACTAAATGTCAACCTATCAAACCACTTGGGGAGAGATGAAATGGAAAAATGTACAATAGTGATGAACTCTGTTGGTGCATAGTGTGCAGCTTGGTCACCAGACAACAAAACGGTAGCCCTCATTTATATTGGACTGTGCTATATGTCCTTCAGGAATATTGTGCTTTTAGTACCTTGGGTTGGAAAGTGGGCCATATCCACTTTGTTCATGAGATGGAAGGTTTCCTAGAAACCAGCTTGAGTTTGCATGTGCCATAAGAGCAGGTCCAAACCCCCGGGCTCTTGCCGGTGCACCCCCCAGCAGGGTCAGGAGAAGGACTCCGCTTGGGGGGGTGGGTGCACCAGTCAGAGCCACGGACCATGTTTCCCGTATGCATTGCAGGCAGTGGGCAGGTTGTGTTTACAGACATCACTGGCATCATGACGTCACTCTGGGGTAAGTTTCTTCCCCTTTGAGTGACACACGGCTCCCTGCACATGCGCGGTTCGTAGTCCAGTTAGTGGTCTGTGAGCTCCGAAAGATTGGGGACGACTGCCAACGAGGAGGCCACATAGTGTGGAGTCCCGTAACTGAAGGTTGCCCTGTTTGGACAGGGGCTCTTTTAGCTGTAGACACAATGGTTAATTCTCTCTGCTACTTAGAAAACATTTCCAACTAGAAAATCTCTTTACTATAACAAGATCAAAACTTTGCGTCTATGCAGGGTGTGACTTGAATACTGAATTCCTCTTTGAGCCTGGTCTTATCAATAATATATCACAAGTAATTCAGAATTCCAAGCTGCTCAATAATTTCATTACTCTGGGGCTACCACTGAGTGGTCAGCCTTAACGTTCTGGTATAATAAAATCTAAATTGCAGAGAACATTCCGTATCAGAAGTTACACTTTTCTTCCCATTCTAAAGGAAAATTTACCCAAGCACTAATTATTTTTATAGATCTGCATAACATAACCCAAGTGTCATTTAGGAAATTGTCCATAAAAAGTATCTTAGTTATATTCATTATTTTTTGCTAATCTTAAGAGATGACTGGGTGATCCAATGATAAAAATCGGGAAGTATAAAGTGAGAGCTGGGTAAACAATTCTGGATCAGAAAAGTTGGAGCCAAAGGAAGTATGCTGACATTGGTTTCCTCTACAGGTTCTGTTTCTAAAGCAGGAAAGAACATTCGCTCAAACATACCCTGGTGGAGAATCTTCTAGGTGCATGTGATTCAATGGCAGTAATTGATTCTCCACCAGGGAATGCCAGATTCCCTGCTTTATAAAAAGAGCCCTACATGCACTGGCGAATGAGTTTTGGAGATAGTCATTGATCATAGAGACCATCCGAGGTCATCATCCAAAAAAACTTGAAAAAGGTGCAGAGAACATTACTACAAGGGAGATATGTAATGATCAATGAACATTATTGGTCAATAGACAATTTATAGTCTGTGTGGATGTGTGGGATGGATTTAGTATTTACAATTGGCTCAGGTTTGGAAAAATGTATTTTAGGGTAGATGAATCTCATATGGCTTAATTGCTCAAAGCAATGTCAAAGATATAGATGGATACTGTAAAGATGTATAGATGATACTGTGAAGTTATCAAATTTTTTTTTACAACATTATGGGTTCTACATATACAACAGGTAATCAGATATTCCCTCAAACATTCCCTCGTGGGAGTCTTCCAGGTCATTTGTTTTAATGGCTGTGACTGATTCCGTTAAGTAATGTTTGAAAAGCTGTCAGATTTTCCGTTATATAAATTGAGACCTAAATGACCTCAACATTCAAAAAACAATTGATCACTTTTAAAGAGAACATCCAGGAATGGTAAAGTTGCACAAGTCTCTCAGAAAGAACAAAGCACCAGACAACTTCAAACCATTTTTGGAAAATTCAGCATCGATTTGTAACACTTTGTAACACTGCATGAAATAATGGGATGTCACTGTATCCAAAAACCAAAACAGCAATCAAAGCAATGGAGATAATGGTCCTAATTGATCCAACAAACCTGGAATGGATCTGGTCCAGGATTCAAAACATTTTCTAGCAAATAGCAAATGACCTTGAATAAATCCATTCCAGGTTTGCTGGATGAAAAATGTATCCTCTCCAGCCCTGGAGAGCTTTAGTAAATCAGGGACGTTGTGTCTTACACACTTCAAAGTTATTGAAAATTAGGGAGGAGCCTCTGGCATTCTTGCGAAAATTTCGAAACCGATTTCGTGAAACCATCAGACGAGGAAATTAAAACAGGAGGATCTCCCTGTTTGCGATCCCGGGGCACTAGAGGTTAATTAAACGGGGGATCCCACACTCTTTTCAATAATTGCAGCCACGGCTGCAATCATTGATGAGCTTAGTGTGCAATCAACCCCTAGTGCCTGGAGATTCTTCTGCTAGGCGAGAGCTCAACCACTCGGCAAATCAGAAGGGCGTTCTCGCTTACATTTACACAAGGCCCGATTCGCCGCAAGATCGGACTTAATATTCTCGCTCACGCATCCCTTTTGAAAATGTGCTGGCTGCAGTTTTCTGGAATGTGGCAAAGGAAGGGAGAATGGTAAAGGTGGATGGTTTTGTAAAGAACCAGATCAGTCTATAGTGACCTTTGTCAACCTTTATAACATGGAAGAATTCTTGAAAAAACTTGCTCCAATTATTATATCCACAGCTCACAGGTACATTAGTGGGATGATTAGTGGGAGAAATGTCATCCTTACAGATAGCCAAAAAGATCATTAGTGTCAATGGTAACTGATCTAAAAGGTTCAAATTGCTCAAAGAACTCCTTGCAACCTCTGGAGGAACCCTAGCATTCTATGTATTTCTGTTTGCATTTGCCTAGAGCAAAGATCAATTAATGGTGATGTAGTCTTTCACAGTCTCTTTACAGCATTGTAAAGTGTGTGTGTGTGGGGGGGCCAAGAAAGACAGTAACAAGAAAGATAATCGATCTGCTGCTTCTCCTTTCATTGTCCAGTCACAAGATCTGACCTAGCAAACTTCTGTAGAAAAAAATCAGGTCTCCTGTCTTCCTAGACAGGGTTATACTATGTAACAGAGTTGTTTAAACCCCAGGAATGGATGGGCGATTATTGAGCTTTTACCTCGGAGTTCAGCTTTAACCCCCAGACTTCAGTCTGTTATCCAGTCCACAAAGGAGTTTGGCAAGTGAGCATTTTGAGACAGATAAAGATGTTACTTGCTGAAGGATTCTGTTCTGACACCCTTGATTGCACTATTATTAGTAAATATGTATACATCTGTTATGAGGATTAGTTAGAAATATATACATGAACATGATTATTGGCCTTTCTTTTATCTAAATAATGTTTTTAGATACATTTTTAATGTTTAACTAAAAAGTGTTACTTTTTTAATTACATTAATTTGCAGCTTTTGATGCTTTTGTGAGGATAATGAATAATAGGAGGTATATTGATTAGATAACCAAGTTTGCACTTAATTTGATTCCTGAGAAAGGATTTTTCCATACAAACAAGGAGTAATAACTTTCATGTTTGCTGAACAGCTTCAGCTACATTTAAAATTGTACAATTTAAAGGAATTTATCCCAGCAAATACTCAGAAAATTGTAAAAGGAATCTCCCTGCAATACCCCCTGTACACAGCAGATGGCAGGCTTGCCTCAGGTAGGTTTTTGTAATGCTAACATAATGTATAAATGGAAAGAATATTTCTATAACACACAAGGGCAGTACAGGGAGCTTTGTTTATGGTAATCTCATAGAAACTTCTATTTATATTTATACATATGGTAATTATACAGTTTTGTGCTGATTGCAAATATACATTATTTCTTCTAAATTGGTATTTTGCTTGCAAAGGTGTGCTTATTTAATGAACAGGCTGGATATGGAAGGTCATGTTCAACAGAGAACAGAAGTACATGTTGGCACGGTGGCAGTAAGCACACAAATATTCATCCTACAGAGGCGTGCAAGTAAAGTATGGGTGAGCTGGAGATGCAGTTGTGATGGTGTTAGTGTTTGTGGGACGGATGTCAGGTTGGTCAGTACAGTGGAAAAAGTGAATGTCAGCACAGTGGCCAAAAGTGCAGGGTGCAAATCTGTTCAATGGTGGTAAATGCAGGATGGCCATTGGTGAAGTAGTAAATGAAAAAACTGCATTGGTGCCCAGTGTAGAGCATGAATTTGTGCAACAATGCAATGCAGAGTGTGCATATCGTATAGATTTCTATTCCCATCACACGACTCTAACCTGCTGCCTTTACATAACTAAGGCTGCTGGCCAGTCACCACTAAGTGCTTACCGCTTCCCTGGACACCAGTTTCTAATAAAGAGGCAAATATGGTGAAAGAATTGTTGTCCGGCATAATGCCGAACCATACATGTGCAGTAGACACTTATATCTTAGTCTTCACCCTTGCCACCATGTGTGCTTGGCGCTTGGGGTATTTGCCTTAGCACCAGGCCGGCCACTCATGCACCATAGCGGCACCATTTTCTAGTAGACCTAAGTTATGAGCACCTTCTGTTCATGCACAGTTGACTTTGCTACATTGGTTACTAGTGTTTGGGAAAGGCTAAGTAAATGGCTGGTAGGCCTAGGCTGATTTTGTTCTTTCAAATGGAGTTTGAATAACCGGACAGGGGAGGGTGGTGAAACCTGACAACTGTGCTTTTTTTTTTTTCTCAAAATAGAAATTTTCATACTTCTTTAGAAGTGTCTGATAGTTCCATCCCTTGAGAAAGCTAGAATCAGAACAAGTCATTTTATACAGAATATAGATGACCCTCAAGTTTTTCCTCTGCTCAGCAAAACAGTGACTGCCTTCCAAAAATCCCAAAATAACATATTTTTTATTCAGTGGGAGAAATCGATATTGTGGATGATGTGTGTAAGCGAAGCACCATAAATAAATGAATCATGATGGATCCCCGATATAAATGACACAATGGCAGCTATTCTCAGTCCAGTAAACATATAGCGCTGCTGGACTCGCACTGCTCCAAGGTATGTGGGGGGGCACCTCTCCTGTGATTGGAAAAGATGTGTCTGAAATGTGTAATAGAAGCTGCCGGTGACTCACTAAAGCTGACATCTGCAAATGATTTTGGCTCCATTTTCTCATCTGAAGACCCTGGCGCCTGATATGAGAAGAGGGTGGGTAATCTGTCCCACATCTCCAATATCACCTTTATCTCTGGAGATCCAGGATGGACCTGAAACAAAAGGGCGGCTCCTGATAGACAGCTGGATACATAAACATTGAAACAAATACACCAAAAGATCAATGCCAACTCCAGGCATTAAGCCCCCAGGCCTTTATTGGCAGGGATTAGCACTCTGGCCTCACTAAGGTCCTATGGTCAAACCCCCACTTGGGCACTATTTAAATATTATTTCTCTTTGTTACCTTTTGGAGCAAGATACATGCAAGTGTCTTAGGTTCTGTGGGGAAAAATCCTATACAAATCATGTTTTGAATAATTAATATTGTGCAGCCTTGCCTATTAAACATTTACCATGTTGGCATGTAATACAGTTTTTGAAATCTTTTTTTAATTAGCTTAAAATAATACATTAATTAAAAGCTAGTTCTTCTTTATATACCTGGTTTTATCCTTTCACCAACCACATGTTTTTGCAGATCTATACATCACACCTAAAATGGAACAGTTGCAGAATGAAAAAAGGATAAAGGGATTTGAGACTACATGCGGCACAGTTGGGCTCCAAACATTACTGATGTCCTGACAGTTATTCCAGTATGAATAAACCATGGATGTAATATAAGGAAGATGCTGGCTGGAGTTTGGCCCTCCTTGGATACCATGGGATCTGTGAGTATCAGTAGCCTCTCTATCTAATGTATAATCCATAGATTAGTAAACTGAATGGAATGTGGCACATGCCGTTGGCACCACAATGCTGATCACAGAGGTCTGGGGTTTCACTTCCATCCTCCATCTTGGCAGAGGTTCACACACACACGCTGCACAGTTGTTCCTTCAAAGAAAACTCAGACCCGGGAAAGATAACAAAGACTCATATTATCCTCCTGACACAAATGCTATCACAGATTTAGCAGATACATCATTCAGCAAGCCGCTTCTCATGCATTCTGCTAAATGCAATATTCTTACAGATTTCCCTAATGGAGAAGGAAAAACAAAAGAAAAATCTATACATAACTAACAAGCTTCCAGGTATAATGTCATTGCAGTATTGTTGAGAAAAGCTATTCCCTCTAGGTCAGCTATATACATTTCATTTCATAGATCCTACATCTACATACCATTGACTGAGAACCTGTGCAGGAAGGCAAAGTGCATGCTGCAGTGGTCCATTGCAGTCAATCCGGATTCATATATATATACATTATCTAAATGTACAAAATGGATTTTGATTTATGAAAACAATAGTTAGCAGAGAAGAACCCTGAAGCTGTTTTGATTTGGGAGCCAAATGGATGGCCAAAGAGTTTAAAAGTACTTTATAGTTTTCTATGTGATTCAGGTACTGTCATTGCAATGCATTTTTACAATTGCCCATTTGCTTATGTATTGTCATTCCTGTATAGGCAAAAGATATCATAGATATAAAAGATATAAGGCTAACATGGTAGATTATCTTTTCTTGTATGGTAATGAATAGCCCATTTTTTGCCCAGATATTATCATAATTGACCACTTTGTCTTGCTTATGTATTGCAAGTTTTGCCTTTGTGTTATGACAATTGCCTACATTACCCATCTATCTCCTGTGTAATATATGCAATTGTCCCTTTGGACAATTTACTGCTAGTTTTTGCTTAAAAATATTTACGAATGCTATGTTTGTTTAGATACTATATTACTATATGTGTATCCTTTATAACCTGTCACCCTCAAACAACAATTCTAAAACCTCAATACTCATAATAATAAATAAGTTCATGTAATATTGCATTGACTTAACAAACATATTATATAATTTATTATATTAATATTTGGAAAAGTTTTTTTAGTCCTGGCTAAATTAAAGAAAATATATCCATATAGTATATGTTTCCATTGACACAATAGATGTGGAAGGATTACAAAGGTTTCTTATGTGTCCAGTCTTGGCATACAGTATGCGTGCAATAAATGTCTGGAGATTACTGTGCACACAGCAGCCTCTGTTAATGTTGTAAGTCTGCAGGAAATCATTCATTCGAGACATGTTTTTGTACTGACTTCCATATCTCTTCATATGACACTCATCAGATGGTTGTCTGACAAATGGAAAGGCGTCACAATACAAACTTTTAGAATGTGATATGATTTATGACAACTGGTGCTACAAGAATAAGATCATATACATCTTCTTGTAAAAGCACAGGAATACAAAAGACACACAAACCCTGCTGAATTACTAATAAAACAACCCATTAATCTCTTATTTTCATGGATGGGTTTTGAATATATTTGTTTTGGAGTGAATTTATATGGTGGCTTTTACTATAGGCCGGGACCTGCAGAGTAAAATGTAATGTTAATTTTTAAAAACTGTGCATTAAAGGCAAATGCTTTCCTCAAATGTATATATTCAGATTAGTGTGAATTATGAATGCAAAGATTTTCCACTTTATGCAAAAATAAAGGAAGTAATTATACAAAGGCTAAATAGTCTAGAATGGGGAAAATTGTTTTTGCGCTTCTACCGGTATACAGAGTTTTGCTTTATTCCTATTTCCCCTCTAGGTGGCAGCAGATGTCTTATTGGAGTTTATGGTAATATTTCTACATGAAAGGTACACCTGATACATTCAAGTAATTCAGCAGACCACCCCAAGACACTGCATGACGCTTCTAAAAAATGCAACAGCACCTGTACAAAAAAGGATTTTCAAACACCATAAAATAGACTTCAAAGGTAAGAATTCATGCTGGGCATATTCTGCATATATTCACCCACCATTTGTGATTTACAATAGTAATCATTTAAGTACAGATCACAAGAGTTATTTGCCTCGTGGCATATTTTAAGCTGCTTTACTACCAAAAATGTTCCACTTGAAGTGTCCAGTGCAACCTTTAGTGGTAGCAAACTCTAGGGACGTAGTCAAATAGAAGTGGGGCGCAGTAAAGTGGAAGTGGGTGTAAACAGTAAACTATTATCATTATGCAGATAATATGAGGAGCAGGTGGATATTTACCAATGACAGTCATTTAGGTCAATGACATAGGATCAGTGGCAATACCCAGGATGGTGGGGTCAGTCAAGATACAGAAGGTCAGCCACCAAGGACAGGGTTATTACTACTATGGCAGCATTGCTGCCTTCTCTCCTTCCCATGTACAGTGAGCTCTAATTAATGCACTGCAACACTTACCAGTACAACAGGCGTAGTTTGGGAGGCTTGCAGCGATTGTTACATACCAATAGAGCCGGCTTGAGAAGGAAGGTCAGGCTGCAGAGATTGTTGCTTCTAATGAGATGCATACTCTGCAATTCTCCAAGCATTTTAGTGACCACCCACATCCAAACTTCACGACCACCATTTGCTTTGTTACATCTAGGTGCTGCGGAGAAAATATCCCCCCTCCATCTTTAGAAATTAAGCTGACCAATCCAGAGAGCAAGTGGTTAGATCTTAAATGTTTTCAGGTGTGTTTATACCAGGCAGCTGCTATGGGCCTTGTGAGAAGTAGGAACCCATGCCCATTGGGCCATTTTTTCCTGAGATCTGCAACCACTTACTACAAGAGTTTTCATGTTACTACCTACCTAAACATCATCTTCTCTACAGTAAAGATGCAAAGTTTTCCTTCCTCTAGTATAAAAAATCACACCCGATCTATATAACCAAAACCATGTGCTCACCCCTTCACATGACTAAGTTTGGGTACAGTACTGATAATGTGTCAGCATACAAAGACATTTGAGCCCTTGCAAAAGCTTTGAGAAGTCAATTTTCTATTCCAGTTCTGTTCCTCCGTGCTTTATGTTTCAATTATGTACCTAACTGTATTTATTATATTGTTACATATAATACGTCAGTATATTTTGTTGTTGTATTTATTTTGTTTGTTTCTTTTACCTGCTCTTCTTAGAAGAAAACTCTTTTCAATTAAGTTTACAAGCTGAGATGAAAAGAGACCTGTTCGAATTTGAGCAGTATTAAGTGCAGCTTAGTGGAGGTGAAAATCCCCAGGCTCTTACATCTGAAGATCAAATATTAGCACTGCTAAGCTTAACCTTGCTGAATGCCCCGAAAGTTGGGTCCCTCCTCCCTCTGTGATCTATGTGCGTTATCCTCGGTGTTATGATTTTGTATATAACCTCTACAGCTGTTTCTTTATGTGTATGCACTTTAAAAGCATGCTTTCCTTTAACATATACTATGTTACATCTCAGTGCTCATTTGTACAGGCCCCAGCCTTCATATCACCAGTTATTCCACATAACTAGTCCTACCAGGGCAACCTGATATTTAAAGTGCATGTAATCCCTAACAATGCGAGTGAACAAGAAGTCTCAAAGCTGAGTTTAATTAAACCATATTTTTATGTTTTTTATTAAGGTTGTTACATTTTTTTTGTTTGTTTTTTTATTTTAGTAGGAAATGATTAAAACCCCTATCATCTGTGCACCATTGGGGAAATATTCTTTTACATCCTGTCCCAGAGACTAGTGCTGGTCGAATAGCTCAGTGTTTAATTTGGCAGGTATTCGATCGAATAGCCCAATATTTTTCGGGTGATTGAACGCTGAATTCGAACACCAATAAAGTCTATAGGGGGGGGGGGGGGAATCTGGGTTATTTTCATGACTGTGAAGAACTGCAAGAGCTGCTCTTGCAGCACTGTAGTATGTGTTCTTGGATAGAGATTCTCAAAAACGCAAAATTGCAAAAGCAATCAGGGGAGCCCTGGCTGCTAGAGCAATGACAGAATGATTCCTGTCATTGTCCCTTAATAAAAAAAATAAGTTACACAAATCACACACATTCAATAAATTACTTTAACATTAATTTTTACGAACAAATTCGCAATGTCGAATCCCGTGTTTTTCAGGTCGGGTCTATCCAAATTCGAACAGCCATTTTCGGGTCAAATATAGGGACAACATGAATTCGAACACCAACACTACCAGAGACACAACAGAATGTAAGGGAAGTTCCCCTCTTAGACACTTTCCCCTAGTACAGGTGTATCCATTGGAGAATCCTCCTTTTCCTCTTGTTTTGGGCCAGCTCTAAAAATTTGTCTCTTTTGGAAGATTTCCACTTTAATGTTGCATTTTGGAACCACTTAACCATTTTGGATTTCCTCTTTCTTTCTTAGTGACAGAGAAAGTGTGAATACCTCCTATGGGGACACAGACAGCAACATAGTCCTTCCTCACTATCCAAAACACACAAAACAGGTTTTGAAGGGTACATTTTGAAGGGTTGATCAAAGCTTTACAACCAGAATTAAAGGCACCCAAAGCTCCTACTGGCATGTGCAACCCACCAAGGAAGGCTTATAGTAGAAAGGCGTGGCTGCATATAACTAGCTACAGAGTCCTAAAACACTTCTCAGCATTTCATTCACACTTTCTGTTTGAGTTCAGTTACATTTCTTTTAAAAATAATTTAGTATATTTTCACCAAGGCATGACCTGGATGTGTTGTGAGAACAGCCACTTGTCATTCCCTGCAGAGCAAGATTCAGATTGATGGTTGCACAGGCAACACCAGAAGCCATTTAGGCTTTGCTGTATGATCTGTGATACCAGGAGGAGAGATCAGAGTGAGGGCTTATCAGTGTGCTTCTTTTTTGTGCACCATTGCATTCCTTAACTCGTTAAAGAAAAATGAATGCCACCCCCCTGCCTGTGCCAACTGGCAGAGGTGAATAAATAACAATAGTGGCCTGGCATTATAAACAATTTTAGATAAGACATTTCACATATATGTATAAAATAAATACAAATACATATACAAAAGCAATTATATTACAGCTAGAATTTATTTTAATGGACATATGTATCTTTCCAAATAAATATAATTTCATGCTCTTGGAGTTGGTTTTCTTTACATTTGGACTGATAGAAATCTGTGAGTGGTTTTCTCTGCTTCCATTATAACAGTTAACAGAACATCTAGGAAGAGTTGTTTCCTAAAAAAATAGATGAAAAACACACCAGAGCTTACATTTTCAACAATCAACTGTCTTCAGCCTGACATTACAAGTGACATCAGACTTTTATGTATTATACAGTATTTACAAATCTTCAAGTGCACCTGTCACTGTAGCACAGTGGTAGCAGCCAAGGTATGGACTCAAACCAATATTTCAGTTCTGGATTAAGAAGTGTCACTCTCAATATGCCATTGTGAGATAGACATAGACTTCTGATAAAGTTGGAAAACAGTTTATTACACCAATGCAATGTACATACGGTATTACACAGAAATGATTTGGATGTCTGTTTATTCAGTTTGGGGAGGGGACCTGATATTTTTTTCTGCTGCAGTTATACATACACGTGCATCTTCTATGCACCCCATACTGTGACTGTACAATGAAAAAGGGGCAAGATGCTGATGAGCTTGCAATCAGTTGTATTGCAGCACACCAGACCGGTCCTTGTGCTGCTTCTCTTTAGCCCTTTCTAAATTATAGACCCAGCATTCTTCCTAAAGGTTGCTAAGAGCTATTTGGGTGCAGATTGCAAGTATAATTTTAAGCGAAAGTGTATAACAGTGAAAATTAAAAGCTAGAATTAAAGTGTGCCCGGGCTAATGTAGGGCACAACAACAGGCTTATTTTAATTCCTCCCTCCACAGTTGTCATTTTTTCCTTTCTCACTGGCACATTCAGCTGTCCTTACCTAGCATTAATGACTCAGCATCACCACATAGAGTGAGTCACGTTCCCCGAAGTTCCTGGGAAGTAGCAAATATTTCCTTCAGTTCCCAGAAAATATAGGGAGGTAAAGGAAAGGTAAGTATATGCCTAAATAGGCAACACACATCTTTACAGACAGGACTCCAACCAAACAGCTGAGATAACTGCATACGGTTTGTTTTCCAGCAATATTTTTGCAGTTGGGTTCAGCCAGTCTGAAGACTTGTACTCCATTTGTGAGCTTACTTCTTTGTGGTCAGAAAAAATGTGACACCCCTATTTAGTGCATCAACTTCATAGGTCACCTCCCCAACCCTAGCTTGCTCAAAAGACTAAATAAATCACAGCATTGGCAAGGTCCACCTTGATTTTAAATTATAGATAATGCAGCACTTAGCATAAGTACAGATTTCAGATCATATTAGCTGAATTTCAAAATACAATTATATAAAAAAAAAATCTGAAAAAAAAAATCTGAAAATTCTGTTACCATTCACAAATGTTTTTATTATGTGTGGCCAATCAGAAAAGAAAGTGATCTTATAAATTTGGTGGGAAGAGAAACTACACTTGAAATATTAGATCAACAACAACATTCCATTTTTGATATTATTTAGGATGACATCTCAGGCTTACGGCAAAATGATGACAGTCTATGCTTTTCCTGAAATATTGATCCCACCAAAACGGCTGCCTACATTGTGCATGCACGACAGGTGCACCTTAAAAAGTCATATACTTCAGACAATATATTAGGACATATCAGATGTTGACAAAGCATTTAAACAGTAATTCATTGTTACAATACCATGCTTAATGTGTTACTTCTCTTTTATACTCACTATAAATAGAATGTATGTTAGGCAGTTGTTTGTGATCTATTAAAACTTGACAAAAGTGGTTTAAGCATGTACTGAAAAAGTGTTTGCCTCTGAACAGAGCCACAGTTACTACTAGTTACACATGGCACTTACCTACAGGCACCAGAAAGATAGACATTGTTATATTTTACTGTTACAATCCAACACACATAATTTTAGCATACTTTCAATCTGACCGAGTGTTGACCAAACCAAATCTTCGAGCTCTAAGATGGTGGGGTTGAATAATGTTTGGATTTGCATTAAAATATGGTTGTTGGTGAGTAAACCGAGAATGGGTTTGGGGGTTGATGAAAAAAAGAAAAAGGACAATTCCACCAAACCTGATAGTTTAGATGGCCTGCATGATTTCTCCTGTTGGCTTCCAAGTCACTATTGTGTCTTGTAATGAGTCAGAGGGGGGAACCAGTGAGTGCTCTAGAGGACTCCTGGAATTTTTAAAAATTGAATTGCAGGTTTTCTGTTGTGATACTTTCTCTCTCAATGTAACATCAAAAATCCTCTGCTTACACAAAGGAAGCAGTATCTCCGAACAAGGACTGGAAGAGGAAAATCTAGAAACATCTTTCTAGGCTCAGTAGATGGGACCAGAAGAGAAGCATCATGGTTAAGACTGGCAGAGGAACATGATCCTTTGGTGTGGATGCTTGTTTCATGGCTACAAGAGGGTATAGTTCTCATTGTTAAACTCAGGCAGCGCTCTGCTCATGTTTGAGATATGTAAAGGAGGTAAAAGAAGCAAGGGTAAAAGGTTTGCTTGTGAGACACTTTAAATATCCTGAAGAAACATGGGCCCTTCAGAAAACAGAACATATATGTCAAGATAAAACTGAGTTAGGGTGGGTGGCTGTAAATCCTTGGATATATTAATCACTCTGATTAGAGTTAAAAAAGCTACTTAGGTGTATAGCAAACTGTCGTGAGCAATAAAAAACAAGTCCAGCTCAATGTGACCAGCTACAACATCTTTCATTTGACAGTTACTTCTTTTCATTTGATGTTCTCATTTGTTCTGCTTTCCCTCAACATGGCTAATCGTTAATTTATCCAGTGCAGCTATTTTTGTTAATCCAAGATTTAGGACGATTCCTATCACAAGAACAGTTTGGAAGTATGCTAAAATATGTTTCGTAGGAAAACCAGAAGCACCTATGGTAACCATGCAAACTAAACCCTTCTTGCAAAAGCTTACAGTGCCAGTAAACACTAATACAAAAAATTGACAGATCAAAGCTATAAAACAGCTTTGTAACTTCTAGTGTGAATCGGTGTGACTCGATTGTTCTATGAGCCAGGGACATCAAATTGCATTGGACATTGATATTCAAACAACGTACCAAAAAATTTTCATTGCATTGTCCAGTGAAAGAATTTCTACAACTACCAGTCATTGGAGCTTTGACAAGAACTGTCATGCTTGTCTAAATAAACAATGTCCTAGTTATTTTGACATGGAAAAAAAAATGTTATTTTTATTAACATCAGCCATAGTCTCACAAAGTAATTTTTCAGTTGTACATTAAATTCTTCATGCAAATTGATTGCTAAGCAAAAGGTTGCCCCGAAGGACAGTGGCACGTAACAAGTCCATGTGGTTTTTTCGGCATACACTAAAGAAATTTCCTGACACGTAGAACGATACATACAAAGACGGTGGTATTTTTTTAAACTTTTTGTTGTGGCATCGTCCTACAATAACAAACTAAATAAAAGATAACTGTATTGGTAAATGATAACTATGATCCTTATGGCTTTCAGTGCCTAAACACGGTGACACGTTGGTATCTCTACAATGCAATAAAAAATAATTACTTTATATTACAAGAATAGAGGGAAAAAAAACTCTTGCACCATTTGTACTATGTCATGTAAAAACTAACATCTACAATCAATTTAACATATTCACAGTGAAACAAAGTTGGGCATGTGCAGTGTGAACTTCACAAATAGACAATTAACTGCAGATTTTTTTTGGCAAAAAAAAAAAAAAAAAGATACACAAGAATCATGCAAATCAGAATTTGCCTAATTTGTTCAAAGTAACTACCGACATGCCAATTTTTGAAACATTTTAAAATTTCTTTTCTCTATCACCAATAAGAATGACTTTGCCTGTTTTGGAAAAATGGTTTCTTCCTTGTCCAAAAAAGAGCAGCAGTTTGAATTAAAGTGGATGACATTTCAATCGTACAGAGTTCACAGAAATTGGTACCAAGTCTTCGAATAAACAGGAGGAATTCAAAGAAAAAGAATGGTCGTACAGATTAATTACAACTTTTTGAGAAATGAAATACAGAGAATAAGAAATGTCCTTTGTTTATGATAACCTACAAGGCCACCCCAGTTTTTAATAAATTTTTAAAAAGTCTCACCCTTAAAAATCTTCCTGCTTCAGACTGTACAGTCTTAATTTTCCATCTTGATAAACTGACTTTGTATATACTGCTTCTCTCTCTTTTTTCTTGCTAGATTCAAAAACATACGTCAGAGCTGCATAATGCTTAGGAAAATCAAAGTATTACCTTTAATTAGGGTATTTAGTTTGACATCTACGAACATGTTTATTTTTTTTACAATTTTATTGATCTTCCCATATATATCTTCTTGAGTAGGTTTTTTTGTATATTTTTTGCTTGGTTATACGTCAAAGCTGTCTTATCTTTCCCTTGGAAAATATTTAGTCGTCCTTTTTTGAAGAGTCTTTTAAAAAAAATAGAAATTATATTTTCTATGTTTTTTTATATATAATTTTTCCAAGCTGGAAGTTTTGACGTTTCTGCCTTAAGCCTTCAGAGAAAAGTAGGATATTAAGTTGAGTGAAAGTCTTGTTATCTTCATAAGACCTTTTGTGAGCTAATACACTGTTCATCCCAGCAGCTTAAGATTCTATACTACGGACCCTTTGGAAGAAGACAGGTGAATAGACTGTATCCGTGTCGCCAACGTCCTTTGTAAGTCCCCCAGTACATCCTGGCCTGTTGTCTCACAGTTTTTATCGTACAAAAGTTGTTTAAAGGCTTCGTTTTCGATAAGAAGCATCATGTTTTTCAAAAAAAAGCCTTCACAGTATGACGAGAGCTCAGGAACCCCGAGGAACTGAAAAAAGAAAAATTTTTTAGACTTAGAGGAGAAGATTGGATTAGCCAGTAGATTAAGCCAGAATTTTGGTATTGTTTAAGTGTTTTAGTCTATACATTTCCACTATACTGCCGCTATTCCAACATGCCCCAAAAAAAAAAAAACTCCTAAATGACATTCACCTTTTCAAAAACAAGTTGTTGCAAGCCTCTTTTTACACTAACCTCTGCAAACCCCCCAGGGCCTATTGCCTTATTTTCCCATCAGTAGCTAGTAAAAGCATCCTACACCTGTGCACCAATGTTCTATAGACTTTTACTGCAGGAGCAACTAAGTCCATGGAAGGTGGTGCACAGGTGCAAGCAGCCCAGCAATACATTTTTACCGCAACAAATAGGTGAATATATCTGTTAGATAAAACAGACACTTTGTCCGGAAAATCCTCTTGATCAAGCACACTTCATGAAATGTTGGAATTGTGGTATACTACTAAGTGTTGTGGTTCCTTCCTCTGGCCCCTACATCATTGCAGCAGAAAGGGTATAGAGGATTCTTCTAGTTTCAAAGAGTCAACCTTAGCAGTATCGCTATTGGGACAGCAAAGTATAACATGACTTCTGCGCATGGAATTGTTTTTTCAACATTTTAATTTTATGCAGATTCTACAGTTGCATCCAAGCAAACTTAAAATAAAAATAAAAATCCTTTAAGGTAAATTACCTTGGCATGGTTATAAATATCCACACAGTTTTCTGTATTAATGCTTTTCGCACAGATGATTTCACAGTGGCGTTGCAAAGCTTCTAGCTGAAAAAATTTACTGGCTGATAACAGCTGCAGAGAAAAGAAGAAGAAGACATTTAGGATGGCAAATCCATAATTTTTAAGTACAAGAGCCATATTAATAGGCTGATTTCATGCACAGTCCGGAGACCAAGCCCTTGAAATACAGTGCTAATATTGGATTATCAATCAATCAGTAAATTGGCATTGAGGTGGCGCCTCTGTCACATTGGCAGGATAGAGTAAATGGTTTCTTCTCGAAACATCTGCGGCTGGTTAAGCCTGAACATCTAATTTACTCAAGACTTCCACAACCTGCGTCTTACCTCCATGATTTCATTATTTTTAATGAGAAGTGATTCTGTGCCTCCATAATACAGGTACTGCATGACCAGCTGGAGAAAGAAAAAAAGTGAAAGTGTTACAAAAACAGACAGTGTGAAGGCATCTTATTTAATGGGCCCTGCCAAAAATACCTGTGAATGCCTCCAGATAAACCCATAACTTATATACCACTTTTATTAAACTAACTGGAGATTATATACAAAGGTATCTTGGTGGAACCTAAGTTTCCCCTATTGTTAAAACATTATATTTCATTGTTAAAACTGACATATGCTAAGATTGCACCTGATACTACAAGCTGGAAATTGACAGCTGCTTAATCAATTTATGACCAGCAAAAGAAATGTGGACAAGGGTGGGGAGCCAATTGTATCCGGAAATCTCTGCAAGTGAGTTAAGCTGGAGATACATAGGCAATTTTAATATCTTGCACTTGCTGGCAGTGGTCTAAATATGTTAGAGCTGCACAGATTTTAGCAGCTCAGTGGTGCTTCTTGATCTTGTAGTGGTTTGTCTAACCTATGGAGCATTGTGCAAGATTGTTTGATTTATTTAGGGACCTCTATATACAATCATGCAGGAGGTACTGCAACATGGGCCGTATGAAACAGTTTCATTTGTGGTATCAGTAAGACTCTACTTTATAGCAAAATTCTTTACAATAAAATATACAATTAAAATATATAAATGTGAACTATTTTACTTGCCACACTATGGGTGATTCTGTTCAGCCTCTTTTGTAATTTGCATACCCCTACCATACACTGATAGGGGCATCTTCTAAAGGCATGTTTGCAGAGTTAAGTCGACAGTCCTGTGTAATGTCATTAGCTGACTCTGTGGCACTCACTCTTGCAAGTGATAATTACCGTATTTTTCGGACTATAAGACGCTCCGGCCTATAAGACGCACCCAATTTTAAAGGAGAAAAACCTAGAAAAAAAAGATTCTGAACAAAATACTAAAAAATCACTCTGTGTCAATGTATCCCCTTCTAATCACT
>NC_092859.1:35175849-35296584 GCF_032062135.1 Pyxicephalus adspersus
GCGGGATCGCGGTATCGGGTGAGTATGATTTTTTTTAATTACCGGTATATTTAACATGTATTCGGTGTATAAGACGCACCCACTTTCCCCCCCCAGTTTTGGGGAAGAAAAAGTGCGTCTTATAGTCCGAAAAATACGGTATATAAATTTATACATTTAGTTACAAATATCAGTGTCTTAAAATACTTTAATAATTTTTTAATGATCTAACCTAAATGGTGTTTTAAATCTGCTTGGAGTTCCACTTTAAAGTAGCTGCTACAAGACTGACATAACCACAGTCTTTCAACAGCTTTGGATTGACTGTCAAAGAGCTGATAAAATGGGATGGTTTTATTATTCCTCCATCAATGGCTATAATCAGAGCAGTGCATGATGCATAATTTATGCTGACTGCATTGACGATGTGCTCCTATTAATATGACGTGCATAATTCATAAACCATTCTAACCTGCTAAGCCAAATTATATTAAAGTAAATCCAACATTAAAAATGTCAGGACCATTACATTAAAAAGCCGCTGGACATAGATTAGTGGTATGTAGCTATTGTTTTCATATTAGCTTCATACAACTCTTGTCTGGCAGGAGTCTGATGTCAGTGTGACATGCTGAAATTGCTGTGCAAACTATTCTTTAGCAGGAGCCATAAGGCAGGACCAGCACTATAGAACACCCTTATTATTCTCCTGCCATTATCAGGGTATTATCTCATATCCATAATATTATCCATTATCTGAGTACAACAGACAAGGGGGGAGGATAACCAATTCTAAAAGCTGATGAAATAATTATTCTATAGTGGCCTTTCTTGATCTTTTTAACATGGACAACCCTTGAAAGAACTTTCAGGTCTTTGGGATCCCCTACTATAATTACTATATCCACAGCTCAGTATATTAGCTTGGTGGTCAGTGAGAAGAATGTCTATTACTCTGCTGGTCAGTGAGAAAAAAGTCACCCCTACAGATAGAAAAAAAGATCATTGGTGTAAGCTAAGCCAACCCGAGAGGTATAAATGTCTCATTGCTCAATGAACCCCTAGCAACTCCTGTTTGTGCCCTATCAATGAAAAAGACTCCATGCTGTTAATCTATAACATAAAAAAATGGAAAATGAATGATCATATCAGTATAAAATCTGTGGGCTTTAACAGGTAATACAATAAAGAATCCAATTTTTCTTTATTTCTACATCATTGCACCTTCATTGCACCTACACCCATTGCTGGCAGGTTTCAGCCATACAAACACATAAACAATTTTCATTTCTCTAAGGGCGCGAGGTACTTCTGCCTTTAAGCCACAGGATGGTGCTGTACTCTGAGCAGGTATATGATTTGCAGCTCTGCTAGGAGCAGACCTTGTTGGGATGTTGTGGATGTCATAATTTACTGTTCCAACCTATTGTGAGACTTCAGTGAGACCTGTATACTATTAATTACTCAGAGTGTCAGTTTTGCCAGGTGAAGTCAATTTAAAGATCTCATCAGGCATATTTTTCCCAGAACATTTATGTACATGTCAGTATAGCCTGCTTATATAAAAAACAAACGAGAGGTGGGAGAGTATACCTTAATCGAGATGGGTTCAGAAATTTAGCGAGGTATTGGTTTGGCATAAATACACTTGATCTGAGTATTGTAGATTTAATTCTCTCTATTATCTGTATTCTCTATACATAAGGACAAATTTAACCCATATCTCAGAGATGGCTTCTAATATTAATATATAGTTCAACAAGAACAAGTTTATACCAACATAAACATATTCAAATAAGTGTTACAACAAATTAATATTGGTGAGGCATGATTGTCTCTGTCCATGAGCATGATTGTCCCTGACGCGTTTTCCCCCATCAGTCTTTTTAAGCTCCAATGGGGTGAAACACGACAGGGGAATCAAATTAAACTAACCCAAACCAAATGTATCTATGTCAGCCATTCCCTTGCTAAACTTCTGAACCCTGCTCAGTCAGAGGATACCCTCCTACCTCTCTATTCTTTAATACAAAGGGATCTGGCAAAAACTATCCAGGGGGTTAGTCTTTATTGGACCAATAAATATTTCATGTTATGCTGAGTTCCCATTTTTTAAGCTTACCTGGAAGATGTGATACTTTACATAGTTGATCTCTATACAGTTGTTTTCTGCAGTGGACTTGTTTGTAAGAAGTGCTTTAAACCTGAACAAAATATTAATACATGTATTATTCCAAAAGATGGAAAAACTGCAGGAAAACTGAGTATAGGTAGTAGACAAAATATACAGTACATCTACAGATTGCTCAAGTGTTATTTAAGTGCTACCAAGTGTCTACAGTACTTATAGAGTTTTAAACATGTTCAATGAAGTCTGGGTATGTACATCCTGCAATGCTTAACCATGACCTGTGTTCATGACCTTGATAAGAAACATTTCCTAGGGCCAGAAACACCTTTTATCAGTGCCAAGGAAACTTGATCATCTGATCAGATAAAAAATAAAATTAGGCCAGAATTCCCACTCCTAAGGTGCTACTATAGTGCAGCATTAACTCCCAGGGATAGTTGCATGTACTGTTGCTTACTTATACTCTCTCACCGTCAGAGCTGAAAAGGCAGAAGTTCAGTAAACAAAATCTAAATAATTTGTATGGATAATAAAGAGAAATGTTTTTTTCAGAACTCTAGGCAACAATCATAAGATTGAAATAAATCACACGTTAAAAGATAAAATATTACAGCCAGATTTTGCTGCCATATTCAGCTTTATTCTAGAGATTTCTCCTGCAGTACTTTTTTAGCAGCTAGATGTCCTCAGTCTGATGTTCAGTATCACACTTCTAAGCACAGATCCTCTAGCACTCACTATATTCTGTGACTTGAAAATGAAAGAAGAAGCAGTGCAGCTTCTTCTTTCCAGAAAACTGCATTAGGCTATTCCCAGGTCTAACTAAGGAATTGACATCCTTTTAAAAATATACATTTATTAATGCGTTTATGTTTACATAGCTGCATTGATTTGCACCTTTTATATCTGACTAGAGTTCAGCTTTAAAATCACTACAGTTTCCCTTTTAATAATCTCACCTTGGAGATGCTGTAAACAACAAGACTTTGTGTGCATAAAAGGGCCTTCCTTCAACAATAAATGTGACGTCTGACATCTCTTTGTTGTTCAGGAAATGAGGATCTGTAAAGATGTCAAAAGTTAAGTCAGTTATGAGACAAAAAATAAGGAAGTCAATATCTTATCTTCCAATAGAAAATAGAATGTTTATTTGGTAAAACATGGAACAACACAGGAATTTGATGAACTTCAGGACTGATGTGTCTAAAGCTATACAGATAATCCACTTGAGCAGAACTCAAAGTAAAAACACATATATGATAGCTACATCTACCTTGCTACAAATGTCACATGCTACTAATGAAGAATAGTTTTAGGAAAATAACTGGGAAACTACATTAGGGACAAATTAAACAATTCACTTTATACAGGAAGTATAAGTAGCATAAATAACATTTATTGGTGGTTTCATTTTGTGTCATAGCTACATTTACACCGAAAGTTTAGAGTTACGATCCTGCCTTGCCTACTTATTTGGACAACTAAGAATGTATATACCTATGATCACAAAAACTCCATAAGTATACACAATCCTTGTATTTATTACCTCTATGAATTAGTTTGAGGTGAACAACCTAAATTCCTTTAGTAATTCAGCCCTGATGGGTGTTGTTTCACCTTTCAGGCTTGCAAATCAACTAATTACATGAAGTTAGTAACAACTAAAGATTCATGTGATAATCTGTAAATTACTATGGGCAGGGATAAATATATATATATATATATATATATATATATATATATATTCAGCCTGTATGTACCTAAAATCTATATTCTGAAACAATCCTGGTAGATTTGAAGCTTTCCTGTCCCCTTCAGCCTAATATACAATTCATTACCACTGATGCAGCCCACAATAGTGACAGGCTAATGAGGATATATTGTGAGCGGAAGGGAGCAGACATGATTTGACACTATTAGAAAATGTTGATTTTAATGGCCCAAATTAGGGTGTGGTGTACTTCTAGGTGCCTGTGCTTTACACCCTGTCAGCAGCTTTTTTTTGTTAAAGTGACAGAGTCATTTTATTTGTGATATATTCAGCCACTTACCCAGCCTGGATGTCTGCTTTCGTTTTATCTCTGTCAGCTTTGGGATAGGGTATGGTCCATAGCACTGACTGAATATGACAGCCAACTGCTGACTGATCACTTCGTTCTGCAATCATAAGAAAATAAGTTAACTTTTTATAATCTATAGTTTCCAGACACAGAGTAATACTGAGAGCCTGATGCAGCTGTCTGCTATATAGAGCTGAAAGTTTGAACAGATGGTACACAAACTGCTTATTTTCCACTACTGGTCACCCAACAGCAATCTAGTAAAAGACAAAAAGATATATGCTGCTTGCATTCCCCAATTTAAAGTGTATGCGTCTCTGCGTGGGTTTTATGTCATACCTTTCTACTTTAATTAAAAAGTTAAAATTTAGAAAGAAAAAAGGATGTTTGTTATGTATGTGTATTAAATATTCTATTTATTTTGCTTTTTGAATATCATTGGTGTTTTTTTATATATTTAGATCTACCAACTACTCCTGAGGAAGCAGTAATATTTATACGAAACGTGAGATTCATCCAAGCCTCCACATAAAGATGTTATAATATATTTATCTGTGAAAGACATAGTTACATGTTTAGTTACATGCTGTTTTGTATGAATAGATCATTCTGCTTGGAATGCTTGAAGTTGGAAACATTGTGCAATATTTATATACTGTCTAGTATTACCAATTGATCCTAAAATTGGACCGTCCTTTTTATGTATGGTAATAAAATTGTATTGTCTTTTATTTACTTTTTTAGATTGTTAATATTATGAAAATGTGCCAACTAAACATTACAATTTGAAAGATGAGTTGTTCACGAAAAGGTTCTTTTGTAAAAAAAAAAAGACAAACAGGAGGTATCAGACAGAGCAGTGATCACCGTCCTAACCTTTCCCAGTTGAGGGACAGCACACTAATAATTATCGAGATAGAAAAATGTGCATACTTGCACATAATGACAAAAGTTCACCCTCACAAGTAATTGATACCATGAATAGGAACACAATGGGCCTGATTTATTAAAGCTCTTGGGAGAACCTGCATGATCCAACAAACCTGAAATAGATTTTCAGTCTAGGACCAAATCCATCCATGGTTTAGTGGATCACTCAGGTTCATTCATGATAGTCTATCTTCCCCAGTTCTTGAGAGCTTAAATAAATCAGGACCATTTAAGTTTGTGTGTTTTAAATCTCAAGTAGCTAAAGAGGTTTAAAATGGAAATCCAATGTGCTGACCTTTTGGATCTAATAACTGAAAAGAAACGTTTCATATTAGGTTTTATACAAGGCTAGCACTAATAGCCTTCTTAAAATGCTAAACACTGAAAATATTGTTTGACTGGCTGCTATATTGAAATTCTAGTGTGCACAATAGCAGCTTCTATATTCATTTAGGACAGAATTTTAATAAGAAATAATAAAAGTCACTCTCACTGAAACATAAGTAAACTTTTTTGACATGTTTTCAGACTCACTAAAGTAAGGAAATAGCTGAAGCATTGCGAGGCGCCTAAATATAAACTCCTATTCAGCGGCAGAAGACTCTCTTGTGTAGGTCTCATTGTTAGCAGTAGTAAAACTGATTAAATTTCGCTCCAGAGCACCTCTCTCTGCTACTGTGGCAGCACTTGTAATTAAAAACAATCTGGATCTCGGCGAGGCATTGGAAGTGTAAGGAACCAGAGCTAGGAAGCTGCACTACATCGCTTGTTTTCTTCTGAGCAGATTAAGCTTTTTTCCCTCTCAGTAGACCCGGATGAAATGAGGGAAAGAATAAAAAGCCCCACCAGGCTCAGCACTGGGATAACTGCCAAAGATAAAGTTGGAAATTGCCTTTAAAACCACAGCTGTGATGTGAACTTTAGGAAACCTGGGATGAAAAGGCAAGTACCTTCCCCGAAGGCCAGTAATGAGATGATTGCAGGAAGGAGGGCACAACGACTTCACAAGAACATCATGCCCAAGAAAATAAATTACATAAAGGGAAATGAAAGCCTTGTATAGTTTTTAAAAAAATATGTGAATGGGGTCTGCTTTAAAGGAATGGTAATATGTCACATAATTTAATATGATTACAGCTAAAAATTACAATTTACACATTTATTTTATTAGTCGTTTATGTTCTATATGTAGCCTAAACTTTAATTTTGGACCAGCAGGGGCAGTATAAGTTCTTTTTCAAATGATTTTCAATTTTGGGGGAAGGACTCCTCCCCTTTCTGAATAGGCAACTTGAAGCCTGCTGGAATATATTTGTCACATGGGCTTCAGAATGTAAAAAAAAAAAAGTGCCAAACTCACACATGGGAAATGAGATTGGCATGTTTTTTTTTGTTTTTTCTTTAATTTTCAGGAAGAAAGGTCCTCCAGTCTCATACCTGCACCATATGAGATCAGGTAATGTAGGAAGAACCCAGAAGAAAACAGCAGACGATGATGACGCCCGCTATCCTGTCTGCACCAAAAAGCCAGGTGAGCGCAGAACTGAATGGAATCAGATTGAGGAAGAATTGACGGCTCTTCAAAAGTAAAAGGACCGTAATATTCTTATTTTTTTAAATGAGTTGTGTTTTAATACAAAAAAATCCTTTTTCTATTAACACAGCCGGCCTCTTGGTTCTTAGTACATCTAGCTTTGTTTTAAAGAAACTGCTCCAGAGTCCAAATGTTATACAACCAATATTAATAAAATCCCAGAGCCAGGCCATGTTGCTGGAAACAGGATTTATGTCATCTATAGGTAACATCATTTTATCATTTTTTAGGCTGCTGGGAGAAGTAAAAAGGGCTCAGGGCATGATTATGTGTTTCAAATTCCCACCTAACCAAAACCTAATTATAACACATACATTCATACATCCAGCTTGTAAGTATTAGGTATAGTTAAGGGAGAAATTGTTCAGTTAGTGACCCTGTGGCTCCAATGATAAGAAATGTAATTTCTTTTTCTTTTAACCAATTTTTGTGGAGTTGAGTACAAAATCAAAAACTGCAGCCGCTCCATAGTGTACAGAATATTGGGTATTACTGTGGACCGGCGCAGCTGGTGTTGTTTACTGGTTCACGGGCTTCTCATGCTAATGAAGGTCCCTAATGCTGGAGGTATAAATGTTAGTAAATTTGCATATCAATGCATCCCTAATGAGCTGTAGGTTAATCT
The DNA here is from genome assembly GCF_032062135.1 of Pyxicephalus adspersus. Lineage (NCBI taxonomy): Eukaryota > Metazoa > Chordata > Amphibia > Anura > Pyxicephalidae > Pyxicephalus > Pyxicephalus adspersus. The sequence goes on from NC_092859.1 coordinate 35,183,169, forward strand.
TTTAAAGGCTCAAACTGTTACCTTTTTCAAATCTGTAAACCAATATTAACTTATAATAACTTAACAGAAGTATAGGGCACATGGGAAGGGAAAACTAAAAGGTAGGAGAGAAAGTATAAGGGGGAGGTGAGGTTGGCAACAGAAAGTTAGGAAAAGGTAAAACAATAGTATGACTATATAAGGAACAGTGAACAGTGACAGCAGTTTCACCTACCTTGCTAGCTTTTAATATCTCGAACATAAGAGGCAGCCCTTGTGTCACTAGTTCTTCTGTGTACTCCTCCTCCTGAATGGATTTGAACTCTTTAAGCAAACACTGAATTAGTGGACGTCTGTGCTGATGGAAAGAAATGCGCAAAGATTCCAGCCATGTGTGCAGAGTCCAGGGAACGCCTGAAAAGCGCAAAATGCATATTTACCTGGTTATGACACTTAGTAAAACTAAGTAAACAATATGACCAAAAGGTTTGTGGATACCCAACCAAAACACCTGTATATTCTAATTGTTAGTAATCCCATTCTATAACATTGGCCATTTATATGGAGTTTATCGTACTTTGCTGCTTTACCAAGCCTCAATTTGTCTGTGAGAGTTTGTGTTCATGTTGGATGAGAAGACCTGGCATCCATAAGGTGTTCAATAGGGTTAAAGTCAGTGCTCTGTGCAGGTTCCTGAAGTTCCTCCTTCCAAATTGGTCAAATTATGTCTTTATAGAGTTACTTTTCTACACAGAAGCATAAATGTGCAGGAATCAAAATAGCCTTCCTCAAACAGTTGCCAAAGGGTTTTCTGCTTTACACCCAAATCACCCTACAGAAGGCATGTTATATAAAACAAACTCTTCCATACCGGGGATGTGGCTAATAATGCAGGCCCCAATTGTAAAAAAAGACATTTTCATTTCGCTGATGAATGTAGTGCTATGTGGACAACCTCTTTAAAATTTAAAGTCCAAGTGTTTCCAATGAAGGGTACTGGTAATACTACAGTATACAAAGACAATTAAGACAACATGGCTCTTCCAAGCTTGTGGCAGCATTTTAAAGAAGGCTTTCCAACATGGTTGTACTGTGCACAAATCCAGTTGCATAAAGATATGGTTTGATGGGTTTGGTGTGAAGGAACCTGGCTGGGGTTGCACAGGGCCATCGCCTCAACCCTGCTGAACACCTTTAGGGTAAACTGGAGTGCAGATTGTGTCTTAATGACCCATATCAGTACCAAATTCTTCAAAGCCCTCCAAGAAAAATGGATAATGGTATAGCTGAAAAGGGGTCGGAGGTGGCGACTTCATATTATTGAAAACCACAACAGGAGTCTATTAATCACCACCTCCACTGTTCTCTCACACTAGCCTTATCATTAGAATTTAGTGTCAGATCATCTCACAGGAAGTTCCATTTAAACACAGCGGGAAACCGCTTTAAACACCTGTGACACGGTCCATTTTTATTTCAGTTTTAAAGTCTTCAATTACAAAGTCTTCAAATATAAATGTAATTCTGTTAGTGGAATTAAATTATAATGTAATGCTTCATTACCCACCACTAAGGCACAGACGGTCACATCGTCATTCTCTTCATATAGAAATATTTAAAGGTATTTTTAGGCATTTTCTAGGAACATTAAAAAAAGCACTTGTCTTTTTTAGAGCACACAACATGCTGTATTGATAATGACGGAAAGAAAAGCAAGCACTCCTAATTATTTTCTAAATCTAGGGATTTAGGGACCATTTTGCACTGTGTTAATGTGCTTTTGCATGTTAAGTCATCTTAAAGAAGCTCATTCATGTTGGATGGACTGTCAGCACAAAAAAAAAAAAAAAACATAAACACACATTTGCACTATTTTTGACAGTGCTGCAGACCAGAAAAAAAAACAGGTATTTTTGCATTCACAGAACAGATAAAACAAAACACTTTCAGTGGTATTTACATTTTAAAATACAAACCAGTCAAGTAGAGTGTGTCTATTATCAGATTTTGATCAAGTAAAAAAATATGCAAAAGTAAGCGCAATAAATGGACCCTAAAAAGCGAATCAAACCAAAAAGCTGCTGGCATGATTCCCTGTGTACACCACTGGTACGCACGGTCCCCCAGCAGCAAATGAAGTGAATGCCTCATTTATTGCCAGAAGGGGTACAGTTGGCATGCACAGCGGCATGTTATTGAAACGTAATAACTTTGTGATACTTTTAAGAACACAGGAAATAAAAGAAATACATAGAATAAGTATTTTAAAGCACAATGCTTTCTGATCAACTGCATTCAAGAATGAAGTCTGCTTTGTCTATGGTATCTGAATTATTGTTTTACCTTCTAATCTTCATTTGGGAGTTACATAATACACACAATAAAGTTTCTGAAAGAGTGTCAACAAGCAAAATGTACTTTTAAATCCCTGATTAAATTTTCCAGTATGTGTGACAGTTAACTGAATGCTTTTTAGCAGCTGGGTTCAGTTTAGTGAAATAGCTGTAATAGTGTAATATGTTGAAAATACAGTATATTACCAAAAAAGAATCATAATCATAACTGCTGCAATGTAGCTTGAGAAAAAATATACATGCTAACCAGCTTTAGCCTAGGCTTTTTTATTAACAGATGCATTTTGACCACTTCATACCAAAGCCTCTTAAAATAATTTACCTACCTAACATCATGATTTAAATTTGACAATCCACATTTCCCAGAAAAGGGTACTGTTTATTAAAAGTGGGTGGGTTTGGGTTACAAATTTGTGGTTGAGGGTGGAACCTAATGGGCAAAAACTCCACTTACATTGATTAATGTCAATGACACTGCTCTGTGGCAGGCCCTTTGCTGGCAAAGAGCCTAGACATAGAGGAAAGAGAAAATCAAGGGCTTCAATTACTAAACTCCTAGTTCCCTAGCTGTCTCTGATGTTATATATGTATAAATATGTTAAATATACAAGAATATGCAGATCTACACACATCTTGTATGGAAACCAGCAAATCTGGAGAAGTAAGTAGGGAAGGAAAGATAGCAAAGCAGCAGAGTGAAAAAAAGAGGACAAAATTAACAAACAGATAAATAAAACAATAACAAACATAGCAAAAAATAAAGGAATGCACAGCTAGTACACAAGCAGAAAAAAGACAAACTTAAAATTTAGGTAAAATTTCTGACACGCACAAATGGTAAAGCAGCAATTTCGACAATATACCAACCTAAACTCCTAATGTCAATAGTCACATCCACATATCCATGTTCTGCACTATGGTACATGGCCTCCTTTAGGGCCTTAAGTTTGGCTTTGCTGTTCCTGCTTGGACACAATGGAGTGTTTGCTGTCTCAGCCAAATCCGAACCTTCCGCTAGAATCTCCTCCAGAGATAAGATATCACTCTTCTCCTTTTCAGGCTGGGAAAGCAGCTTACGAAATACATTCCTGGGAATAAATCAAGGATATGCTGAAAACAAGATGACAGGTCCTCCCTTGCACAACGTTAACTCCCATTTTTCCCAATAGAGATTAGAACTAGCAGGTTTATACATGCAGAAAAAATTGAAGGGATAAACCTGACCTAGCACTATTTGTATCCAGATATTCTGACCACAACACAGTATATTCTGTATATTTGTGTGAAGATCTACCAGAAGCTCTGGGTTCCTTCCATCCAAAGACATTTTGGTTAGTTAAGTGCCTTTTGTGAACAACTGTTCCTATTGTGAATGTGTCAAAATGACTGTGGAAGGGCCAATATGTCCTGTTCACAAATGCACATTCAACCACAGTGGCAAGTGTATAGAGACAATCCCACTAAAAGAAGGCTACATATACCTACCTTTCTAGTAGCCAATAACCTCTAAAGCTTTATTTCTATCCAGTACAAATATTCTTAGGTTGGGTCAATTGGATGGTTCATATTCCACTTCCCTGTCACTTCCCGTGATTCTTCCAACCTGCTTATATGTCCTGTATTGGTGTACAAGGCAGCAAGAAGAACCACATTGAGTGATAGGGAAATAGGAAGTTGAGCCATTGAACTTGAACCGGTAAGGAAGGTACTGTATATGAAGTCTTTTTTTTTAAAACATTAAACATTGGTAAAAGGTGTCAAAGCATTTACCTGTGCCCATGTGCAGCAGCCTGGCTAAACGAGTTCATGTCTCCTTGAGGCGCTGAAGAAATGCCATTTCTGTACATAGTTCCTATCATAGGATCTGCTCCCCGTTCCAGCAGCAAACTCACAAGTTCAAAGTTACCTATAATCAATGGAAATAGGAAAGATGTTAGAAAGTTAGTTTTAAGTAATGTTACCTGTAAAGGCATGCATTGATTAGTTGGTGCCTACAAGTAATACTTTTATTCACTTTTTGCCATGTCACCAACGTCACTGAACCGTCACTAAATCTTTTGCGATAGCCATTTACCCTATAGGAACCAGCTTACTACTAAAAATACAAATTTAGTGTATAAAGGACATTAAACTGAAGGTTTCTTAATTAGGAGAAACTAAAGTGCTTCAGGTGGAATAGCAGTAGTACATATCTCCAGGGTAAAATTTACCTGTGCCTATAGGCTTCTGGGGCAAACACTCATTTTTTTCATTTATGGTCAGTGGCTATTTTTGTTCCTAATATATTACATATTACAAAGTAAAAAAATGTTTTATGTAAAAGATGTGAGCTAAGTAAGGGAGCAGTGTTGCTTTGGATACAAAAGCTTGTACGTGTGCAGTGTGCCTACACGTTTCATTGATTTAAATTTACATATCTTTGAACATCATAGGGATTCTGGTGACCGCTTCCCACAGTGCAGGTAACAGAAATTATCCCTCATCAAAGGGATATGTACAGAAGAATCCAAATCTTCAACAGAAAAGAATGGATGAAGTCCTATAAGGGCAGATTCTTCTAGCCTGGAGGCATTTATCATAAGCACAAATAACACAACATCTGAAATACTTGCCTGCTGCAGCCGCTAACTGTAGAGGAGTTTCTGAATAATTTTCTTCTCCTGATTCTAAAGATCCTTCTACGTTGGCACCTGCATCTAAAAGTAACTATAAGAAACCATATATAGCAGATGTTAGACATGAAACATAAATGAGTATTATTGTTATATATAATATTATTATTACATTATACATGGGACACAGTCATTTCTATACTAGGTGTTTCATTTAAATCTGAACATTAGCCTCCCCTGTAGTGAAACACCCATCAGGGCATTTTGATATTTGCATACCGCCTCCTAAAAGCCAGCTAACTGCTTGTATCAGGACAGAGGGCACTTCAAAGGAGAACTGAGACAGAGTGCTCTTATGTTTTTGGAAGGCTATATTCAGCACCCTGCTAGCCCCTGCCATTACCTATAATCTGTTTGAATTGTACTGGGAAGCACAGAAGTCCAGTGACAAAAGTATACTGGGGCAGGGAATAAATACTGTGTTTCAGTGATCGTGGATATTTCTGCAGTACATTTTCTCCTTTACACTTTACACTTTTCACTTACTGCATCGTTCAAACGATCGTATCTAGCATTTGTACACTATTGGATTATATTTGAACGATCGTATTGTTACAACATGTACAGAATTGTGCACAAAACGAACATTCAAAATAATTGTGCATAATCGTTAGTCGTTCGTTTTCTAACGATAATTATTGCAAGTGTGTACCTAGCTTTACAATTACTATATGTCTTTTTAAGTAAGTGCCTGATAGGAACTGTGTAGTAAGCAATCAAATGATTACTTTATATCTCCAAACAGCACTATAAATAAAGTAGCTGACACTGGATTTGGTTGCGGTGTGTGGCCTGCAATGTCCTTTTAGAAATACAGATGCTTTTTTTTTACAGACACAATTCTGTGAACTATATTACCTGTACAACAGGAATGTGACCCTGAAGGACAGCAAACGTCAGAGCAGTCCAGTGACGTGTTTCTGGGTGGACGGACGGGAATTTATGTGCTGTGCTTGGGACCTTAAATAAAAAGTAAACATAATAAGTTAGCTTTAGACTAAAACATTTATATCCACTTTAAGAAGATAAAGGACTCACATGCAAGAAAAATGACAGTGATTTTCCAATATGCAATTTAAAATTAACAGTGAGATGGCCTTATCCTAGTGAATAGTTATGAACTTGCAGGCTTTTTACATCAGAACATAACACACGTTATATTTCTTTTAAACAATTTATTTACTTTACAATGCTAGTTGGGAGAATGTAGTGTATATGATACTGTAAGAAGGACATTTTTCACAAAGAATGAGATGCAACATGTCTGAGCAACCCAACACTTATTTATGTCACAGGTTCACACAGTGTATCATATAAATAATATTTAGTCCAATATAATTTTCTCATTTAGAGTATACATAAAAAAGAGCATTTTAGTTCTGAAAACCTACATTGAAGTTCAGTATAATCATTGTCATAGTAATCTGATCACTTAATGAATGATCTTTACATTTTCTTACCTCCACATTAAGCTCTGCCCCAGCGTCCAGTAACATCTGCACCATCGCTTCATCGCCTCTCACACAAGCATACATCAATGGGGTCATTCCCTGCATACAACATTAATATGAATTATTATTATGAAAAAAATACTTTACCTATACTATAAATTTAGATATTTATAGACCTAAATTTCTCATTCCAGATGGGCAGTAAATAGGACTCTGCAAATCAAGAGAAACCACAAATGGGACTTTTAAGGAAGCTAGACTTGATATTAGGACTCAATACTGATAATATATGAGTGGCATGTGCACAGGACCCTACAGCCATCTGATCACTAATGTTTAGAAAACTGATCATCCCCACCTTAATATATTTTTCCCTACATCTGTAAGCTCTTCGGGGCAGGGTCCTCTCCTCCTCCTATGGTCACTGTCTGTATCTATCTGTCATTTGCAACCCCTATTTATTGTACAGCACTGTGTAATATGTTGGAGCTATAAAAAAACTGGTTTAAAAATGATAATAACAAAAAAAAAGCTTTTTTATTGGTGATGTCATATCACTTGCTTCCATTAGATGGCACACTTACTTGCTCACTCATGCTATTGATTCCTTCAGGGCCGAGCAGAGTTACAGCTTGCTTGACTAAGTCCGTTCTGCCACAGTTCAGCATTCTAAATCCCAGGTCTTGTTTGAACTTGGCTTCTGTGGCCACCGCATCCAGTTTGCGAGATGCACAAAAACAGTCATCGGCCCTACAGAGAGCAGACAAACAATGTGATTTGGATTACCATAAAAATCCATCCCCAAGCCTTAAGAGCCAAAGTTTTACTGTGTTTACAAGAAAAGACTCTCAAAAGTTCCAACTGACTGTTCTCTACATATAATGATGTACTCCTATGTTTTTTTGATGAGGTGGGAATCTGCCATTATGCCAGTGAGCTGAGTTCTTATGTCAGGAACTTGTAGTTTCTGTCCAACCAGTTTTTAAAATCAGCAGTCAATGCATTCATACAAGGACACAACACTCCTTTATCATGACTGGCATGTCATTTTCAGGATAGAGGGATACAAAGGCTTGAAAAACCTCAATATTGTTCAATTTAACTTTTTAAGACATAAAAAAACATCCTAAAGTTCTCCAAGGCTGGAGAAGATACACTTTCATCGTGGAAGCTGGGTGATCCAGCAAACCTGAAATGGATTTCTTCAAAGTTATTTGCTATTTGCTAGCAAATGTTTTGAATCCTGGACCAGATCCATTCCAGGTTTGCTGGATCACCCAGGTTCACTGATGACAGTGTGTCCTCTACAGCCGCGTACAGCTTTAATAAATCAGGCCCAAAACCTCTAAAACTAAATCCCAGGCATCCAATATCCAAACAGATAAATACATACATACATGGAAACGGTACTTATCTACCTAACCTTTTGATTCATACTGACTATTTTGTCCTGAGATTTACACAGTTTTGAAATATAGCACAGCCGTGTTTGGCTGGGCAGGTAACCATAATTTCTGTACTGCAGTTAGGTAACACTTACAAAAATGGCCCTTCCCCAATCCTTGACTAAACAGTAAAAGAGAAGCAGTAGACTGATAAGCCCATCTCTCAGTCTGCTCTTTCCTCCTATCAGCACGTTCCTTATTAGAATATGACCTCTGCAGCATAACTGATTTGCTCCTTCTGCTGCATCTCCTGTAAGCTTTGCTATACAGTGGATTGCAAGAGGTTGGTACCAAGTCAAATCCACATACTTACCCTGCTTGCATCTAATATTGTATTAGCAATACAAGTCTTTTATATGTAGCTGAACTTCATGTACGCCTGTTATTGCAAACCTGTGTTTTCTCTATAAAGAACAGAGGAAAGAATGCACTGGGCCAATGACGAAGTACCAGCGCTAATATAATAAAGGAAATGGGTATTAGGTATGTTAAGGGCAGAAAGCACAGCACAACCTCAGCCATTTCCTAACATGGCAGCTCTACTTCTTGCCACTACAACCACTTATAGTAACAGATCCTTCTTTTAATACAGCAGTCTCTCAAACATGGCAATGTTAAAAGAAGGTTGCCGGCAATTATGTGAGAGGCAAGAGGTATCAAAAACCAGCTGTAACCTCTGTGCATACCAATTCTTCCAACAGTGATTGTATTAATGGTTGAATAATTGCAACTTGCACTTGCCAGCCTGGAAATTAACAAAATGCATATGCCACTACATATATATTGTAATATTCTTTTTACCCAGACCACAGTTTAACATAGCACAGTACCTTTAGAGCAGCACATTGATGTACTTATTAGTCTGTTCATGAACTGCACATACTAATTTGGCTCATTGTGCTGCTCACCCCATCCTTACTGTACAGGTACTACAATAGGCTCATAACAATTCAAATTAGTCTGTAACCCTGCTTGCATTTAAAAAAGAAATGACCAATGTATAACACAATACAAAGCTATATGTGTAACTTGTATATATGCCTGGAGTAGAACATTAACTATTTTCTGCAAATAGAAGTACATACTTTAGCTGCCGTGGCTCACAGTCCACACCCGGAAGCAGAAGACGTGCGGCCTGTCGTACATCATCGCTATCCACAGAGAAACTTCGCCGGTACCCAGCATGAGCCACAGCTACTCGTATCCATTCCATCAGGGGTGGCAGCATTAGAAACGGCCTAGGAAAACAAACAGAGGAAGAGAATATGATTAATAAATTGAGCTTAGCTGGCAGCCTCATAGTCTTTGGCGGTTGTCCCATACCGCAGTGCACCTTGGGAACATTCCAGCACAAGACTGACAACCATCGTACAATATGTACAGTCTCGTAGCTAATGTAATGTAATACATTGCGTGTTATTGCAGATTGCTCTGGGTTCCTTGCTGTTAAATATAAAGACAGATCAGCTTAGATTTAGCTAATTCCCCTTGAAAGCTATTGACAGGTATGATGTCAGAACTTAATTCAAAGCAGAACTTGACTTTTTTTAGGTCAAACACAGTAAGATGTATGACTGCAATACATCCTAAAGGTAGAACTATTTATATATTTGATTTTAACATTATTATTGGATGACACCCTAAAGCAGATGGTGTAGGGTACTATTTTTTTTTCAAATAAACAAGTTTTCAGTCAAGTCAGTAGTTTACCAAGGGTGGAGGCTGTTTGGCCAACAAGGAAAGTCACCTAGCAAGACAGCTGTAAGTTTATCTGAAGCGTAAACTTTTCTTGTAGCAAATGTGAGTGCTAAAAGAGTTGGCCTTCGTCACATCCTTTGCATGCCTCACACAATAATGTCTAATGCTCTTTGGGACCGTAGTGCTAGATATAAAGCTGCATGCAGCCACACCAGCGGTGGGTGAGTTTGTTGGTGACAACACAGACAAAACAGAGCAAGATTTGCAACCAACACTGGACAACTATGACTACAATGGGCATGACTCAACTGCATGACCACTCGCCCAATTGTAGGCCAGGGGCTTTTTTTCTAGTACAATGATGACTTGATTTACAGTGATTGGAGGAACTGTTTTGGAAGCTACGGCATTTTTTTTAAACTAAGGCAATAGATGGCTACTTCTCATACACATTCACTGTTTTTTTAGATTTGAGATTTCAGATTTTAGACCCAAAATTTCTAGTAGATTTAAAAATACAATTCAAGTCAAACTAAAGGACAACTTTTGACATTGTTAAAAATTTTACCTTATATGGTATAACAATTCACTCATAATTACCATTTAATGTTTAGTCATTTATCCAGACCATCCTTTCTATCCTACCAGAACCTTTTAATAACTTTTAGGTCTAATGCTAAAGTTACATTAGCGGGATCATTAAACTGCAGAAAGTTTTAAAGAAAACAATAAAGAATATGGCACATGAAGAGTATTTGTCTCCTACAGCAGATCATATGGACCCCTCCTGCTCTATATTAGAAAATTATCTCCAGTAACTAATATGAAATGGGTTAATTAAAATAATAGACAAAAAATTGTTACATTACCTGATATTATGGGTCAGTAAGTAATTTATATTGGTTTTTATATTTGTGATCAGTAGTAGTGCTCAGTAAAAAAGTGTCCTCTTATATTACATTGCTGGTCAGTGGAGTAATTTGTGATATCAGGTTAATAATGGCCTTCTTGTATTTAATTGGGTATGTGTAAGGATGTGTTAATCAAACTGGGCTGCATTAAATTGTATTGTGTCTTTTATGTCTAGAGTTCAGCTTCATGTCTTTACTAGAAATGTGTCCTTCACCTAGAAAGTAAGCTTTAAAATACACAGGAAGAATCCCCCTGAGATTGAATTACAGCGGTTGCTACTAAATCAAACTATAGCATTTAGCGCTACATCACTTAATTCCCCAGACCAAGAACAAAGATGGTCTAGACGATGTGAAGTTCAGATCACTTACAAGCACCTTTAAGACAACCTTGTTGAAATATTTAAGAAGTGTATATAACACATGGAAACTGACATGTCATTCCTGCAATGTACACTAGAAAGTCCCATTACTTTAAGGACAGGAAGTATTTGTGCTAAAAGCATTTTAGTGGATTATCTGGGAGATGTCAGTGTCACCTATCCATGTCTCTACTGATATTGAATATCTCATTACCCGTTACTATTTGTCACAGCCACATGGCAGTTTTAGTATTCTGATATTATCTGTTTTCATAAAGCAACTATCTTCCGTAATACTAACAAGAAGGTATACAGACTGTGAACTGACACAAAGATATCAACTGTGTCTAACGTCTAGGATCAATCCCACATTTTCAAAATGTGTCCCAAGAAACAACAGAATTTAGAATACACAAAATACATAATTTTCAGTTTGTTAAAAAACTGAAAGGAGAAACCCCACTAGAATGAGCAAAAAATATCCTTAAAGCTGTAATACACCTTTACTTTTCAGTCTTGCATAGCTGAACATACTCTTTTTCTGTACAAAAATTTTAAACTCATAGCATTCCTACCCTTACTTTTTTACTAATCCCAAACTAGTTTTCTAAATACCTTTATTTTAGAACCTCCACACTCCCATTTTCTCTTTTCCCAGCTATATGATAATTATATATGTTTCCAGATAATATGACATGGATATCCCAGGAGGTGGAAGGCCTCTAAAAATGAATCCCTCTTGACAATAACTGGAATATCACAACATTTTTACTGATACTGATGGCAACAAGTAAATACCATGATGGCCAGATAGATCTACACATTTCCAGGATCTAGTTGCAAGTCATCGGAGAGGCCAGTTGTACAAAGGCAAAAGTAACCCCTAGCTCCAGATATATAAGGATAAATAAATGGAAGTTTGGAAGTGAGCCAGAAGAAGCAAGATGTGGTTGGAGTACATGAACTAGTAAGTATGTCCTAGTGGAAGGTCTTTCTTAAAGTGGAACTAAACCAAAAAATTTGGATCCCCTTTGCAATAAAATAACTTTACCTGCCTGATCTCAATTATTTATTTGCACTCACCCATCCCAGTCCTATCACATTCTTCTTTTGTAGCAGCAAGGTATCCCTTTTGCAGGTTCTGTCTTCAACTCTCCACAAAGCCTTTTAAAATGAAGTGACACTCCTGTTGACGGATTGTAGAGATAAGAGAACCTTGTAATAATGGATCTCTATCTGATAAAATCCACCTTTCAGCTGACCAGGCATATTTGTGTGATTGTAGTGCTTTACTTTTGCTCACCCATAAGGCTCCTATTATTGTAACAAAAAAGGTATTGCAAACGTTTGGTTTTATCTATCAGAATCTCCTGAGAAACCTAACACTGAGAAGAAAGCTGTGAACCACTTCCTGACAGATATTAGCGAAGATATTCAGCCTGCACAAGTTTAATATCTCTTAGGATATCTAACCTATTCAACTCATATGACACCATATTTCATCTGTTGCTGGGAGTGAGGGATGACATGGCTCTATGTCACTCATGCTTTTAAATTAGCTCTTATAATTTCTTTAACCTTTACACTCTGCTCCATATTACTTTAAAATATGATTAAAAATCAACATTGTACAATTTTAGTTAGTTAAAGGGATGAACAATCAGAGTTACATATTGCTAATCCATATTGCACGATGAACAAAATACTGTACAGCTGTCACCCTAAAAGTGCTTTTATTGTATCTTGGATGTAATAAAAATCTTTGCCAACAGACCCCCAGATCCTAAAGGCAATAGCTAAGCAGCATTCTTTCTGAATAAATTATGCCTTTTTGAAAGTCATTGCTTGAAAATAAGTGTGCCCCCCAGAACACTAACAGGCAGTGCTGGGCCTAGCGATAAGGATTAGGTATGGGCATGCAATTCTTGCAATGCTGATTTCGCTTTGAATGTCCTATTTTTGTGGAGCAAGTTTTGCAAAAATGAGGACTATTTTTTGGGCATTTTACAAATGTAACTTGCTGACTAAAAGTAAATTTCAGGCAGCGGTAGCTGTTATGATCTGTATTATTGTGTACTTTTTCAAACTGTCATAATTCATTGTGATGCTTAACATTGGTTAATATAACTACCTGCCGCTAATAAAGACATATTAAAAAAAAAGTGAATTTCAAAGAACTTGGACATGGCTGTAAAACCAAAATCCCAAGTAAATAAAATAAAATGGTCTGGTAAAATAAATAAATGGTCTGGCCCAATCTATAACTGGCTGTCTCCTTATTATACAAGGTACACAGTAAAATAGGATGGCCTATATTCTCCTCACCTTAGCTAGAACAAGGGCTAGATGTTGCATGGCAACCTCTGTCACAGCACAGAGAACAAGTTAAATCTGTCCAGGCATGTCTCCAACATCTTTTTCTATTTTCTTGTGTTAACTTGCATCTGTGCACATTTTACAGAGTAACTGAACAAATCTCAGCTTCTTCCAAAATAAACCGCAAATTCAGAGAAATGAAAAAAAAACTGCTTGCTCTATATCCAAACATACCACAGTGGCTTTTCTCCACATTTAAAAACATATTCTTAGCTATGAGAAAAGTACAGTGTGTAATGGCCATGTGCTAAACTACCCTCTATATATTATGTATATAGAAAACCCTACCCAAGGGCTGCATTTAACATAGACCTAGAGTCAGATATATATTTTCATGTTATTTACATGCATGTTAAACAACGTGTAAGTGGAACATTTAGAAGTTTTTACATTCCATGGAGATCACAAATGAAATCAATACATGTCACCTGGCTTTACCTATTTTTATTGAAAAGAAAAATAGTAACATTGTTTGTCAGGTTAAAAAAATCCATTGAGTTCAATTTCAAACATGAAAAGTTCATGACAAGAAAGGAGGTAATATTCCTACTTGTTCCTACTAGCTGTCTGGTACCATAGTACCTTCAATGCCAAGAGGGCAATGGAACAAAAATCCCCCAGGGTATGTAAAATCTACTTGCATACAAAAGTGCTAAAATATTTTACATTTGCGAGGCAGCATCCAAATATTGCCTAAAGAGAGTTCATCCCCTGGTGGCCTGGGACAAGATTCTTACCTTGCCAATTGCCTATTCACACCATATGGGAAAAATTTTAAATACCTAATATTCTCCCCAGAAATTATTTTAAGCTGGGTGAGAATAAGTGGTAGGTGAGTGGTGGCCCCTGCATTGTGACCCAACATTGTGACCCAAAAACAGCCAGGTAGTTACTGAAAAGTGCTGGGTGGTGCACCTGGCCCTGCAAATGGGCTGGGGAGAACAGTGCTACCTATAAGACCAAAAATACGATACCCCTCCCAGATTATTGAGTTGCTCTTTTTTTTTTCAGTAAATCATACTGTAATAATAAACCACACAAAGACATCCTAGACAATTGTGTACTTCCAACCTTGGCAACACTTCAGGGAAGTCGCTCCTCTATTTGAGCATGACCATACCCCTGTGCACAAAGCCAGCTCCATAAATACAAAGTTTTTTGAATATCGTGTGGAAGAACTTGAGTGGCCTGCAAAGAGCCTGGACCTCAGGTTTTCTCATACAATACACCCTACAAAGACCTTACATATGCTATGTTGCATGATTGGGAACACCTTTACACAGATACACAGTCTAAAAACTGGAAACTCATAGCTGCAAGGAGGTTAGCTCCATTATAATGCCAATGGTTTAGAAATGGGATGTCCAACATGCTCATATAGATGTGTATACAAATGTTTTCCTGTGAAGTAAAAACACATTAGGTCTTCTGAGTTTTCTCTGACATGCCCAATCTGCCTTTTTGTAACAAGCCAGTTACTCGGAAGAATACATTCCAGTGCAACAAATGATACAAAAACAGCTGAAGGAAGCAGAATCTGCATTGTTTTGTAACAATCTACCATGAAAGAATGGAAGTAGGTAGATTTAGGCGGCATTTGACTTTAGATGTTGGGGGCTGTTCATCAGTATTACAGATACGCCTTTTATTTCAGTAGACATTGCATTTCCTACTGAATGCAAATTTTCAGTTACTGAATGTTTAATAATTAAGAAGATTTTATGAAGTAATAAAATCTATTTAACCATTAAAATGAGAGAATAAGTACCCAATATGTCAAATTAGGATGTTTGAAGATGTTTAAACTGGATGAGGCGGGTGGAAAAAAAAAATATCATTAGAGCCAGATTTGAATATTTCTGTTTGTTTTTTTCTTGTGCCATCTGCTTATTTTGAAAATAGCTTACAGGGCGTGTGTTACGGAAAAACATGAATTATGTCTCTCATTAATTAGTACATTCCACAGGCTTACATCTTTAAATGCAGAATTACATCATTAGTAGAAAACATTTTTCATGGAAAAAAAGAACCTCAATCTGTGAAGAGAAGGAGAATAAAGCATAATTGTCAATTGTCATGGGTTTCCAGCAGCAGGTCCAGCCTTTCTAGAAAACCTGTAAAATATTTTAAGCCACGTGTTCCTATCAATTACCTGGAAAGCATATTCTGTGCTTGTCTTCAAAATTAGTATTAGAATGATTGCTGAAAGCTTCCATTCCCTGATCTAAGAACTTTTCCCTGGATCTTAACCAGTGGTTGCCAACCTTTCGGAACCACTAAATCCATAGAATCTGGACTGCACATGCGCGGGGAGCCGTGTGTCACTCAATGGGGAAGAAACTCCCATCGCAGGCTCAGACTTGCTTGCTAAACATCTTGGGGGGACAGTAGCACAAGGCTGTGGACGCAGCAAAAGGCAATATTTTAGCTCTACCAAATACATTTACATCTACATGCAAATCATAGATTAGCATATTCATTACCTGTATTGCAATAAAATTAATTACTGTACATAATTAGATTGAAGTATCATTAAAAAAATAAGGTAAATATTCTTTATTATTACGCCTTTAAACTGTATTTTGTTTACTGAAATATACAAATAGATTCAGTTCTATATAAATATAGCATGTTTGAGAAACCAATCAGAATACAAGATTTATAGATAAATGGCTTCAGACTAATGAAGGATTACTGCTGATTGGTTGCTATGGGCTGCTGCACACGATTGCTTTTTACATCTTAGCAAACTTGTCCATATGTTTGCAATTACTGTGTGTCCCAGTTTATTGTGGAATGCTGTGTGCAAGAAACCAGCACTTCCATGTAATAGAAGATTTGAAGTCAGGCTCATTTCCTGCGCACTACTAGAAAAAGTCATGGGATTTGCAGAGGAGACAAGAAACCGTGTAAAGTTTTGGTTCTTAATAAAACAGAAAAAGTAAATGTTCCATATAGATATATGAGTAAGATAAAGTAAGCATCATTTAAAGTATCACCCTATTACAAAATTTCATAGCTTTTTCCCAAAACTACTGTCTCAACAAGCGTTCATGTTAAGGAGTATCTCTGACATTAAGCAAGGTTCATGGATAAATACAGAATTATTACTCAACACGTGTGAGTATTCTTTATTTTTTTTTTTCCTCTTTGTACTCATACTTGCTAGAATGCTCTACTTGTCTTCTTTTGTCTATGAAAAGTGTTTCCAATAAATTTTTTTTTGTTTCCATTTTGTATACAGTAGGGAGTGATTAAAACCTCCATAATTTTTATCATTAGGTTAACAAGAACAATTCAACTTGACATATATTCTAATTTCCCTTAAACTTCACAAAAGTGCATATACATATTTGCGCTCATCAGAGCAACAACCTGCCAAGAAGTGAGGGCAAATCTCTGGAAGAGGGAGGATGAATTGCTTCCCAATGCCTGCAGCTATAGAGAATCAAGAGTATGTAAATACTGAAATCAATGTGCCGGACCGCAGATTTACTGTAAAACCTTCAAGCTGCAGTTATGCTAGTGAAAATAGCATATCGAGGGGCTATAACTGACCCAAGGGAAGAAGCCTACTTTTCTGTGACTGCTGTGTTCAGCAAATCCCCTTACCGCCAACGTCTTCATTTTCCAAACCATCCACCCTCTGTAGTGCTCAGAGGTTCCAGGACATTCATTTACATGAGTAGAGGGGCAGTGAGGCTTTGTAATTCATCTAAAAAAGACAACATTTGCTTTGATGTATCCAATGTTACACATGACACTTGATTGGTACAGGAGTGTCACTATCTTACATTTTTATCCAGGGAATGACTCATTTATGAGGAAGTGAGATTGACCCGGGGCTTTAGATAAATTTGAAGCATTTCATTACTTTTTGTGAGACGCACAAGAACACGGAGTCAGAGCTCAGGAACAAGCATTTATCTTGAACCAATTAGCATTCCGCTGTCAAAGGATTTTTCAAATCCTCCATCAAAACACCAACAAAATACGCTGTTGTCCATAAAGCGCCACAGTTCTATTTTTTTTTAAGCTGTTTACCATAACATTGAACTGCTGCTGATATTTATGATGCTGTTGGAACATGGCAATATAAATTAGTCCTTACATTGTCCAAGCCATGAACTAAGCGTGATCCCTTACATTTTTAGGTTAAAATGCAAGCTTAAGTCACACAGGGAGGCTCCAAAACCTACTCAGGAATAAGTCTTGCTGACTGCATTGCTTTGAATTGCATTCTGGAATAGATTTAATGTGCTTAACTTACCTGCTACCTAAAGCAACACTCCAATTTAATAAACAAGTGACTATTAGTGTAATAATAGTTTGAGCCTAGACAGAATCATAACCAGGGGGCATTCATGACAGTAGGGACTTGTAGGGGCAACTGAGATGCTGCTTTAACATTTATTACACAGGCCTGGTCTATACCTACCCTAAGAAATACTACTGCTGGAGTGCATGTATGCAGGAAACTGCACCCTAACATAGGTGTAATGGCAACAGTTTAGAATACATAGTGCTTCTGCAATCTAAAAGCATTTCTATTCACATGTGTAAAACGATGAATGGCATTACTGCCTATGGATTTGTTTTGTCTTTCTATCCATTTCTTACTTTTGCAAGGAACAACCTTGTCTGGAAAAAGATCTGATTTTTATTGGCTGAAGTTAGGCAACTCCTACAGGTCTCTGTCATTTCCCTAGCCACTGACTGAACAGTAAAAGTAGAAGCAGACGAATAATGAGTTCATCTACATCTCTTAGTCACTGTCTTCTTCTATCGGTATGTTTCTTGATAGCACATAAACACTGCATCAAAACTCACTTTGTCATTTTCATAGTCTAAGCCTTGCTGTATGGAGACCGAAAGAGACTGCTACTGGGTTAAAATTAGGTGCTTACACTGCTTGCATTACAAATATACATTTAATGAAAATGCTGCATTAGTTATGTAACTTTTTTTAGTTGCCTTCGGTTCACCAATAAAAATGCTAAACATTAAACTTAAAATAACTCAAAAAGCTTTGCAAATTAACCCTTAACTCAGCAACAAACAAGCATTGTTGTATGGTCATTGAATGGGTCATTAAATGTACAACAGATCTCTTGATAACTATAAAGGAAAAATGCCATCCCTTGCTGTCTGGGATCCCTAGACACATGCCTGATGTGCCTAATATTCTCTCAATCTTAATCCTTACCACTATTTTCCTGATGCCATGATATATTATATATGTTTGCTTTTTATTCAGCTTCTCTAGCTGGTATATGAATAATGATTTATGCTGCCTCGCTGTATTTTACATTCCTATTTTCCCCTACTGTAGTTGGTAATGTGCGAGTCTTTATGTCCTTGTACTGAGGGTTTCATAGCTTTTATCAGTCTCCCTGGAATTCATAGTGTCATGGGAGATTAATGTCAGTCAGTGCATCTGCAGAGATCACAATTTTCCTGCAAGAGGAAAAAATAGGTATCTACAGTTCTGCTCAATCAGCATAAAGCTGATTTACTGCTCTGCACTATTACTGTGTTACTACTGCTGAGAAGAATATCCTTCCATTGTGATAAGATACCAGCATACCACAGCTTCTTTACAATCCCTTGTGCCTGATATTTTTGAAATGAAAAATACCATTACAGGTACAGTAATACTGTGCAGTTTGCACCCCTCAATGCATCCATGATGTCAAGCAGAGTCTTCCTGGTGGAGTTATTCCCTGTATACCAAACCCCCAACTGCTTAATATAGCCACCTTGGACCTCTTTGATGCTGCCACTGCTCCTCATCTCCATCTGGTTTATGTGCAGTAAAGGTTTTTGAGTAAAGGTCTATGTTTAATAAGTTTTAGTTACAGTGAGAAAAGAATGCATAGGTATAAACAAATGTCAACTAAATTTCAATTTTCTGTGCGTTTCACCTTTCTCCTGATAATATAATGTCAAGTATTAAAATGGTTAAAACAAGATTGTATTAATACAACTGCAGCCTCTGCGCTACAATATAGATGTGTACTGCATGACTGTAAAGCACCCTTGAGCATTTTTAGAGCCCTTCATAAACGTCATTTTTTTTTTACTAATAAAATAATTGTTCAAAACATATAAAGTTAAATAAAATAAAACTGTGAAAATGACCCGTTTTTATACACGTGTCAACTTCAATTACGGGAGACATTATATCAAAGAATATAATGGAGTGAAAGGAATAAATCCAGGGCCATTATTTATCGTTAACACTAAACTGATGGGCTGTGAAGGTTTTTTAGAATGCTGCCTATTACCAATATTGGGGTTTGTATTTTAGCCATTTTAAAAGCACACACAGAATTAAGGATTGGAAATTTTCTGTATCTATATTTCAAACAGTCTATATTTCAAAACAACTGGGAATTATTTTGTGAGTCTGTGTGGTAACATTATTTTTAGTGTATTTTTTATTGAAAATGTAAGTTAAATACAGTTGCATGAATATCATATGACAACATTTGTAACTGCTATCTTTTTATTCTATAGGCTACCTGCTTTTGGAAAACGTATACTGTTTGGGGTGTTTTTACTGCTAGTTAAAAATGCAAAAAATGTGCATTTTATCATGTGTGTAATGATAGAAACATTTCTCCAGCATAGAAGAGGTGACATAGAAGCATAGGTTGCTTATTGAGAAATAATAAGCAAAAATATTTTTTAAGGCTTATATAAAAAAATATGAACAAAATAGGGTGAGACCTAAGGTTTTTATGACTTTAGATTTCATCTGTTCCAACATCTAAGACCACAAGTTCATATTTACTGGCCAGGTAACAAAGAAAGTCATTTATGACAAAGCTGTGTTTGTGTTATTTATGGCGGGATAAAATTTTATAAGGTGAAATAGACCTTGGAAAACTAAAATTTAACTCCAGGTTTGAATCTAATATTTTAAAAATATGTTTTGGGATGAAACAGATGCAGAACATTTGGAAAGGTGCCGGAGCCTGTTGAACAGCAGATGTGAACATTTTATCTGTTAACTTTAATCTTTGGAAATCCCCTAGCAAAAGCAGACGTTTTGCCAATGGGACAAGGCAAAATAGAGGCTTTGCTTTATACAAGTTGTGTTACTACACATAATTCTTCTACAACACAGCAGTACAAAGGCTGTGGCCAGTCTTCAGGGACCACAATGTTCTGAGATAAAGAAGACAACACAAGAGTCTTTTCTAAATCAGTATGGTTCCAAGTGTGAAATTTTGTTAGAATCTTGTCTCAGATAGGGGTATACTCAGCAGGATATTACTAAACCAAACCATATAATGGTGCCAGAATTACCACATTGTGATATTTACATATAATACTTTAACAGGATGCATTAAAAGCAAAAACACAGCTTTATAAAAAAATGCACACGGGAATGTAGACATATTGTGTCTCTTCTGCAATAAAACTTCCTTTCTCCATGATCTTATGTTTCTGTGGGATGTACAATGAGCTTGGCATGACAGGATTAAGGGACCGCCATGCACAGTAGGTGTGCTTTACACTGCCATTTACCCCCTGCTGCTATTTACCCCCCTGAAGGCTGTTCTGATGGTAACTGCACCAAAAATTTAGCAAGCAGGATTCTTTTAAGCACTAGGCCTAGGCACTAAGAACTGTCTTGGTGCATATAGATACTATAAAACCTTGTATTTTCCATGTAGATACACTGAATTTGATCCCTTACAGAAAGCCATAATGACTGTGCATAGTGTACAAATGAATGTAAATGTTTAGGGTAAATTATTAGGGACTTACCTTTCTGTCTGAAGCGTGACTTTGGAAGGTTCCACATTTGGATTTTCCCATTCCATCTGTGGGCAGTGCATGAAATAACAGAGAGTATATAGGGCTTCTGGTTCCCAGTATAGAGGTCCCTGCTTGTGGTGCATTGGCGTACCATTACCATGCTGCTTTATGTTGAGGGGTTGGAGGTGATGCATTGCACGAGACACCAGGTCACCTGGGAACACAAAACGTATGCTGAAAAATATTCACCTTGAAGAAACCAATTTATTTACAACAGTATATTCACTATGAACCTATTGTCACCCTGATAGTTCTATAGATTTTTGATTCCACATGCATATTAAGACAATACTGACAGTGTTTGCTAAAATAATTTGTTTTTATAAAGAACCATTAATTAAAATTTGGAATGTAAAGCAAACTTTTTTAAACAGAGACAAAGGGATGACAAAGCTGGACTCCATGTAAAAATGTTGGTTGCCTAATTGCATTACTGACCTTCTAGCTTTAATCCTTGAGTCACTGACCTAGAACTAGAATAAATCAGAGTACGTGCAGTATTACACCCAAGCAACTACCATATTTAGAATAAATTTCTCTTAGGAAAGGTTTCCTTTAAAGGAAACATATAAGGTAGCAAATGCCATTTCTGATAATCTTTAAAAAAAAGCCAGCTATTCTTTTCAAAAAGTCTGGCTAAAGAAACCTGGGTTCAGTGCTGACTAGTACAAACATACAGTCAGTAAAGCCAAAGGGCTGAAATACAGCATGCTGGAGGTCAATGAAATATTGTTAAAAAGTGTGTACAAGGCAATTAGAAAAATTATGCATCAGCCACTGTCTGGGTATCATTAGGGGTGTGTGTATTCTGTTGTTGATCTTGGGGCATATATATATATATATATATATATATATATATATATATATATATATATATATATTAAACATGAGAGTAAAACTAATGATGTCCTTATAAAAACTGTTGTTCTTCCACAGTCCTTTCTTTAACCCCCTTTCCACCATAGCCATCCATTTCCTACTACTAACATTACCTTGAAGCTAAGACACTACTTTCATAAAAAATTGTGAGGTGACGAGGGTGGAGGCATGTAAAGAAGGTTAGAAGAGCAGATATAGCTCCGAGATATGTAAATAAGGGAACTGTAGGCACATCCCGCAGAGAACAGCCATGTAATCTTTCCCTGAAGAAAGCAGCTTCTTTTGGACAAAGAAAATATACTATATTCTCTACATTTGAAAATTCTAATAAATTTACATCTAGTTTGTACAAAGTGTATCTGAAGCTCACATTTTGCAGGATTTTAGTATCCCAAAATGATACAACCTAAATAATATTTCCTTAAAGGAAAAAGAACAGCTTCTGTCACAAAGAAGTCTATGGAAACTGTAAAGGTCTATTTACACTATCCTGGTCCCTTATAATGCATTTTAAATATTATTAAGCATTGTGTTAAGGCAGGTCATTCAGGTCATTTATTTGAATGGGTTGCCAATGCATCATAATGAACCCGCTTTGTTGCTCTGGCCTATGCACTCTGTTGTTGCTGGCCCAGGGTATGTGCCTTCTGGTTTTTATGGTAGACCAGGAGGGCAGGCAACGGTAGATCGCAAAGGCAACGCAAGTAGATCGCGGAGCCCTGCCTTTTAAAATAAACTCTACCGTGCACAGGAGTTATTAAGTCCAAGTTTTTTATTGTTTGTAGATCATTTTGACTTGGTCATTTTAAAAGTAGCTTGCAAGCCCAAAAAGTGTGGGCACTCCTGGTCTAGGGGCATGTTGTTCTGTTCCCTGTAAAAAGGCTTGTTCTGTATTGTTGCTGGCCTATAATGCATATCCTTTGTTAGGTAGTGTATCTTCTGTTGTTTCTGGCCTAGGAGATGTGTTATCTAATGTTGCTGGTCCAGGAGCCGTATTGTATAACCGTAAACGAAGAACACGTATATGAAAAGGAGGCTTAACACAGCATTTGTGCATGAAGAAATAAACAACAAGCTGCTTATCGGGAAGGTTCCCTGTCACTGCAGGGTGGGGGATGTCTCTCTGCCCGGCTCCCACACGGAATGACCCAACAGAGGGGCAATCCCAGCTACATTCTCTGGAAGATAAAGATAACTGCTATGGGTGGAGCTGATCTTTATGTAATATGTCATGGTGCATTGTGGTTTATATTATTCTCTGCTACCTATTTATTATCTTCCTTAATGACAAAACATTTGGTTGAGTTTTGTACTTGTTGGCCCGTGTTTCCATGGTAACAGCTGCTGAGCATGTATCACTGTGCTAAAACAGTTTAAAGCTGAAAAATGGACTTTGCACAAACTAACATTTTTTCCTTCAGTAAAAGATTTACATCTTAAATCTTTTACATCTTAAAAAAAAAAACCTCTTCCTTGATCAGAGGAGCAATAAAAGAAATATTACTGTATACACCAAGCATTTTGCCAGAAATAAAAAGGCTACTCACAGAGACACCAGAACCAAAATGAGCATTAGATTTACCAATCTTAGGGAAGTGTCTAATTCAATCAGAACATATCCAGTCAGGTAGGACCTCCCTGATACTGGGATAATGGTAAGTTTGACTGTTTTGTGTATTATCAACTTTAGAAACCATCATGGAGGGTGAGGAACTAAACCCTTGCTGCCCAACTTGCTGATCTTTGACACTTTTTGTGCAACACAGTTTATTCCTTGTACACTAGTCCCATTTTTTAGTTCAGTCCCACATTTTTTTAGAATGGATTGTGCAAAAGTCCTTTTTAAAGGGGCTTTAGGAAGTTTGTAAAAGCAAGTGTAAATGAGCTGTAGTTGCAGTGATCTCTAGTAGTGTCCTTTATTGTCTATAATTGTCCCCTGAACCTTGCCCCCAGTCTCCAACAACTCCTGGAGCCTGTCTGCAGTCTCTGGCCATCTCCTATTGCATGTCCACAGTCAGTTGTAGCATGTCTGCTGTCTTTATCTTGTAGCATGCCCAAAGTATTTGACCTTCTCTTATAGATCTCTAATCCCTGGCCATCTTCCAATAAATGTCTACAATCTTTGAGAGCTATCTGTGGCATTACATTAATTATTATGTGTTTCCTTTTGATGATGTCAAGGGCTGCACTTAGTGCCTCATTATCAAGTACCCTGACCACTACAGACCTAAAAATATTTTTCATTATTTCCACTATATATATAGCCTCCAAGGGTACCTGTTGCCTGTGGTTCTATCTACTGGACACCCATATGTCACTAAGCAAAACAGTTATGATGTGGTGAAACAGGCACACAATTTTCACAGACACTTAATAAGCCTCTGAAGCTCCTAAAGACATCGAAGACCTCAGACACCACCAAAAAAATTGAAAAATGGAGTACAACACGTAAAATTGCACTTTTTGCAAGTTGTTTGACCAGCCATGGAAGATCAAACAATATAAATATCATATAAAAATTAGGTTATGTCACTGCTAGCTTTCATAATCTTTTAGTAAAATGTAAAAATGGGATTGTAGAAAACACGGTTAAAAGATATACTTCCTTCCAAATGCACAAAGCTATATTCATCTGTATGAGGATTATTCTCTTCTGTGACTGCATGTAAGCATAATGCTCAAATATTTGTCACGTCCACACATTTATTTGCGATCCGTCTCTTTCCCGAGAGACTAATTTCACAGCTTCCAACACAAACCAGATGGACAGATGGAGGAAAACCCAATATAACCTAGAAACATATCTTTATATTTGCAAACGATACGAGAGCCCTCAGAACCTCTGGTGGCTTTACCATCTACTGTTGTGGTTGTTTTGTAACTTTTTTCACATTGCCACAAGGAAGTTGTGGGCTAGAAAGGAAGACAATTCAGTAACATATGGCTCCCAGACTTTGTTTTTTTCCTGCAAGCACAGAAGCCACAGTATTGGGCTTTAACACATGACAGCTTCATAATAATTATAGTGTGTCCCAAAATTTGTTGACTGAACAAGAGCAGTGGGCTACAACTGTGCAGGAAAATAAAAGTTAAAAGAACAGTAAGAAGAGGGGAGAAAGGAGAAACAAATTTGAGCAAAATTGTTGCACAGGAAGAGAATGAGCCTTACTTATCAAAACAGTGCAGATGCACAAAACTTTTTACGAAGTTGCTCCAGTTCAGTCTAAATCAGTCAAATATATTCCAGATGCATCGAGACAAAAGGTGTGCATCATCTTACAGTTTGTTTTCTTAGAAAGCAGCCACAGCCTAAATAGAAACGCCTGTTCCCTGATGGCATGCTCCAGAGAAGGACCCCTGTGTCAGTGTGGAAGCATTAAGTTCTTGGCAGAGGTATGACGTACACCTTATTGAGTAAGACTAAAAGTTCTCTAGTTAAGCCTCATACAGACATCTGATGGATGTCAGAGGATTGTCGCTGGAAACCATCTTTTGTGACAGATGAATTAATGAGTGCTGTACACACAGCTATGGAGAGGAAAGGAAGGAGCATAAGTAGAATGGTACCCCGTTGTGCTCTCCTCCACGGGAATGAACACCGGTTGTTCCTGATCAGTCCTGTACACATGTAAGATTTATGCCCGAGACAGGGACAGCTGTTAGTTTTGGGTGACTATTATCTGACGTGTTCCTATGCATAAGCTCTGACAAGCACTGGAGGCAATTTTACCGTGTAGGGCAAAAATACAATGCAAAACAAACACTATTGAAAATTTAAATCTACACTGTCCTAAATCAAGTCAAAATGTATGCATGTCTTTCCATCAATCACCTGATATACAGATCCCAAACTCCCTAATAGGATATAACCTATAATGGTCCCACCTGAGCAGCTTCAGCCTGGGAAAAGATAGCAGGAATGTCAATGTTTCTTAGTAAAGAAAGAAAGAGAAGTTAAGGAAAGTAAAGAAAGAGAGATTAAGTACAGAAGGTTAGATTGCGAGAAAAGATTATGAGAAATAAATAAAAAAGGTAAGGAGAAAAGAAACTGAAGAAAAAAAAAGGAAAAAGAGGGTGGCAGAAAGAAGACGGTAGAAAGTGATGAAGAATGGAATGAAGGAACAATGGTAGGCAGGAAGGCACAAGCATCTCTTTTTTATTACAGTAAAGGTTATCCTACAAGACTATTCAGTTGTTTTGCTTTGTATTGGTTGAAATAGAATAGTCATCTGAATAAAAAGTAGAGGGGAAAAGTCTAATTTATAGACTGTAAGTATTTTTCAGGAGCCAGGTTTCTCTTAAGGACTGAAGACAGACAGAAAACAGCCAATACCTGTGCCAAGACTGTGGAAGATCTCAGGGAAGACAAACCGAGACACACGTGATAAATCAGATAGTTACTGGCAGAGGGGCACGTTCCACAAGCCCCTTTATCAAAATATTTATTCCACAGACTCATTTTGAACATATGTTTGCAGTCACTTACATGTCTATGTTTATGGACTATGAAGTACGAATTCCCAAGTCTGTTTAGCCTAATGGAGAACATTAAGATAAATGGGACACACCCAGACCACATGCAGCAGAAAAGACAGAATACTAATGTAGAAGAAATTTGACATCTTCAGGCTTATTTAAAAAACTGCACAAAAGGAACAAAGTGTAATAACACTGAAACCAATCTGAATTTTTTTCTACTGATCTGAGTTTAGTAAATGAATTATATTTGGTTGTGACTGTTAACTACAATTTGCTCCTAGAATTGTTTATAAAAGCTCAATGCTCAGCTACAGTGCCTAGAAGTCTGCTTTTTACCTGATATCTGTTCAGTCCTGAGCTTTACACAGCTCTGCACAACCTTGCCTATAAGGACCTGATTTTTCTCTGCTGCAGTTAAGTAAAATTTATAGGTCTTTTCCCTCCCATGTATTTACACTGCTGGCATTACCTCTGCATTCATCTGTGTTTATATATCTCCCTGGATTGCAGCTTTAAACAAAGCCAACCGAGTGGAAAAATAAATCAAAACAACACAATATAGTAGAAATTGCATTTTTAAAATGAATTTATTAACAACATGTGTTTCTACTTTGTGTATTACCTCTGGGTACCACCTGAAATATATCCTCCATCGATACTGAAGTGTAATATAACTCCCCCCACACTATTTTTTACGTCAATAATTACCAAATTAGCAGTTCAACATTTCATAAGGTTTAGCTGCGTGCAGCAATTTTCTGCAAAGCAGGAATAAAATATCCCATAATTAATTGCTGTTTCCCATCAATGTGTACCAATACGTGTGTGCCGCAGCCATTCCCCAACTGGGAAATAATTTACAACAATACCTAATGCTCCGCTAATGCAATTCTGTTAAGGTAAACAAGTCGACCAGTTCATAAAATGATTGGGGACAATCAGGGTGTTCCCATGGCAACAGGTGACAGCTCGAAGTGTAATCAGTGGCATTTCTGCTCAGATGATACAAATTGGCTGCCATTCTTTTTTTTTTTTTTTTGGTTTTTGAAAGCTTAGTATTTCCCGTCAAAGTTTACTTGTTGCTCAGGTGCAGAATTGTTTATTATTGGAATGTAAAAGGAAATCATCACAGAACAAACAACCAATCAGAATTAACCATTCAGCTGACCTGTAATAAATTGGATTTTTTCTGGCTGGTATATAAACAGTAGCTATCTACCTATCTATTTACATTTATTCATATATAAATATTAGTCTGAGTTGAGTTGGCTTGCATTGGCAGAATCACACCATATAATTTCGAGATAAAGATGAAAATTAATCCACACAATAATTAAAAGAAAGCTTCTGGTCTGTTTTACATTAACTGCAATAAAAGCTGCGCTGAAAGCAATGTAACAATTAACCTTAGCACTGAGTTGCTTAGGGGACAGAGTTGCTGCTGTCTGTAGGATTATAGTATTATTGTTGTTGGCAGAGAAGAAGGCAATTATATAAAAAGAATAATACAATGAGTTTTAGCTACAAGAAAACAAAAAAAGTAAACTGTGCTTAGGTAGTAAGTCTGATTATTGGATATGGCACAACCTACAAGGAGTTTGTATGTTCTCCCCATGTTTGCGTGGGTTTCCTCCCACTCTTGTTTCCTGCAAAACCCATACCAATAAAGAAATTATTTCTGGACTACTGTAACATCCTCCTTTCGGATATTTCACTAACCCAACTCTCTCCTTTACAATCTATTACACAGCTCAACAAAAAAAAAAAATTCATTTGCCAAGGATTGTTTAATATATTTAGTGTATTTGTCTGCTGAATCCAGAAATGACATTAGTTTAATTGAATTGGCTCTAGTTCTTGTGATCAGACGATTTTACCAACAACAAATGTTAACACAGCATATTATTTACACCAATGTTTTGCATTTTATATATTAATTTAGAATAATTTTCATAAAACTTTTATTTGCCTTCTTTATATTCATACATTTTCTTTTTTTACAGAAATATGAGTTCTTCAAGAAGTTGTTTAAATGACCCTAATGTATTTTTCTTCCTTTGGGGTGAATATTCAGCAAAACATTACAGAATTTGTGAAACAAGCATATCTTGCATATTTTGGTATTTAATTGGGGGACCAAGATAAGTATTGGGCTCCCCATATGGTATGCAAAACTTGTGTAGAGTGTCTACGTCAGTGGAAAAATGGAAAACTGAAAAGTTTGAAATTTGGTGTACCTATGGTATGGCAAAAGCTCAAAAATCATCATAATGATTGTTCTTTTTTGTGCTGTGAATGTAAAAGGTTTCAATCATTACATGAAAAACAAGTTGGAGTACCCAGATTTGGAATCAGCAAGACAACCTATGCCGCATGGTGCTCATGTTCCCATACCAGTGTTCAGTACACTCCCTGATATTCCTGTATCCAACATGGAGAATATACAGGGTTTGGAGTGTAATCCAGGAGTTAGCAGTGGAAGTGAATATGAAGGAAGTGTTTCATCAAACCTGCAGTTTTCCTAAGAAGAGCTCAATTTAATACGTCAAAACAAGCATCTGAACTTTAGCATCAAGGCTAAAAGAAAAGAACTGAGAACGGAAGTTAATACAACGGTTTATAGGACATATTTTACCATACCATATTTATGTGAAAATGGAGACTTTGTGTACTGTTGTAACATCCCTGGACTACTAGCCCATATGGGAGTACCAGAATACCGAGCAGAAGACTGGCAGCTTTTCATAGACCCTTCCACTGGAAGTTTGAAATCTGTTTTACTGCATAATGGCAACTGCTATGCATCAATTCCAATTTGTCACTCAACAAAACTTAAAGAAGAATATGAAAATATCAAAATAGTCTTACAAAAGCTTTGCTATCATGAACACCAATGGTCCATATGTGTCGATTTAAAAATTGTGAACTTCCTACTTGGACAGCAAAGTGGATACACAAAGTACCCATGTTTCATCTGCTTGTGGGATAGCAGAGCAAAGCAGGATCACTGGAAAAAAGTGACATGGCCTCCAAGGGAAAACATGAAATAAGGTGCAGCGAACATCATTAATGAGCTAATGGTTGACAAAGAAAAAATAATTCCCCCTGCACTACACATAAAGGGTCTGATTTAATAAAGCTCTCCAAGGCTGGAGGGAATACACTTTCATCAGTGAAGCTGGGTGATCCAGAAAATCTGGAATGGATTTCTTCAAAGTCATTTGCTTTTTGCTAGAAAAAGTTTTGAATCCTGGACAGGATCCATTTCAGGTTTGCTGGATCACCCAGCTTCACTGATGAAAGTGTATTCTCTCCAGCCTTGGAGAGCTTTATTAAATCAGGTCCAAAGTTGGGGTTTAATGAAGCAATTTGTTAGAGCTATGAACCAGGATGGTGATTGCTTCAAATACATTTGTAGATTCTTCCCTGGATTGAGTACTGAAAAATTAAAAGCAGGAATATTTGATTGACCCCAGATTCAGAAACTGATAAATGATTCAAATCTCACAAGTTACTTGACTGATATTGAAGCTTCTGCCTGGCACAGCTATGTCATGGTTGTCAAGAACTCCTTGGAGAACCATCAAGCACAAAATTATGAAGAACTGGTCCAAAACTTGCTATAAGCTACTACTTATAAGCATAAAGGTACACTATCTCCATAGCCATTGGCAAAAATTTCCAGAAAACCCGATTTCAGTGAGGAACAAGGGGAGAGGTTCCATCAAGATATAAAGGTGATGGAAGAAAGGTATCAGGGCAGATGGGATAGACACATGATGGCACACTACTGCTGGAGCCTTCAACGTGATTGTCCTGATCATCAGCATGAAAGGAAATCATACAAGTTTTTCAATGACTTCTTTGTGATTAGTTCTGTAAATATACTGAATATAAAATATATTGACATTAAGTATTTCAAAAATTAGGCATATCTAGTTTAATTTTGCTTAATTTTTATGTTTCATTAGTTTTGTATGAGGTTATTATTGAGGTCATTATTTCAAAAACTAGAGCCAATCTAGCAAAACCAAAACAATATTTGGAAAATGTTTGTTGACCAGTGTTATGAATTCTGCAGCCAGACTCATCCATCCTTCCCACCGCTCTTCTTCTGCTGCCTCTCTTTGTAGTTCTCTTCATTGGCTTCAATTTCCCCCTTAGAATCAAATTCAAGTTCCTGTGCTTTGCCTTCAAATCCCTCCACAGTTCTTGTCCCACTTACCTTTCAGCCCTGACAGAAAAATACTCCCCCAGCCACTCTCTCCGCTCCTCCAGTGACCTACTAATGACTTCCTCATAACACACACAGCTCATCACACGCACAGCTCCAAGACCTTTCCAGGGCTGCCCGACTCTCTGGAATAGTCTTCCTCATCCTATTCGGTTTGCACTTACCTTCTGAACACCTAAAATATATCTTTTCAAACCTACATGTCTTCTGTCTCTTAAACCCTCAGTACTCGTCCACCATTCTATATCCCCCCTTCTATTGTGTGCTGCTTCCCCCACCTCTTAGATTGTAAGCTCTTTTGGGCAGGGTCCTCTCCTCCTCCTGTCTCACTGTTTGTATCTGTCTGTCATTTGCAACCCCTATTTATTGTAAAGCATTGCATAATAAGTTGGCACTTTATAAAAACAGTTTAATATAAAATAATATTAAAGTTGGACATGTGGGATGTTCTGTAATGCTGTCATAAGCATCCCAAGAGACTACAGATGGCTGTGCAGACATTTTTACAGGCCTGCTTGACGTCATTATCAGTAAACAAGAAGTGTCTAAAAAGACTGGAAGGAATCAGTACCACTAAAATACAAATTAAAAAAAAAAATAATGAAAAAAGTTATTTATTTATATTGCACAGTGCCCTGATAAACTAAATGTCATCACATTGGGAATTAGAGGTAGTTTACCAAAGCTCTTTTGGAAAGTCCTTGTCTGAAGTGATGAAATATGCTTTTAGGAAACAAGGTCAGGTATTAAAAAAACGGACAGTATAAACTATCGCTCTGTACAAATTTAGCTAAATTAAAATGATCTATGTGAACCTCACTGGTAATACAAAAAAAGCCCTGAACGTTTATTTTATTTGTGAGGAATGTTGGAACAAGCAGAATTTCAAAGGAAGAATAAAGATCAAGCATATAATAAACTGTTGTCTAAGAAAGGAAGCGCATAAGTAAACAATAATAAATAAACCAGCCATGCTTAGAAGAAAGGCCAGCCTAATACAAATCATTTTCTAAGATATATTGTGCTATAAACATTACCATATTCCATTTAGGTAGGTTACATGCATACATTATATACACATATAATCTGTTAAGAGAACCTGTCATGTGCACAGTTTGTTTAAATCCTGTTGGAAAAACAACTATAGCCTGGACTTTAAAATGTGCTACATTTTAAAGTAGCTCACTTACGGAATAACTTCTTTGGTTATGAAAAATCAATTTAAGTAATCAGGAAAGCTATTTTTAATTTAAAGTGGGACTCTAAGCGAATAAAATACACAAACGAATACAACCCTGTATAAATAGATCAATAAATGTGTGTTTTATTGTGAGCAGTGTAAATACCTGAATTTGACCAGGTAGTATCTTCTTGCAGTCCATGTACAGCAGGGATAGAGTGTTAGATGAAGAAGCAGAACAAAGAGACAATCAGTATATGCATGCTGAGAAGATGAGAAAGCAGAATGACAGATACATATATTATTACTGAGCTGCTTCTTTTTTCACTGTTTAACCATAACCTGGGGCAGGTTCAGAAAAAGTATGGTAATTATTGCTAGCTATCAGACTGTCAGGGTTGCCTTGTGCATGATCCAGTACTGACATAATGACAAAGCAATGTTGTAAATTGGGTCTTATAGCTGGTGGCTGTTTGAGCTCTGTTCCTGTAGGGATTGACATCAAACAAAAGCTTTCAAGGACTCAGTCCATTTGCCAATGTGTGTTTTAGAGTTTCCTGCCTATCAAACAAAGAAATAGATCTCTCAGTCTCCAGACATCCAATATGCTCCCATGCGCAGACTTGCTCTGTCAGCAGTGTCCTACTGTCACCTAGGACTGATGTCAGTATGATGTGGCAGTCCTTACATATAGTCCATACAGGCCTTGACCAGTGCTCCCAGAATGTCCTCACACACACACACAGTCTCAGTAACAGATACTTCCTCAGCTGTCTGACCTCAGACTTCAAATTTGTGGGCAAAACCCAACAAATTAATTAATTCTTGTTGCCCCTAAGCCTTAGAATGTGTTATGGACATTAAATTGTGAGATCTCTTGAGGGGCTAATAGTGAAATGACTTTGTACAACACTGGATAATAGATGGCACTATAGGCTGTAAATACAAGATAACAATAATAAATACAATACTGAGTGATTGTAAAAAATAAATATGGGATATTTTTTTTTTGGCATCTGGTTAGCCATTGTATTGTAATTAAAACCACTTTTTGTGTTGTGAAAGATATTTCTATTCGAAATAATGGTAGAAACTATCATAATACCAGCTGAATCTCAAGAAAGTGGATTTTGTAAGTGCATTTAAAGAGATTGTAATAATGATATGATAATGTAATTATGAAAACTGATAGAAAATGGCACTTTGTATGCCTAGGATAAGCTTGCTGGCAACCACACAACACTATTGTATTTATTTTGGGTGAAACTGACTATCAAGGAAGCATCTTTTCCTTCAAGTACAAGAGAAAAACAGTGGCCACCCACGCGTTTTATTAAATGTAGGTGTAACCGTGTTTCCCTCCACTACAATTTAATCCTCATCTCTGATGCAGCCGCAACCTCACATCCCCACAGCAGGGCCAGCCAGCGCAACGTGTCTACGTCAACCCCCAAGCCTGAAATTTATTAGCTTGCAGAAGAAAAAATGAGATTCCGCCAGCTCTCTGCAGTATCCAGCCAGATACAGACTGTGCATGAGCAGAAGGATGCTGGGAATATTTCAGTTGTTTGAACAATCCATTTGGAAAAAAAAGGATACGCAGGTGGCTGGTAATTCCACAGACTCAAGTCATGTTGAAGAACATAGGAGCTATTATATAGATTATGCAGATCAAAGGGAAGTTTTGTAAACAAATCAGAGTAGATTAGTCTACAGCATAATGGAAGGCATTCACATACATGTATAGTTACCATAACACAAAGCATCTGCTAATTCTTTTATAAAGACTTAGAAAAATAGTGTTCTTTTTCTAGAGATACACCAAGAAAACTGAATGTATATATATATGACTTGATTATTTCTGAGCAGAGCTCAGCCAACTTCAGTTAAAGCTTTTTTATCATTATGCCATCTCTTCTTACCCCCAGTATTGTTCTTATATAAATTTGGGGTAGGGTAAAATAACTATTTTGTGCTCTAAAGGGTTGCTAAGAAGCAAAAAGGTTAAGAAGCAATGGACCTGATCACCTTGTTAGAAATAGATTTTCAAAAGCCACTTGGCTTGGGAACAACATGACAGAACAAAGATGCTTAAACAAGCACCGAAACAGCAATCACAAACACAAGAGAGGGTCCACACTTAAACCTCAATGACTGTTGAAGATATGATAGTTAGTGATTATTTCCACCGACAATAAGAACAAACAAGCACCGCACAGACAGTACATTACACAATGGCGTAGAGAGTGTCCCTAACTTGAAGATATCAGTGCCAATCTTTTACTTTTACACCTTCAATGGAGGGTGCGATGATACCATCCCCTTCAGGGCGGGGGCCCATGACGCCCTGCACTCACAATATGTCTTCTAAGTTGAATGATGGCGGACGATACCTAACCCAAACACCATGGACATCTTGTGGTGGAAAAGAATACCAGCAGCGAACAGAACCAAAGAGGAGGTAGGTATTGCAGCCTTTTATTTATAAAAAAAAGAAAAAAAATTTTAATAAAAATAATCGTCCACTGCCTAGGGAGCGTCAGCACACTGGCCCAGGCTCACTATGTGAATGCCCTTTTTCCACAACAGTGAGAACTACCTAGCACCATAACTAGAGAAGTACAGGGAAAATGTGCATTTTTAATTTTGAATGGGGTATGGCGAAGGGGTTGGGGTTCAAGGAGGACTGACAGAGAGAGGCTGCTGAGCAGAAAGCAGAAGTATGTAAAACCAGGGCCCTGCTTTAGGAATGTCACCCACAACTTATAATAACACAATATAAAAAAATATAAGTACAACTTGGCAATTCATTTACCAATTCAGCTTAAAATATATTTAGCCAAGAAAGTGGCCAAAGTGCAGCTTTGTATCCCCTGTGGTTATAAGATGAAGTCACTAAGCTGTAAAGTGCATGTTATTTGTCATAAATGTTGTTATTTTAAGACATGCGGATATTATTTTTAACTCCTATTGACTGCCATTGATTAAAATAACACTTGTAATGGCAAATAACAATCTTTATATATTATTGAAATATAGTATGGTAACGTGGAGGCGTAAGGTGTGATTATGATTACCGTCCTGCACTTAGGATGACGTATTTCACTTCTCCTGACCTGATACCTTGCATCAGATGGCTCCCCTTGGACATACCTAGGTAAATCTTTTGTCTAGCTGAAAATGGAGGCAATCAACAGGAGACCATTAAATTGTTTTATTTCATGAGAGTTTTTTTTGGAATAGAGAAACTTAAATATAAACACCACCCATTACACTCTTCTGTTCAAATTGTGTAATGGACCTCCATAAAAATGTATAAATGTATAATTTATTCGGTGAACTGACTAAATGTACTGACATTGGAATGTGATGTTTGTAAAGCAAGGTAACAAAGTGGACAAACCTTCCCCAGGTGGGTATTATGGTCTGTGTTACAGATGGAGCCTTATTAACAGTCAAATATTTGTGGACCCCTGACCAACACCCCTTTCCTTTATGGCTAAAAGTATATGAACAACCCATTAAATGTGAGTGGGTTTTCAGAAAAAATGTATTGCTCATACTATTTCAATAAAAGGCAATTGTGGGCTTCCAATGTTTGCAGAAGTCCCTTTCTGTTTTAGCATGGCTGTGCCTCTGTTTAAAGCCAGCTCCATGAAGACATGATGAGTTTGGTGTGCAAGAACCAAAGTGGTTTACAAAAAAACAATGATCTTGACCCTACTGATTACGTTTATAATAAACTGGAATACCAATTTAGGTCTTTTTATCCAGTAAATAACTTCACAAATGCTGTTTTGGCTAAATGGGCACAAATTCCTATAGACACTCCAAAATCTTGTGTAAAGCCCATATGGAAGCGTAGAGACTAATACAGCCATGAAGAAGGTGAACTATTATTAATGCATATTTTGTGACTTTTTATATGATGCTCAGCATGGGGAAAGTGTGGCTCTATAGTGAATTAAATCACTGGGATTGAGGGCCATTTGCCACTAGAGATCCTTGTGGTTAGTTTCCCCTTATTTTATATACTGACCATGACCAACAGGTAGGTAAGTGAGAGCAATAATTATTATTAATATTAGCCAGTATTTATATAGCGCTGATATATTACGTTGTACTTTACAAAGTCTGTTGTCATATTACTAACTCCCCCTCAAAGGGGCTCACAAACCATAATATATCATTAATGACCAAATCAGATTGTTGCAGTTTAACTTGGGAAAAAATATGATATGCCATGCACATGTGCTGCTCACACATTTGGGAGTGCTACCAATTGAAGAAAATTGGAGCTGAACTACACTTTTCCAGGGCAGCAGTGCAGTGCAGTTGGGTGCCATTCCAATTTGTGTACTGTGATATGTGCATTGCTATATAGTATCCTGTAAACTGTTGGTTTTACAACACAATAATTCAGCACAACAATTAGGCCCTATAAGATAAATTTTTTTCAACATTTAAACCATCTACCTTTCCTTATAAAGCAACACTTTTAAAGGTATCATCAAAAAAAAAAAAGAAAATGGTAAAACTGATCCAAACCCACCATAGCATTCCTTTAATAGATTTTGCATCTAAAATTTAATTTAATCTATTGTGCTCCTGACTAGTGGTCATGATAGATGTGCTATGGAATGCTCTCGATTTAATGTGCATGATACTACAGTCAATACCTTGACAGCTCCTGTCAGGCATGGGTTATTTTCAGATGCGTTGCAGCTGAGGAATTCTGATCATGGTCAATCAGACAGCCATTTTGTGTGGGGAGCCTTGATTTCCTAGCTGATGGAATGACAAGAGGCTGCACAGATCACAGCAATACTCTGCTATCAGCAATGTCAGCTTCCTCTATTCTCATTGTTTTCTTAAATAAGGTTTTTAAATACAGACATGAGGATCTCTCTGCCTGCTGTTCTCTATAAAAAAGAAGCAACTGAATATATCTGTTGCTCAGAACAAATAACACACACACATAATATGTATGGTAAATATTCTGTAGAATATACATTTTATAGTTAGGTTTTTTATTGTGCTTTTTGCTAACATTTACCCATAGAACAGTGTCAATAATCAGACAACTGCATAAGAGGGGATTTGCACCCACTTTGGATAGATTTCTTCTTACTTCCTGTTGAGTCCCCAGAAAAGGAAAACCTCCGCAATGGGATAAATCCCTCAGCAGGTAATACAGCTCTCATATATGTATTTCATCTGTGTCTGTAGCTGCTTGCCAGGAGAGTTTAGTTTTAACCCACACAGTAAGCTGGATGTGTGACTAAATGGAAAAATATACAACTAAAATATTTATAATAATTAACACTGAATGTTTTTTTAGAAACATATCTGATTGTCTTTCAGGGTAGTAAAGATTTTTTTTTACATGTAGGAATGACATGCAGCACACCACAATTTTTGACATCATTTCAAACAACTACAGGATTGGCTTTCTAAAAATTCAGTGTTTTAGGATTTTGGTAGTTGAATTTGACAGATGTCCTTTTTTCAGCCTATATATCTATATAATTACATCTAATGTATAGAAATACTTAAAATGTAAACATTCCAAAAATATATCTGATGGCTAAACGCAAAAACACCCACAGATCAATGCAGACCAGGAATTCCCATCTGAGTCTGTCTGGTTGGATTTTCATAAAAAAGGCCTGTGAGGAAAAACAAAACACATACTTCTAATAATGGTCCCTGAAGAAATCACGTTCTGCTTTTTTTCTACAAATTAATTGCTAAGAAATGGTAACAGGGATTTCTTTTGTTTAGAGGTCATAATGGGGTAACCAGACAAGGGAAGAGGAAGTCATGAGTTAGATGAGGCTTAAGGGGAACCATCATACTCTGAATGATAAATCACCTGATCTGGAGCAGAGCCAAGCCTTTACGTACGATACCACGAAGAGTTTGCAGCGATCTACTGAATAAGACTCATTATTAGGGTAAACATAGGAGCTTTTGTTCCTCTGCCTTATATTGGTTGAATCCATTTGTTATAGTACTCAAACACCATTTTACTGCCAAGCCTTGCCCTCTAAGATTAAAAGTCAGAATGGCATTTTTCATGCTACACAGATTGCAACAAAGTGCAAAACTGAACATCTCTACATGTTATTGTGTTTCAGAACCTCCCAGGACCACAAACCTTTCTTTCCATCTTCTATCCTTGGTTTACCTGCTAGGGACAGGAGAAGCTCCTTGAGTTGATCCAATGATGAATTACAAAGAGATAAAGCTTTCTGTCATGTGACACCATTAGAGCTTGTTGAATAGACCTTGAGTGTCACATGGGGTTAGTCACATGTCCCTTATACCCTAAAGTACCTAATATTTCCCTTGTTCATAAAACCTGAATGGAGTGGCAGCGAAAGGAAGGAATGTGTGGTTGTGCTTCTGGGCAGGGTTGGATTTGTATGGCATAGGCAAAGAACGAGTCTGCTTTAAACCAGGCTTGTCAAACTGGTGTTTTCTTGATCAGTTGAGGCCCTCTCACACTAGAATATTTGTTAAAGCCGCTCTCCAATTACTAAGTTACAGTAAATATACTTACATAATGCTAAATATATTGCGGCCTGCTTAAATATTTATACTTTACTCAAGCTCTCGTAGAAAAGTCCTAAAGTTAGTAAAGGTGCTCTTTAATCGTACTCAGACATAAAAATATTAGTTACCTCCTACAGTGCACAGGGAGCCAAACTGCAAGAAAAGTTAAGGGAGTTTTTAAAAAATGTATTCCATTAGAACTGATTTATCTAAATAATCTGAATTAACTGTGCGCAAAGGAAGGACCAACATGGTCGGATGGTGGATACAATAAAGTAGAAAAGTTACAAGAAGGTTGTAAAGAATTTTACGGCTGAATATACAACTGAAATTCTTAACCTAACTTCAATCTGATGGCTGCTGATCTGCTGTTTTTTAACAAACATCCAAGACTTCATTGTCCTGGCTACACCTGTACATTGCAATACGTACGCCTTATCACATAATACTATATTTTATACATACATATCATTGTCCCATAAATGTCTTTGGAGATGTAGTGCACAGGTGTGGCCAGGACACTTAACCTTGGTGAACCTTAGGCCCGGGATCTAAATATAGGTGGCCATAGAAATCAAATTATATTAAACATGAATCTGGGGAAGGGAGGATGGGTTACATCAGGGAAAGGGGTAAAAAAAAATCACTGCACTTTGTTTTAAAGTGTTCTTACCCTTTAGGTGAACTATTGTCTAAAACTGACCAGGAAACTGAAGAAAATATGTGTTAACATGCACCACATTAGTTCTAAATAACTGCCAATTCTGATTGCTTGTTTGTTCAAAATTGGGAAATAGATGACCCCTTTCTGTCACAAAATGCTGTGACTTAAAGCTTACTCAGAATTACCAATTTAACTGCCAAGTGTACGACCTTCATAACCCCCACAAAAAATACATATCCCCAGTGACAAGACAGAAACAGTACATTACAAAGTAGTTTATGTGAAATCAGCTCTAATACCAGCCATGGATGGAAACTTAAATGTTTCAGAGGAAAATCAAATCATTCTAAATGAAGATGGTACAGCGGGGAGAAAATATTTAATAATATTTATTATTTTATAAACCTACTCTTTACCATTACCATAATATAGGTTTGCCTATAAAAGTCTTCCAAGAATGGAAAATATAGACTATCATGGGAGAACCTAGGTGATCCAACAAACCTGGAATGAATCTGGCCAAGGATTTAAAACGTGCCAAATAATAGCAAATGATTTTTAAGAGCTCCATACCAGGTTTGCTGGATCACCCAATGTTTCCTATGAAAATCTATCTTCTCTAGTCTTGTAGAACTTTAATAAATCAGGCCCATTATATCAATTTCAAATGCAGTATCCCCTTTTTCACACAGTAACTGAAAGTTAAAAATACATTTAAGTGAAAATTCTAAGCAAAGCATTTAAATGTTGTATCTTTTCCTATTTTAGGGTTTAATGGCTGTCTATATAAGTACTATATGTATTATTAACTTATACTTGACTTAAACCTGTTGAATTAGAGCTCATTTAAAACAGCATTTCTTCCTCCTGATAAGTCAGGATTTTTTATTTGCGGAATGCAAAAAGGCACACGGTGCTATAATGAAAGGAAGCAAATCAAAACTGTTATTGTTTTAGGTGTATATATACGTAATTCTCATCACTAAGATCCCAATAGCCTTTAAAGCCTGGGCAATTTCTCGGATAATAAAAAAAAAGAAGCTCCGGCTGCAACACTCACCTTCATCTTGGTGCAGTTTCTGGCAATACATCCCTTCACCATAAGATGTCCTAGATCTTACTGGTTGAATGATTCCCAGCATAAACAATGGTTTTTACTAATTATTATATTTACAAATGT
Source organism: Pyxicephalus adspersus (assembly GCF_032062135.1). Taxonomy (NCBI): domain Eukaryota; kingdom Metazoa; phylum Chordata; class Amphibia; order Anura; family Pyxicephalidae; genus Pyxicephalus; species Pyxicephalus adspersus. The sequence goes on from NC_092859.1 coordinate 35,223,421, forward strand.
TCTTAAAATGTAACCACCTTCTGCTTAGTACTGCTGATGACATCAATATGATGTGTTCTAAAAAGTTTTACATAAAGGCTCCAGGCTAAATAGTAGCTTTAGGAAGAACATTAAGTACATTTCATTACACTGGAATTTCAATGGGGATTTCTCTTTCCATTGTCTGAATCATTACTAAAGGAATTTAGTAATCTGTTTGCTGCAAAGATTAACAAACTTTGCACCGACATGATGGAGTTTAATTGTAATATATTTAGTACAAAAATTAGAGAAATCATATAAACATATATGTGCAGTTATCACGATAGCCCAACAAACCTTAAAAAGTTTCCCCAAAGTACCACATTAGTGAATCTTAGGCCTACTTAGAGTGTGAAGAGCCTATCTACACACAGGATTCTGCACAAATGCTTCTTCTGTCGGGATATGGAAATGGTGTCACAGATAAACTCTTATATTGTCACCAAGCTTTGCTTTGATAAAATAATCTTGCCAATTGATGCTAAAATCCTGGCAGCAGCAAATTCCCTTTTTTTTCTTTAAATTACAGAGGATCATTTGACAGCACTATGTTGAGGACCTCAGGTCAAAAAGACCTGACATTTTCTATGTGTAGAATCAGTGATAAGGTGTGATGGTGTAGGATGACCTATCCTTGTATGACCTTGTAAGCCACTACCAATCTTCTGCCTACAGAAGTTTAGGAGTGCAATGCTTTTCTTTGTGTCCCATGGGAGATCTTGTTTCATCTGTCCTGTAGACACAGCATATAGTCCATATAGATAGAATTTCTCGTCACTAAAACAGCTAAATTGGTAAATTTTCTCTTTATTCTTTAAAATTTGTCAGGGGTTCTAAACCCCTAGAACTCATTTCAAAAAAAGGCCTGGGTGTGAAATGGCCAACAAATAAGAATTCCTCATAGCTGCTGTGGGATGCATCAGAAATAATAACTAGTGAATTTTTCATGTAGTGTCATATATGTAAATGTTTGTCAGTGTGCTTATGTGGGCATGCATGTATCTGTGTGTGTGTATATATATATATATATATGTATATATTATCATAACAAAATGTAATCCATTCTCTCATAACAAATGAAAATCAATTTTCCATACCAGCGACAGGTACATTCATCTTTGTTGCACTGCCATAATTACAGCGGACTAGGATGAATGGCATATGTTGTAGTTATCGTGGATGTCTGCTGCAGAATTCTGTGTGCAGGTAGAGGATACAGGAGGAAAAAAGGGGTGAGGGATAAAGAATATTCACAGACTGGTACTTACTGAGCTCTGCAATACTTCCCACACGTGTGGCAAGCAAAGACTGCTCTATAGTCCTCAGTTCTGATTGGCTAAACATCTGTACATCACCTGGTTTATTGGGTCTTTGGTGCTCTCTATGGAGATTCAAACTGTCTGGAAGGCAGAGGACTCCTGAAAATACAAAACCAAAAGAAATAAGATTGCTGCACTCTTAGCCTTAGACGTATATAAGGTCATCTACTTATGGTAAAGGACTGGTTGCCTAAAGGGTAATAACCAAGCTCTGACTTTTTGAGTGGATGTTGGTGAGCTGAGTCGTCCACTGGCTTCTTTCATCTATTCCAGTCAATGTCCATTGTTCCTGCCAATTAGAAGAATTGGATCCATTTTCCCATACCTTACTCAAAATTTGATAGAGAGATTGGAAACTTAAGAGCCTTTAAAGTAATCAATAAGAATGGCAACTTCAGGTCACCTCTTTTCATTACCAGTAAGGGACACCCATCAATTGGTATACTTCTTTTTACAGTACATTATATATTTTTTAGTTTTAGATAAAGTAGGGTGGTTGACCTAACCATCCATATGCACACCGGCTTCATTTTTTTACTTTTCTGTCAAGAAAAGAAGTCCCTTTAAAATAAATATTGTTTAATGGCAAGTCATAAACTTCAACAGGCAATACATGTACCTCACCTGGACATCTTCAAACCTGGGAAATCTATATGTAAAATCTAGTAGAAAACTACATTCTGAACAACTGATTAGAGCAGCAACATGTGTAGGTGATAAAAGATATGGTGAATGAACTTCCACTATGAAACTAGAAGCTGCCAATGACATAATAAATGCTCCAAGTTTGGGATGGTTTAGGTATGTACAGAAAAAAAACAACACATTATATTCAGGCACCTGCTGGTTGCTGCTTTTTAAATTTTAAAGTCAGGATTATTGCCTGTCCACAATGACAAGGTTGGATTTCTTGAAAGAAACAGAAAGCCAGTGGGTGACTCAGTTTACCAGTGTTTATCCATAACTTAAATATTTTTTGTAACTTAGCCTTAGTAACTTAGCTATTATCAATTATCTATTAACAGATTAATAATATGCATGCAATGACTTTATGAACGGATGTATGTATTAATTAAAGGGCTTAAATACTGGAATTTTATAAACAGTGGAGGAAACAAAAACTAGTGCTATTAAAAAAAAACAAATCAAGTGTGAGCTTACATACTCTAACATGAACAGGAATACAAAATCTCGTCGATAAGGGTAACCCCTTTCAATCCGTTCTAGTTGTTATAAATTAGTTTGTTTGGCATTTGATTTTTGATTCACATTTCTTTAAACTATGCACTTTAATATATATATATATATATATATATATATATACTGCAAAATTAAATACAGAGTTGGTCCCCTTTGTAGCTATAGCGTATCCATCAGTTGCAGGCACTCCAATGTCATCACTTACGATGTAGGACCAGCAGTCCCACGTTGTATGTGAAGAGGCTGGTGGTTCTACTCATATGCGAGTGAAGATAAGTGTTGACACGAGGGAGCTTAGCATAAGGTAAGTATAGATGTATAATATAAAAGATGTAAAAGTATGAATGTCTTCCAATGTTATTTCTTTAGTATTCTTTACAGTGGAAATTCCATTCATCCTAAATGCAACTCCATCTGTTTAATTATATGGAAACAATTTGTTCTAATGCTACTGAAGCAGTTACTGAGCAGCAAGAGAAGGGCTGCAGAAAAGATTGGATGGCATAGGATCTGTTCTAAAAATCGAATAATCTCTTTAAACAATTTCAAAGGAAACGTCATTATTTAACTGTTATGTACAAAAGACAAAAAACCTTTGAAAAGAATGGACTTTGGGGTAGTAAACTGCATTTGGTGTGTTTCTCTGGCAAAATTATCCAATGGAGGGGGAAAAAACAAAGTAAGAATATGCTGCTAAGATAGATGCATAGATTCACGTTTAGGTTCCATATGCATGTATGCTTGCAGGAAATCGGGTTATTGAGGCTTTTTAGTGGAGTTGCAGTGTTACCGTTAGGGTTAGTAGGCAGATTATGGTTAGGATAACAGAGAAGGTTATAGGAAGGAGTTAGTGATAGGGAGATTTAGTGGCTTTAGTAGGGTCAGGGCAAGATCCCTCTTTCCCCAACTCCTGGGTTACCCAACATAGCTATGGTAGAGATCCAAGTCTTTACACCTAGAACTAAACTTCGAGCACTATAGAGGATAGATTTGGTCGTTGTAGCAGATATTTAAACAATAATATTTAAGGCCAACGTTGAGAAGGGTTCCATGTGAACAGCAGATGAACAAAATATAGGCAACCAGTTCCAGTGCAATGAAAAAGAAAGCTGGCCTAGTAGTGAAGAAAGTATAAATTTAGCCCTACGTAAGGCATCAGTCTTTTCTCTATTGGGTTCTGGGCTGAAAACTACCTGCTTCAATCTCCCAACACACAAAGTGTATCAGCTTTAAAATACCCATCCCAGTTCCATGCTGCTACTTCTAAGAAACATAATCATGAAAACAGATACAAAACAAAAACACAATACAAACATATGCTACAGCACAAAGATGAATAAGACAGCTTCTACATGAAAAGGACTACACCCAAAGCTGTAAAAGAAACTTGCATTAGAGATCTATAGAGTTTCACTTGAGTGTACTTTGAACTAGATCTGCTCTATGGAATTTAACTCGAAAAGTAAACAAAGACTCAAATCAGTTGATCCATTATCATTTGGTTTTATTTTATAGGTACAAGTTTTGTGTTTTTATATCCTTATTTGTACTTTGTTAGCCTATTTTATCATTCCCATGTATAATCTTTCTTTTGTGGTACTGGTCCTTATAGTAAATAAATGTGTCTCTATAATATTATTACCTCATATTTTTCTCAAAGAATAAAACATAAGGCAACAATAAGTCAAATAATAACATATCGGCATACAGGACAGTAAAGAGGAGATAAGAAAACTTTGGGGCAGCATTAAAGGGACCATGTTTCTTTTCCCAGGATGGGCAAAACCAGTTTACTTTAAGCCTAAAATAACAACAAAATAACAAATAAGAAAATTGCAGTAATAAAATATAACCATATGTGATTTATAAATCAGGAAAAGCGCAGGCTGGATCTGGCTTTCCAAGAACTGAGAAAACGATACATTATGTACCTCCTAAAACAATCTAGAAAATAAATCTTTGAAGCCTCTATTAATCGCGGCTCCCTGGAAGAAATCCATTTTATTTTATTTTTAATAGTGTGGAGGATTCAATGATGGCAAACATGATGCAAGCATGTTTTAAAAAGCTGCCACCCCCTGAATCTCTGCCTCACGACTTCCAAGAGGATTCTTGCAACAGACAGTGTATCATTGATATTTCCAAGAAGAATGGTTTATTCATTTTCTGGCCAACACCAGCTAACAAACGATGAAAAAACAACTGAACAATTTTAACTGATAAAAGATGCAAATGGTAAAATAATTGTTCTTGTTATCCACCTACACTCTTGCAGAAAGATCATAAGTAGAAGCATAGGTACTTTATAAAGTCTGTAGTTCTGCAACAATCTTTGCTACTGCTCCACCTACTTGACTGCTAGTGAGTATTAACACACTGGTGACCCCTACCCCATGCTTTCTCCCTTTTGTAAAGTAAACTAAGTACCCACTTCTACCCTGTTTATAGAGTAGGTAATTTAACTGCAAGTTTAATTTTACCTTTCAACTGCATTACAAAAAAAACAATTTATGTATCTAAAGCCCAAACCTCCTTTGTAAAGTTTTATTAATATCTATGTGTCCACTGGGGTGAATAAATGTGCCTGTCCCGGTGACATTGCATAATAATGTGATTATAAATCTACATTTACACAGCTGATACCTAAACAGCAGGAAAGGGGAAATCTTCCAGTGGGGACAATTATTTTGCTGGAAAAGACAGCACTTTCCTTAATTTTGGAAAGTTTGAGCCATTAAATACTCTGTCCAAAAAAGTTAAAAGGTTTTGGCTACATATACATTTTAAAGTACATGTATTACTTTTATAAAATCTTCTTCAGGTATGTAATTCAAAAATAAGGAAACCATTGAGGGTGACAGCCAACTAGCATTTTCACAAGCAACTAGCATGTGCAGAATGAAAGCCATGGTATTCAGTTAAAGGTAAATAGCTATATATTTCATATATATTCATATGGTCATTTTCAAAAGTACTTTATAACATATACAATATCCTAATTTTCATAATCATATTTTATATGAAGATTTGTAAGCACTAGAGGGCACCCCTATCATTATGCTAGGTTTTCATTTAGGACTAAATGAACTGCATAAGTCATTTGAAGGCCAGGCTGTGTAACCTGAGTAAGAAATGTTTCACACTGCATTCCAAGCAGCTCTGCAATTGTGGATCCATAGACATTTAATATAAATAATGGGTGTAAGGCATTCTGCAGCTGTAGTGCTGTCATAGACGTACCCCACAGATTGTAGTTTCCCCATCCATACCCCCTCATACTTCAATGTTTACTGCAATATTACAGTAAAAAGGGTCTTATTTCTATATGAAAACCAATAAGACATTAAAATGTCCTTTTAGAAAGCCTTAGCTGCGAGATCCATGTGTATTCTTTTTGACTCCTGGTGTTCTCTGCATATTTCTTACAGTACAGCAATTAAGGATGACTATTGTTGTTTGCCTTTGTGCAAAGGTTTCTGTAATACAGACCAGTCAGTGCTAATCCCATTTCATTGTGCAGGGTGATGGGTCTTGTATCCATCGCTCTGTAGTTTTCAGGTGGCCGCCTTTAGTGGGAGATTCTTGTAGGTCTTAATCATTGCTCTGATCGCTGCACAGTCTATGTATAGCACAGCGATGATGTCTCTACTACCCAAGGTAATACCTAGGTCTATAAGAAAATTTGGGGAACACAAAGGAGATTTATACACTTTGTTTCTATTGAAGAACACATTTCAATCAAAACTGTTGTGCCTGGATTTTATCTTAAAATAGTAAGAAGGAATGTCAAAACACTGCGGTGCATGTAAAAAAAAGGGAGTCTGGTTTAAGAAAATATGACAAAACATCTGGTGGGGATGTATCCGTGTTTGAAGGCACAAAGTGTTAAATACTTTTAAAGAATAACATTAGTTTGGTGACTTTGACAGTAAAGGATATCCAATTCTTTTTAAGAATGGCCTACTGTTCACCTTAATTTCTACCTTTCTATCAATCTTATTGTCCTACAATTGTAGACGTGCAGATTGCTCATTCCTCTACACCCCAAGGACCAGACATCAGGACACTGTGACATTGCAAATCTTTATCTTCTTTAGGCAGGAATAAAGGAGGACAAGATTCTCAGAAATCTACTGCCAGGGATAAAATCATGCAAGTCTCATCCTTTTGCCTCTGCAAAATGCATCCGGCTGCTTTTGGCACACAATGAGTAAGAGTTAATTAAGATTAGTAGAAACCTGCTGTTCCATAGAAAAACATTTACTAGGGACAGTAGATGAGTTGTAGCAATCTACACATTATCAGGATTTCACCAGAAAGTGGGAGGCAGAGCAGAATGGACTGTATTGTGTTATAGGCTACAAGATAGACACTTATAATAATGTATCTGGAGCTGGAGTCATGCAAGGATTAACTCCAGCTCTGAGAATTCTAAACTGTCTTGATGATTACAATACAAGGTTCTAGAAATAATGTTTCTTTGTAAATTCAAAAAATGATGACATTGGCTTATGGGATAAAAAATTGTTTTAATTTATTGATCAGTTCTTTTTTTTTATGTTGAGAATTAGTTTAGCGATAATGGGGGGGAGGAGACTACATACAGAATGACACCATCAGCTGGTTAGTAGATGGTAGTGCACATAGGTAATAATTACTTAGGGTGGTACAGATAGGCAATTACATCAATGCCAGTCTTTTCTATTTGAGTGCATCCAAATGCACCTTAAGTTGTCCTACTGGGTCCAAACACAACACAAAGCAAGTTAAAATAAGCCTGTTATCTTAAATATCTCAATATACCTACTTTTCAACATATGTCTGTCCTGCTAGGTAATTTCCTGTGCCTGCTAATAAATGGGTCCAAATCTGCCTGTAAAAAAAAACTCTGTGTCCCCTCTTTAAGCCCACTATAGCCTTGGACCCTGACGCTTGCTGCATGTTTCTTGGCCCCCGAAGCACGTCTCCAGTAGTCATCTGGCCTGTATCATAGGGCCTAATTTAATAAAACTCACCAAGGCTGGAGATGATACACTTCCATCAATGAAGCTGGGTGATCCAGCAAACCTGGAATGGATTTTTAAAAATTAATTTGCTTTTTGTTAGCAAATGTTTTGATTCCTGGTCTAGGTTCAGTCCAGGCCTGCTGGATCACCCAGCTTAACAGATGAAAGTATATCTTCCTTTGCCTTGATGAGCTTTAATAAATCAGGCCTTTATGACTCACATGGCTGTCTACCCAGGTACCTATATACATCTAGGGCAGTGGAGAGAATTACCTTTAGCTATTAGTTATCGTACAGTTATCCTTTACAGGAAGCAAGAGCTATATAGAAACAAGTGTGCAGTTATTAATAATAATATTTATTATTAAACAGGATTTATATGGCGCCAACATATTACACAGCACTGTACATCAAAAAGGGGTTGCAAATGACAGACGAATACAGACAGAGACACAGGAGGAGAGGACCCTGCCCCAAAGAGCTTACAATTCAGGTTTTATTAAAAGCTTGAACTACTGTGTTCCAACGTACAGCTTATGCTGTGACATTCAAAGACATTTTTGGACAACTGTGTGCTTCTAACCTTGTATCAACAGTTTGAGGATAACCCTTTTCTGTTCTAGCATTTGTGCACAAATTAAAGTCTATAAACACATGGTGAGTTTGGTGTGGAGAAACCCTGAACCTAAGCCTTAACCCTGACCTGATCACCTTTATGGTTAACTACAAAACTGACTTCAAGCCAGGTCCTTCTGTTCATAATTTATTTGGATGTCTTTATTTTAAGGAACGTAGATCCAGATTACAATTCTTTTACATAATTATATTGTTCTATTTTGAGCTCAAATATCACAAGATATTGTTAGTTTTTAATATTAAAATGGTTCAATCTGGTTTACTCCTTCCCACGTTTCCCTAAAAAAAGCAAAAATTAAGAATATGCCAGCTGGGACACAGACAGCAATAAAACCTTTCCCACTCTAGCCAAAAAACCTAACTATAAACTTTAAAATTTAATTAAATTAATTGTAAAATATCTATAGAATATTCAAAGCATTTCTGTGGCTTCTTATTGTTAAGAGAAAAAAAAATGTATTTAGATCTATTTTGTTAATTTCACAAAATAACACTATACTTAATGCTAACATAAGTGGCGTATTTTCTGAGAAGTAGGTTAATGTAATTCATGGCATTGTCATTAGCCTTGCTCCTAGTTACGTTCCAGAAATGTCATGGGCCTCCAGGGAATCTAACAAAACATATCTTTCAAAGACAAAAATATCCAACTCAATGGCAATAACATATTAGTGAAGGGTAAATATTGTATGCTGGGAAAGGACGGTTTGTGAACTGTGAATAATGTCATTCATTCACATCAAAGTTGAGGTCCATGTCCAAATATGAAAGGGTAGCTATTTTCAGAGGGAAACAATGAGGAAAGTGTAGGGTATGTTTTGCTGAGACCTAAATTTGTGCATACTGCGGAACAAGAAATGATTGTGAGAGAGGCATTTATAGACGGTACGATATTGAACTGGAGAATGCTTTTTACAACTAGGAATCTACAAAGATGACTGCAGCAGAAAGCACAATTCCCAAGGTGACGCCAGCTAGAAGAGTATAACACAAAGCTTTAAAGCCCAACTCCAACCATACATTTTTGCATTGCATTGGATTGCAAATGACATAATGCTTTGACATTTGTTTGTTTCTTTTAGGGGAATATCCATAGCTTCCTGTCCTTCAGACCCCCATCACTGGAACAGTAAGGGATAGGAAGTTTTCCCAGTGGGAAAGTAAAAAGTTAGACCATTAGCAAAGGTTTTACTCAGACCTTCATCTTTGGAAGAAGGGGAGAGGATTATACACTGCTCTAAACTAAGTATCAGCACTAGAGATGACATGTTATTAGGAGAACCTGCTACTTTATCCTAATGGAAAAAGTATAAATATAGGTATGCTCAATGTGCAATTTAAACATTCTACTCAATACACTGCAATTGGAAATAATATAATTTTCCCCTGAAGAAAAAAAGAACTTTAAGAGCGCCTTTGTTTACAATTGTACAGCCATTTTCCAGTCCTTTTTGTTCAGCCTTTTAGCTTCCAGAATGAAAAAATGGGGCCAGAAAGATGTTTTTTTTTCTGATACTCGTGTACGGATGTACTCATAAATAAAATTGGACATGAAAAATCTGCTGCACTGTGTACAGACACATAAATCATAAGTCACAGATTCCACACATAGATCACAACTTCCAACACAACTTGAACATTGGACATTTAATACAATTCTCCTATACTTCACACAGACTTAAAACACTGCAACTACAAACATCAACTAAACAAAGCACATGAACACAATACAATTCTATATAACTCATACAAAAGGGATATATATATATATATATATATATATATATATATATATACACAAATTGACCACTGGTTACGTTAATGCTATAAATCTACTACGCTTTAGAGTCACAAAACACTGCACTTACTAATGTATGTAAAGAATTATGAAGAATAGCAAAGTAAATCTATGAATATTAACCTAGCAGACACTAAGATACTGTATGCCTTGGGCTTGCCCTTGGAGCCCTCTTAAATCCAGGATGACCCATTTAAAGCTAATACAAAAAAACATGCAAATGGTTACTAGGTGATAGAAACTGTTGATGTGGTTACATTTTGCCTTCCCTGACTCTTTAACTTCTCATCATCATGCATATAATGAAATATTTTTTTTTCATATAATATAATCACTAGGTTTCTGTGCCCCTCTAATAAATGCAGGCAGATTGTTGCTGGTAGCAGTGGGCAGCAGGGTGCTATACATAGTTTCCTTAAAAAATGCACAATGCCTCATCAAGATTCATCATCTGACCTAATGCAAGAAGAGGGGTAGATTGTAAATCAAAATCTAAAATTCTTGATGAATATAAACCAATTTAAAGAACTGGTTGTTCTTAGGCATAATGCATTTGCATGCAGATTGCCTAGGTAGTACCCATATGTGATGCGACAAATACATGATTGAATGCACTGCAATCTAATGCAATGGAAGGGAGGGCCAGGGTCAGTCAAGCTAGTAAGAGCTAGTGACCTTAAAATAAGCAATTTTGAATACAAGCATCACAACTGTGATGCTTGACTTCAGTTTTAATATCACAGGGAACCCTAAGCAACCTCTGCAGGAACCCTAAAAACTTTGCATGGAACAAGATGGTCTATACAGATGGGGAACACAACACCTCCCAGTATGACCTAACCACTGGACTTGATCAAAAGCACATTGCATTGGAAACAACAGCAAACATCACACTTAGTGAAAGTAAACCACACTGTAACCTTATGTTTTTGTTTAAAAACGGATTTATATAAGTCAAAGTCAGTGTGTGCATAACATTTCCATTATTTTAATTCAACACTGCTGCAACAAATCTGCTTTCAAAGTACCAGCAATAACAGGAAACCCATTAAACTTCTTAATGAAGTCTTACAAGCATTAGGTCAGTTCTCTAATACTAACTGGAGAAGTTGTGAACCCCCAACCCCCCTTCCAATCCCCCTCCCTCCTCTTTACAGTACCCATCCTAAAATATCTTTATGCACTTCAAAACAGACTGGATTTTAAGACCTCCGCACACAATCTCCCCACAAAATATCATTGTATATTTCTAAAGCTGTGTACCCAAAGCAGCATTCATAAAACTATTTTTTAAATGCCTTCTCCATAGCAGAGTAAGCCGAGACTACTTAAAAGTCTGTTTTTCCTGGAAAAATTCCACAGGCGCAACAATGAAACTGTTCAGAAAGTATTACCCTTCACAAATCCCCCTTTCCAAATTTTAGACTATTTTGTTTTATTTTTTTCCCCTTCTGCTGATGACAGGGAGAGAGTGTTTTTAATATTCCAATGTACTTTTTACGCCTAGGTTCATTCCAAGGTCATTTCACATCTCCATGGGATAAAAATTACTTTCAGGAGCCCTTTTTTCAGCTTATTGCAAATTGTTTATGATTGTTTAGATGTCTCTGGATATGCTTTCAAAAAAAAGAACTGTAAGGTAACTGGAATATTTCTGTGTGTATTTTTCTTTCTTCTTGCTTATATAAAAGTAATATATAATTGAATATATTTAATTCAATGTAAGTAGTGTAAGTTCCTAATTTTGACCTGGGATCATCTTCCTGCAGACCACATACAGCAAAGCTCAGTGTGGTAGTGAGAGAAACAGAACAAAGGGCCACTCAGTAGTGCTGCAGTGCTCATGTACTTACAAGAAAACGCTGGTAGAAGGACGGAGTAAGGTAACTCATTAATTTGCTGCTTCTCCTTCACTGTCCAGGCATGGATAAATGGGAAGGACAAAGCTTGTTTGTTAACTACAGCATAGAAAAAAGTCTCCTAAAGTGCTAAATATAGAAAAGAATAGCCAACACACAAGAAATTCAAACTCAATGTTTACTGAAGTTTTTTGTTTATGGCATGCTGCCTATTTTTTTACATTTGGCTATATCATAGAACCATAGTAGGCCATGTACCTATAAATCATACTGGCGAATAAGTCAAAGTAATATGGCATGTCTGTGTATCCTGTAATTCCAGACTTGGTTGTACTATGCGTCCTATACTTACAAACTTATACTTTAACCCTATTGTAGAATATACAATTTGCCTGAAGTTTGGTTTTATCAACGCTGCACTGGAAAGTCTGCTATGGATGCTGCTAGTTCAGCAGCCCTTTGAATTTGATGTGCTGGTAAAGTAGCAATTATATAGGATTTTTTTTTACTAAGCCTTCATATGGATGCTAATTTACTATTGCTAGAAATGATGGATATTGATAGTTTTCAGGGATAGTAAGAATGAATGAGTGCTGTAAAGAAAGCAATGTTCATTTTATGGAGAGGGGAGGATGAGCGGGAGGCACCCTGCTGTATCCTCCTCCATAGGAAATAGAAGTGGTGCTAGCTGTCAGGTGTTTATTGATCCAGTAGGACATTCGTCTCAGGACATGAAAATTCATGTCTGTTATGGCTTAAAATTAAAAACATTATAGTGAACATGGGCCACCCAAGGCAATCCTATCACCATACCCCATCACTTTTTAGTTAGGCAGAAATTATAAGCAGGTATGCTTTTTCATCGTTTTCATGGCTGTTTTATACAATCGTTACGCTCCCAACACTAGAAGGCTCATTTTCTATTTTAGCATTTACAAAACCTTCTACCTATATAATTTCTGCAAAGCATAACAACTTATTCCTCCATCGTATTGAGTTTAGATGTGGAGTGCCCCTGATGACTGTATTTCCTGCACATTAATGGCCTAAATAACAGAAGAATCACTAAATAAACTTTTCTTTATAAAAGGGGTTTTGTGTGCAATGTGGTTTAAGGTTTGTATTTAATTCCTCAGAACACAAACACCCGGGGAGCTAGTGTTGAGGTGACTGATTCCACTATATACAGTAAAGCCACACAAACACTTTAATACGAAGCACTCGGAGTGCAGTGATTAGAATTCTCCACAAAGACTGTCTTATTTGCCTGACACTACATACTGCTTTCCGCATAGTTTCCAGCATCGCTGATTAAAAACTATACAGTGTGCAGCATTCATGGCAATAATACAACTCTCTCCTTTTATTAGACATAAAACCAATACTTATGAATAGATGACCACAACTGTGAAAGGAAAATAATTTTGTCATTACAATAAATTTATATTTTAGGTTATTTCTGCACCTTAAAACTGAATTCCAGGCAAACCGCTAAATACACAGAAGAAATACAGATATGGTGGCTGCTTTATCTGCCATAGGATTTGAATTTCTTCTTTGAGTCATCAAAGCTCTGCTACACAGCACAGGCCTGTCTCTTCCTGGAGACCTGATTATTCTCTGCTGCAGTTGAAGTTATACTCACAGGTCTTGTCCCTCGCACAGCATATGACTGGTCGGTAAAAGATTAGTGAGCAGACTCGTCTCTGTGCCAGTCCGCTCTCAATTAGCATGCTTTTTTTTATACTATATCACAACTAACTGACTCCTTTTGCAGTCTGATTTTTTTTTGCATCAGAACTCCCATCAAGTCAATGAGAATTTAAAGCTCATTGAGCTAAGAAAGATCCTAAATGCAAGCTAAATGAAAGCATGTGCAGTTTTCGGGGGCAGAAAACTGGTAACATGAAGGAAAAGATATGTATCCAATGACAGGTTTCCTTGATCTATTATATACATGAAAACAAAGCCTGTACATGAATAATACTCATCCACAATACTAAGGGTTCTTTTTATAAAGCAGTGATTTTTAGCAAATATTCCAGGTGCACATGTTTTCAATGGCAGTGATTGATTCTACACCAGAGAATGGTGAATGTCAGATTCACTACTTTATCAATAGACCCTAAGTAAAGAAATGAATCAAATGCAAAATACAAAGGCAAAGATCATATGATAGAATTGTAAGCTATTGAAGCACTGTAGTAAGAAATAATATCCTCCGTCCAATCATATTGTGATAGAGGATTATTATGAATAATCTCATTACATATGAAAAGTTGGCTAATACTGTGGATTGTCGCTTTGGAATTTGTCATAACTACATATTACATTGACATAGGTAATGATGCACAAATCTTATCTGGCTTCCTGAGACTGCTATCAGGCGATATGATGGAGAGGCTGATGTGATACAAAAATTAGATTCATTCAAGCTGTTAAGCCTGATGCAGAAGTAATATTCAAGCCTGCCACACTATGCAACACAACGGGTAAAATAAATTGGATAGAAGTGTATTTAAAGAGCACCTGCTGTTTTTACAGATATTAAATATTTGTTTAAAGGCAACAACTTCACTTTTATTTAAGCCCAGCTCCTACTATGTAACCATGCTATAGGTGTCAATTCACTCCTATGGTTGGCACATGCTGGACCCAGACAGCCAGTAGAGCATAGGCCGGACCAGCCATAGAAATAGGTGGAGCGAACACTGTATATGGGTATAAGGTGTAGGACATGGGTCAAACTTCTTTTTGAAAAGAATGTGCAATGCAGCCAGGCCTTCTTACATACAGTACAATGAACAAGCGTTGTTACCCTAAAAATTAAAGTGTGTTGCTTTCAGAAGAAAATAAAGGAAAACCAGAACTAGTAAGCTTTAATATATCATATGTTTGTTCTTGGGTTTAAATACACTATAACTAAGATTTTCTCAACCTTTTTAACATGGGGAAACTTAGAAATAATTTTCAAGTCTTCAGGGAACCCCCTGCTAAAATTACAATATCCACAGCTCACAGTATATACTGTAAGCATTGTGGTGAGTGGGAAGGAATGCTTCTTACATTACTGGCCAGTTGGAAGAATGCCCCTCTTACAGATGGCCAAAAAGATCATTGGTGTCAGTTAAATTTACCAGAGAGGCAAAATTGATAATTGCTCAAGGATCCCCTAGCAATCCCCGAGAAATCTTGGTAAAGAAACACTGCTTCAACTTGTCCTTTATACTTTTCAAACAATCTGCAAGCAGCAGAAGGAATTTTAGATATTATTATACGATCAGTACAATATTGAGAAATAGGAACATAGGCAACTTTTGTAATGAATATGGAAAACTGGCATAAGCATTGACCTGGAAAGCTTCAGTAATAACCATTTCATAGTCCTCACTGGGTCAGGCTAACTTCTGATATCCCAATGTACAAAAAGAATATTGAATATAAACCTTTAAAGTTTAAAAGAAACAAAAACAAACTACTGTACAAAATGATTTTTTACCAGGACAATCCAGGCAACAAAGAAATCAGTCTTAGAACCTCCAGTTGTATCCAAGAAATATTAAGTTTATTTGATTTACTTTATAGCAGATCTCAGGAATTACAACAAAAGAAATAAAGGAATGATTGGTACAATATTTGTAGAGCTGACCCAAGTCAATATGAATACATTTAGACCAGTCATTCTCAACCTGGGTTTCATATAGTTTCTTCTGTGGTTGTTAGGGGTTCCTTAAGCTTTGGCCGACAACCTCCCATCTGAAGGTACCTGTATAGTTCTGGCTTCAATGCCTTTTGGCAAAACCAGTAGGATGACACCAGTGATCCTAATATCTACAATGTTGGCACTTTGGCCAGGGCATTCTTCCCTAATTATCACCATAACAAAGGAATTCTTCCCCTCAAACCTCAATAAATTAATTTCATTCCTTGATACCCAAAATTTATTTTAAGGGTTTCTCTGGAGTAAAAAGGTTCAGAAATAGATTGACAACTACAGTAGAGGTCTTATTGTGAAGACCCTTGGCAAGGACAGCAACGCTCTTTTATCTTTGGAGGCCTGAAAATAAAAGATTGCCAAACCTCTAGGAACTGATCATGGTTTTCATTTGAGATGCCATCAGTTTCTTTTAATTCATTGTACATTGAAGGCAATATTAGAGCTGAGAGAGGGAGATTTCTATTGATTCGTAACACTTTTGCAGCAGACACACCTCCATACAATGTTCTCTTTTGCACACCAAGATTAAATTAGCATTGGGTTTTCTCACAGATTGTAAACTCCTCGGGGCAGGGCCCTCTTCTCCTCCCTTGTTACTGTCTGTCATTTGCTACCCCTATTTATTGTACAGCGCTGCATATTATGTT
This sequence comes from Pyxicephalus adspersus, assembly GCF_032062135.1. Lineage (NCBI taxonomy): Eukaryota > Metazoa > Chordata > Amphibia > Anura > Pyxicephalidae > Pyxicephalus > Pyxicephalus adspersus. Next base: position 35,239,625 of record NC_092859.1, read on the forward strand.
GGCGCTATATAAATCCTGTTTAATAATTAAAATAAAAATAATTTGGTTGTGAGTGACTGTAGAACATTGGAAAACTTAAAGCTATACGAATAGTGCAAATCAACTTCAAAATTACAGCCAACAACACACATGCAATTCAGGTGCTTCTAGCATTGACTGTTTTATGGATGCCAATAACAGGATTGATGCCTAAAATTCCATCCAGGAGTGTAAGCTGTAGCACACAATATTTCCTGTAGCTATCCCAACCCCCACTAATAGAAAGCCTGGGACATTTGAAAGCAGAAGCGCTGAGTGTGCTGTACCCTTTAAGTTTAATTGCCATCTGTCTAAATAATGCTTGGTAAAATAAAATGGCCCCAGTGAAGACAAACCCTACCCTAAATGAGAATAAAGCACTTTGTCAATAGGCCTAATAAGGACTATTAGTTCAAATACATGCAGGTGTCAAAACTAAACTGCAATATGCACAGACATGTTTAAAACACGTGTTTAATGCAAATTCTAAACATTTTTTTACAGCATAATGTCCTAAAATTGATGATAGATTGCATGCTTCCCTCTAAAAAAAACCTAAAATGTTCAGCTGAACAAATACAACATTCTATTACACTGACTTTTACTTTCCTACAATGTGACTTCCACAAATGTTTAGTCTAAAATAATACCTGTAACTGTGTTGAGCAACCTTTGAGAAACAGAAGGATACATCTGGAATCCATATGTTACAAGCTATAGGAATAAAAAATAAATATACATGCAATTCAACTCAATTCAGGAAGAAGCCTACATTGAAACGATTCCAGGAACATTATTTTATACAATGTCCTGTGGCTTGTGAAATTTTTAAAGGTAAAATATTCACCATAGAAGGTCTCATGTATCAACTTTGGAGTTAAAATGAAAAGGGAAAGTGGTTTTGTCTGTAGAAATGTAATTGTAATCAAGCTAGAATTTTTTAATAATGTAAAACAACGTCTGATTGGTCGCTAAAGAACAAGAATAAAGAACATTGTGCATCTCTAGACTTAAGCTGAATATTGCAGACAGATAATTTGATGTTTTATCTTTTAAAGTGCTATTCATTTAAATCTTGTTATTTTTCCAGACAGCTTTAGGCTGTGCTACATCTAAGCATTTCCTAGCCTTACTGTAGGTAGTAAATATAAAATCACTGCATTTAGAAGTTTCTAAAAGTTCTGCTGAGATTATTCGCTTATCAGAGCAAGCAGCAGTAAAGTCCCAGAGCTTTCTGGCTTCCAGATTGCAATCTCACCCAGGAGGAACTATGCAGCTTGCTAAGCATCACCTACAGGTCCTGATGGATGGCCTAGTTATTTATTGTACATTCGGAGATGTTAGGACTACAGTTTAAACATAAATTATTGAATCTGTGGTTTTATTGATGGTTTCCATATGGGGGCACGCTCTCTGCTCTCATGCTTCATATAAATTCTGTATCAAATATGGTCTGAATTTACCTTTTAAAAAAATACGAGGAGGATGAAACGGCCAGAAGGTTTTTTATTGTAAGTGGTGAAACTGAGAAGGATTGAATGCAGAACCCCGCTGGTCGATTAGGCAGCCAGCAAGACGTCATGGTGATAATAGGGGATTATTAGGGAAAATTGTGTTAATATCCAGCTAGCTGAAAAGATGTCTGTGGATGTACACAGCCCTTTAATGTATTCATAATTAATCTAACATATGTTTTCTCTATATGAGTCAATGGTTTATTGCCACCTTTATGAAGAACAACCAATATTATTATGGTAATATGAAAAAGAGACAATAGGGTCCTCTCCTCCTCCTGTGTTATTGTCTGTGTCTGTCTGTCATTCGCAACCCTTATTTTAAAGTACAGCGTGGGGTAATATGTTGGCGATATATTATTAATAATAATAGGGTAGATTTGATCACGAAGCAGAAATAAACCCAGTGATTTTAAACTGTTGAACCTAAATTCTGATTGGTGTGGGTGAGCTTTGCCAGAATCGGCACATATGCCCTGCATACTCTTACTTTTTGATGGCCACTCTGCAGCAATTACAAATTCAGGAACCTGTCACCACTGTATCCCCCAAAGCTGCCATGTTCCCATAACTCCTCAGCGTCCCCGACAATCCTCCTCATCCACCAATGATGGTGTAACTCCCGCACAACTGTTCGCAGCCTCTGACTCCATACATGGCAGTGCCAATCACAAAGTTGAGATCTATGCAGCATGGTGAGAAAAACAAAATGCCACCAGAGGCCAGGAAATAGGTTTTTATGCAAAAGATATCTCTTTTACCAAAACCTCCACTTGCTGATGACATTTGGGGATTTAGTTTAGGGCCACTTAAACATATGCCCACCTCCCCATAATTCAGTGTTGAATTACACAGCATGGAGTGTTTCCTCCCCTAACAACCCAATGGTATTGCTTCCCACTCATTGATGCTGGATTCATGATTTTTAAGGAACACAACAGGAAGAAGCAATCTCATTGGCTGATAGTTGTCAGGGATGGAAACACTCCCCACTGTAATGATCCCTACTGTGAAACTTACTATCTGTTCACTGCAGCTGAATCTCCAAAGAGGTTTTCAGGACTCACAATGGTAGTGTGGGAGAGAAAAGGAGGTAAGATGATTCTGATAGATGTCGCTGAACAACAATAAAAGTGTAACTGTATTTTTTACATGTTGTATTCAAACGTTGCTGTCTTTTCCAATAAACCTGTCATTGTACCTATGGACGTTTCCATTTACCACATTTATATGCAATGCTAACTACCAGGCTCTGCTGCCAGAACTGAAGTTAATTTTAAGATAAAAATACTTCAATGGCCAGTGGTTTTTAATAATTGGACATTCTGTCTTAGATAACCTTAAATAAAACAATCTGCTTAGCAACGTACAAGGCTGTGTATCCGCAGCTTTAGAAAACACAAACGTTTATTACCTTTAGATGAATATACCAGGATTACACTGGGGAAAATATGAGTTTGTGGTACAGAAAAGTAAATGTAATGAAGGAGCTTTGTGGCCATTGAATGTGAGTTATAAATAGAGGGGTTAAACTATTTACAAGTATTTCATCTTGAAGTTCCTAAGAAAGAATTAAAGTAATACATGAGAATGCTTTGGGATAAAAAAGCTAGTACAGTCAGAGGTTTTATGAATCTTCTACAGGTCAAAAGTAGAAGCAGGCCAAAAACAGTAACTAGACCACATATACTGGATTAATAACTACCCTGTTTCCCCTATAATAAGGCACTGTCTTATATTTTTTGAAATGCCAAAATATGCCCTAGGTCTTATTTTCAGGGGGATGTCTTATTTTTCCATGATGTGCCATTGATTGTCCCCTTTCTGATCACTCATGTGCCATTGATTGTCCCCTTCTGATCACTGACTCACTTTTTTTTGGCTTCTATGGCCGGGTAACAGACTCTGTTAGGGCAGGGATCAGCAGCTTGCTTGTCCTTTGAAGTTACTTTCAGTTTCACTCTGCACCGCAGCCAGTATCGAGGAGTCACACAGAGGCACACAGTATCAGGTATCGGAGGATGTCTTATTTGCGGGGGGTGCTTTATTTTAATTGTTTGAGCAAAAATCGGGGGGTGGCTTTTTTGATGGGGATGCCTTATCATCGGGGAAACACGGTAGGTCGGGTAGGCCATATTAGTAAATAGGCAGCATAGGCAACAATATAAAGCTATGCGGCCAATATTAGTAAATAGTGCATATAGATGAGGTTACTAAGATGCACAAGTCAAGTTACAAGAATGCCAATTAGAAACAGCATTCTAAGCCAGGGAGGGTATTATTGCCATGTATTGCCATGTCCACCTTGTGAACATGCCTACCACTAGTACTAGTGTTACAGAGTTTTTTCACTACCAGTAGGGTTACCATCTGGCTTGTAAGTTACCAGCCTCATCAGTAAAAATTGCCAATATTATCAGCATAATGCCAGCCATTTTCTCAAAAATGGTGGCAAGTCTCCCAGCCAGTCATTGGCATGGATGGTGAGGGAACACTGAAACAAGATGTGCTGCATTAATGTTATCTAAGATACAAGACCTGACTGTACTGCCCAGCCCTTGTGTCTGGATCATAGCACTGGATGAACAAAATTACAAATCCCCTGAAAGGGAAAATGTTAACATATATTTATCATGCAAATAACAATAATGAAACTAATGCAACTAGGAAGTTAGACCGCTTACACCAGTAAATTACATGCCTCTGGACACATTTTCATGTACCATCCAATTATTTTAACTTATTATCTTATACAGGTAGTCCCAGAGTTAAGGACATCTGACATATGGACAGCTCCTAGATACCAACAGGGCTTCCCCGCTTTCTCCTGTGCAGGACAGAGGCTTGATGGGGGGAGGGGGCAGTTTGCATAACTTGCAGAATAAGAAATCTTTTGCTAAACATAGCTGATGTTAACATAGGTGATCTTAAGAGCTGAGCTCATCTGTAACATCTTTAATGACCAAGACAAACTCTGCAGCAGTTTATTTTTGCATTTCAAAGCACAGCTTGCTCCAGAAGTTAATGAATCTCTAGGCTCCATAAGGTTTTTTTTTTTTTTTTTGCTTTGTTTGTGCTTAACTCACAGTGAGGATTTTATACAGTAACTGACACCACAATGCCTAATAATATGTTGAGACAAACATCTGTCCTAATTGCATTCATTAAAATAATGTACCTGTTCCGACTTACATACAAAAAAAACCTACAGTCCCTATCTCGTATGTAACCCGGGGACTACCTGTATTACCTATACCTACCCTAACAAAACCAAAAACTTTACATGTATGGTCATTACTATATATATACAAGGACCAACAAAACCTGATGTCTTGACTGAAAATCTGATATGGCTAGTGGCACGTTGGGCCCTATTTATAAAAGAAAAAAAAAGCTTTTGCTGTTTATATAAGCCAATCAGAATCTACATCTTATTTCTCTATAAGAATAATTTTACCTTTTGATGAGTACTAAAAATTCCAAGGAGGCTGCATTGCATTACCTTGAAATTCTAAATGTCACAGATTTTTAGCTTGCTGTAGATCATATCAACTCATGCATTTGAAATATTACTTCTCTAATTTAATTACTATGGCCAATTTAATATCCGGTTTTTGATTGGCTGCCAAGCAAATAACAACAGCCAATCATAATGCCAGTCATTTCCCACAGAGTAGCAACCATAAGTGCAAGCTTTGAATGGCTTTAATTTGCAGACCTCGGGCAATGCTGTATGGGCTCCCTGCCAAACGCTGCCAGTTTCTACTGTGTCAGCAAATTTCATGGACGAATGACAGCATACAGTGCATTCTGGAAATTGATTCAACAGTGAACTGTCTACATTGATAAGTACTGACAGTCATAGAATAATGAAGCAGTTTGAATACCTTTCTGTGCCATCTCCATTCATATTTTGTCTTAAAGATTATACAGATTTTAGCTTCTGCAATATTCACTGCAGGTTAAACATTGGTGATCAGTTATTCCCAGACCAGTAAAGATGGAAGTATTTAATTATTAGACATACAGCCCATCTCCAGCTTTGACCCCACCTTCCCTATTCTGCCCTGCACCTCACCCTGCTACTATTTTTTTTTTATTTTTGTATATCCTACCCTAATTCTCAATGTCTATTCATTATTTCCATGCATTTGTTTAGCGCCATCATGTTACAAACCATCCCGGTGGAAGAGGCCAATCAAGGTACAGTAAAGGCCAACTGCTCCAAGCATTAAAATTGCTTTACAAAACATTTTGATTTCTAAAGAGCTTTTTTGTTAATCAAAAAAATATATACATACAGTGTTCTCCCCACCCCCTTTTAGCTGGGCGCACCACCTGGCATTTTTCAGTAACCACCCGTCTCTTTTTAGGTGGTTACTGAAGAGTTGGGTCACCGCCCACCAACAGCTTCTTCCCACCCAGCTTTCCAATGTTCAATATATATATATATATATATATATATATATGTGTGTGTGTGTGTGTGTGTGTGTGTGTGTGTGTATGTGTGTGTGTGTATTAGCTACAGGGCTCCCTGTCCCTCTTTAATTCATACAGGACAATGTGCCTCTTTAAAAGGTCCTTTCAGGATATATCTGCATTAATTTGACCCTGACATAGCACAATGTAACAATATTACTTTATTTTAAATAAAAAGCTCACATTAAGTTCTAGGCATGTAACTTTGCCCAGAGTTAGATGATGTCATCAGTCTGCTGCATGCAGGAGGAACCATAACCTCAGTCTTTATAACATGAAAAACTATGTATGGGACAAGGCCGGCTTTAAACACATTCTATTATTTGTTAATGTGCACGAATAAAAAAACAAAAAGTAAAGTTAAATGTATTTTTCTCTTATCAGCTTGATAACTGTAAAAGGAAAGCTCTGCAGCACAATAATGTGAACTCAGTGAACCATTTGCGGGGTGAGGCAGAGTGGTCAGCTACAATCTCTTACTATCTCTTACTCTTAAGGTGCGTACACACTTCCAATTTTTATCGTTCCAATCGAACGACGAACGATCGATTGGGCAAAAAATCGTTCGTAAAAAAGTAACCAACGACGCCGACAAACGAGGAAAGTCGCTGGAAACGAACGACCGGACCGACGGATTGGATTGGACGACGATCGTTGAACATCGTTCGTGTGTACGGTCGTTCGTTGATCGTCCATGTTCAGAGCATGCGTGATGAACGAACGTCCGTTCACTTTCCTGTCGTGCACATAGTTCCTCTATCGCTCAAACGATCGTATCTATTGTGTGTACAATATCTACGAACGATCGTGTCGTTACCTCTATGTGCAGGATCGGTGCTATACGATCGTTCGTATATATCGTGCATGAACGTTCGTCGTTCGTTTTCCAACGATAATAATTGGAAGTGTGTACGTAGCTTTACTCTTCATACCAGGAGCTGCATGGCGGGGAGAAGGCTCGAGGTGTTGGTGTATCTGCCTTACCCAAATCCACAGTGACACGCTCTGTTTCAAGATGCTGCTAATTACTGAGGAAACGGTATTCCCAGCTGACACTACGTGCTAAGACTCTTTGATAGCCCTACTTAACATACAGAACAGATATTTCACAAGCCTTTTAACTGCCGTACCACGGTACAGTTAAAAATCAAAGCGCAAGCATCATCCACTTAAGCTAATCAACTTTCATAAGATAAATGTACAGAAAAAAAAGAACCTGCAAAGAATGCATTTTTAATTATCCCACAAGGTCATTTAGTTCTTCAAAGTTTTAGAAGATGCGCTATGGGTTTTTGCATGGCCTTGACAATGCTTGTAAAGATGAGATCAACATTAAAGTTATTAATGATTCCAAAAATTCTGAAAATGTAAGATTCAAGCTCCAAGGCATTGCAATGTGCAAAAGCTCTGTACACCCAAAGTATTTCAAGTTCTATAGGTTAATTCACAAGGAGGACCTGCACTGTGGGAGTTGTGCCCAAGAAAGAGCAGGAGAGGGCAAGGGCTGGTTAACAGCAGGGCTGCCATCAAAATTTCTGGCCCCATACTAAACTTTCTGGGACCCCTTCCCCAATATGTAAAAGTTCCAGCATTGCAAAAGACAAACTCTTTTGATCAGATACCCCTTGCCCTCCTTCCCTCATGGCGGCCCTACCCACCAGTTTTGCCTGTAGTTTCCCTGCAGCTGATCTTTACCACTTTTACTATTACCATGCTTAGCTCTGTGGCCATCCTGGTTAAGGAACCGAGCCCATACACACCAAATAAATTACACTAAAGCCCTAGATACCAGACATCCAACAAGAAGACTTTTTTTCAGATTATAACTAAAATCAATTACAGAGAATCACAGAAAATTGCCAGGACAAAATACTGTACTATTCACTCGCTTTGGTATTTTAGGAACTTAATTAATAATATAATTTAGCCGAAGGGAATGAAATAAAGTAGGGAAAATACAGCCCAAGGGAAAAAAATGTGTGTTAATTGTGCCTAATTACCAAAATGACAGCTTACATGAAGTACATTAGTTATGTTCAGCGCTCTGACTCATAATAAATGCATGTAGCTAAGAATACAAGAAAAGGAACTTGTTTCATTGAGTATAAAAGTTGTGACAAGGCTTTGAAAGGCTATCTGTAAAAAATCTTGTTTCTGAAGAAGTCCAAATGTTTTATTGCCCGTATGACTGGAATCAGAAGGTCAATGTTTAGACAAATACTTGCTGTGGGTCCGATAAGTTAGTACAATAGTGATGGTTGTATTGTATCTGTTGAGATAGTCACTAGTAGGTGTTGCTACAACAATGTAAAATTGCAAGAAAGGAAGAAGCCCTTTGTATCTTCAAGTGGTTGGGGAGTAGAGGCACTGGAAGGACCCTTGCGGGGCAAACTAAAAAGTTCACATAAAGCCCAAAACTTTCTTTTTTTAGCAAGCCCTACCTGAATTACAAAAAAATAGAAAAGCTCTAACTACAAAGCTTATTTCCTTTCCAATGCAGTCCCAGTGCACAACCCAGATATTTGTTTAAACTGGAGAAACTGTAGGCAGGTGGTGGCCCCTGTATTGTCACCCAAGTCATCAGTAACCACCCAAAAAACAGCCGGGTGATTACTGAAAAGTGCAGGGTGGTGCGCCAAGCTAAAAGGGGCTGGGGAGAAAACTGAGTCTCAAATAGTAATATTGATTTACAGTACGTTCTTAGATTTCTGGTGTGATTCAACTTGCCGGACATCGCTTTTCAGATCGCATTGCAGTGATGTAAGAAGTGGCACTGATGTCAATAATTCAATGCTTATTTCTGCATAACTAAGTACTTCAAGTGGAACAGGTGAAGATAAAGAGAACCATTTGAACCACATAACTGGGTAAAAGACAGATGGAAACAGTTAGGTAGCCCCTGGGGGTAAGTGGAGCTGGGAAGGGGACTGAAGCTGAAGTTGGCCTTGAACCGAACCCTTTTTCTCCATACTACATTTACCTACCCTCTGTCATTGTTCCATTCATCTGCCAGGACAGAAGATAAGTAGCTCTCTGAAAGTGTGGTACAATTGTAAAGGACAAGTAAAATAGGAGAATATACTAATACTACTCTTCTACTAAAAACAAAATTTCAACAAAGTGGTAGTCAACCCTACGTCTAGACTAGTAGTACATAAGGTTGGTTTGGGCTCTGTGACAGCCACTTGTCCAGCTTGCAGATTTCATTGTGTCTCTGCCAGGAAGCAGAGTGCAGGTTGGGACTCGAGACTTTATTTCCAAAAATAAATAACAAAAAAGTACAAAGCATCTTGCTGTGTAAACTCACATGACTAAGAAAACAGCTATGTGATTCTGGTATGAGGAATCTTATTCTTTCTTTGCTAAGCTTCCAGGTGACATTAACAAAGGTTTCAATTTTCTATAAATAAAGCAGCATCGTTTTATTATTTATAGAAAGCTGTCTTATGATCTGACAAACAGGTGCCCAAATAATACAAAATTAAACATGAACATATGAAAGAATGTACAGTAAATAATGCCAACAGAAGGGAACAACCAAAATATTCATACACGATGGGAAATGAAAGTAGATGTAACCCAATCAGTAAAATCTTATAAAAGCTTTAATGTGTTAATGTCCTTTCAAAAATAATTTTGCATTTCTTAAAAAATTATCTCTTCTAAAAAATTGTCTGCAGTGCAGGTCCTTGTTCAGGTTCTTTTTTATACAGTGACAATGCTCTGTCCCCCGTGCCCCCCAGTTGCGATCCAGTGTTGGAACCAAAGCTTCCAATGGAGGCTACCATCAAGAAACTTGCTCTGAGTAATGACATATTGCCATTGCTATGTGCATTTAGACAGAAAGTGGGTAAAATGTAGCTGCAGGAATTCTGCTACATTGAGATGCTACACAAAAAGAAAAAAAGAAAGGTAAAAACAAGTATGCAACTTTGCTTTAGCAGACTAAGTTCAGTTTGGGTTTGGATTTACCTTAACCCCCCTCAATTTACCCTGCCTCTAGAGTGCAGATTTACTCAATATTTTATGACCACAATCACAAACAGCCACAACACTTGTTAGAAGTGTTCCACACAAGGGACAAAAAAAACAAGTGACAAAACGTATTATGTCAGTTTGCTAGATGTGATATGATTGACAATGCTTCAGTGAATCTAAGGCCCCCAGTCTGTGAACAGAGAGGAAGGCTAGGAAGCATATTGTATTAGTTCACTCATATAACTCATGACAAAGAATAATATTTCCTATGTTTTTTTAGAGATCTGAATGTTAAATTCTATGGTGCAAAATGTAAAAAAAAAAAAATATTTTGGGGTACCTACTGCACCTCCTACTTATATAGTACACAGTGATGACAGGTAAGTAGATAAAAAGTGGGACTATAGCAGCTGAAATTTCTCTACTTAGCAGGATTTCATTCTTAACGGCCCTTTGAACAACTATCAACTATTTTCTAATATCATTTTTACATAAAAAAAAATAAATTTCCTGTTTCCACTCTAACTTTTGAACAGATGACATCACATTTACATCAAATACACTTTTTGTTGGATCACCCAAGTTCTCCCATAATAGCCTATCTTTTCCTGTCTTGGAGAGCTTTAATAAATCAAGCCCACCTCCGCTATGACAAAATAAGGCTGGACGATGTAGTTTGGCCAGCATTGCCCATTTAAGTCATTTAACATTTATTTTCTGATTTAAACAAACAAAAATTATAGGTGTTCTATTTTAATTGATGCCCTGGTAATATACCTATCCTTACCAATCTGAATAATCCATCTCTGTATGTAAACAGTAATTTTCACATTTTATGAAAAGGATAAGACAAACTTTCATTTAAAACCCTAATTTATGAGGAAGCCATGTGGGAACTCCACAATCCTTCATTGTACATCTGCTCACAAAAGTAAAATCTTGCTCACACTCACAAATTTTTGCCATTGACAATTAATCACATTTGACAATTTATCAAACAATCAAGGCAAAATAAAAAGAGTTACATTTAATCAGAATTGTGTATGTCATTCTAAAATGCCAACAAGCCAAAACTGAAAAAAATCTCACAATGCAGAGTATTTAAGGAGCCTGTTTTACCAGTGATATCATTTAGTATTTTTTTTTATTCGGGAGGTGGGAGCCCCATGGATAAGCAGACCTTGCATTTTTATGTAGGATCTAATTTAAGAATATTGTATATGCAGTAGATGTGAGACTATCCATGCTATAGCCTAAACTTCACTGCAGAGATTTCACCCACCGGCATCCTTTCAAGAATAAAAAACCAAACGGAAATTCAGAATTGTCTTCTTCTGTTGTTGTAGGGGCAAGTGAAGTTCATAACGAAACCCTTTAAACGACTTTCCAGACCACAGCAGAGGAGGCTGTAAAAGTGCTCTCAACAAAGTGGTTTTCCTTTCCCTAACCCTGCCAACTAAGGGTGTAGTTTATTGCACCTGACATTGTGGTCTGAAAGGTGGTTTTGTTCTCCGAGAAACTGTGTTCCACCCAATTCCGGAGCTAAAACTACACGATGAGTATATTTTGACTGTGAAACGCCTTAAGTTCATAAGATATAACGTACACTGAAAATGAACTGATTGAATGACTTGCTTTTTTTAATCAAATGTCTGCTGGAATAGCAAAGAACAAAGTAATCTGGACCTAGGAATCTGCTTTTTAAATTTTCCAACGTACGCAACCTCTAACAATGAACTTGTCTTTTTTGGGTTCATTTTGGTCTATTAAACAAACCACTTACAGAATTGTGCAAGGTCTGTTTGCTAGGTAAAAAAAATGCCTGCCTAGCTAGAAAACGTTTGAGCTAACTAAGTGCTATCTACCTGTTACCATGTTAGGAAATGCTCATCTTTACTCCGACTCCATCATTGACCTGTGCACCGTCGTGGTAAACACTGTCTGTTCTGTCCAGGAACGTCAATTGCTGCAGCCAGGAGAACTGGGATACCAGCAGCCCCTGCTTCCCTTTAGCTTAGCAGCCTGATGGATTTATGGCATCCCCAGCATCCATTGTTAGGCTGTGCACAGCTGAAGGGGATTCTAGAGGCTGATCAGCTCCTGATTCAGTCCTGCACTGCTATTGGCTGCTGGGACTTTAAAACCTCTCTGCTCCCAGTCATCAGTGCCTGTTGTAGCGTTTAGCTTGGCTAATATGTGCTGCCTGGACCGGCCTTTGCCTGTGACCCCGACTATGATCTCTGCTCTGAATTTTGGACTTGGCTCTGTTGGAATCCTGGTACTGCTATCTGTGGGCTCCTGGCTTGCTGCCAGGCCATACCCAGACACCATCCCTTGCGCAGTAATTCCTGGGGGCAACTGAGTGCTGGGAGACTCGGGGCTGCTATAGGTGAAGACGGCGCTGTTAGATTGCGGGACTGGTGTCTGGTGGGGACTAGTGCTGACCAGGGCCTTAAGACATTGTTCTTAGTTATCTCTGAGGACCACAACTCTTTATTTTTTGGAGAATAGCAGGGAAGGGGTGAGTTCTGTTGTCTTAATACATTGGGTTAGACTGGCAAAGGTCTAATTTCTCTGCACTTTTTTTGGTTTAGAGTTTAGCTTTTAAATCCACAGCTCAGATTGGTCACCCTCAGGACCTGAGCAATGTCAGGGATTCTGCAGTCTCACAAAGGTGTCATTGCTCTTCTTGCACTAACCATACAAGAGGGATGAGTGGATCAGAAGAATTTTGACATCTTTCAGCTGGTGAGGGAGCTATTATATAATCATTTCAGCAGTGAATTTAGATGTTTGCATGGCATTTAATAAAAACAAGCAGCTGTTTTCCTAGTCTGCACGACCGTATGAGTATAGCCCTTAAACTCTTGGTTTGTTATATAGTAATCTTTTAATTGTATGGAGTTGTAAGGGATTAATTAGGTCCTCCAGCGTCTCTAATTGCAGACAGCAGCTTCTCAGGCAGTGCTTCTGTCTTAAATAATTTAAACTGCCCGGCTCTCAGTTTACCGTTTTCCTCAGATGTCAAATGGTAATGAAGGTGGATTTTGCATGGAAGTTAGAGGCTGTCCTCAACCTGCTAGAGGCAGGAACTAAGAAAAAAAAATAAAAGGAATCATTCATTTCAGGAGTCTAGCACACACATATATATTTAATAAAAAAATTACAATTACGAGCGGCGCTCGGTCGGGCGCCAGCAGGTTGAATTGGTGAAATGTCTCTAATTAGCACTTAATTAACCAATCAACCCATATTTAACTGTCACCAGGGGGCTACTGCATTGTTGGGTGGATATTATTACTAGTATTTCATCTTAAAAACTAGGCCAGGACTGGAAAGTAAACACATTTTACTTTATGGTTAGCGGGGAAGAAAGTCCACTAATAAAATTTTAATTAAACGATGAATATACATCGTCAAGTTAATTAGTAGAATCTGTTATATGTTGTGTGCAGTATAAAAATAAATTATATCATGCAGTATTGCCTGCTTGTAGAAATGCCAGGTGCCTGGCTGTGTCTGGTTTTAAAGCCTACCTCTAGGATCCCCCGTTGCAATTATTCTCTTTGCACAGAATGGAATTCAAATGTCATTACATAAGTATAATTCTGTGCTGTAATGACTTCCAAATGCCAGAGGTAAAGAGAATAAGACCCACACCTGTCACATGACAGAAAAGCAGAAAAAGGGTTAAAAACTGTATAGGTATGGGTGAGACCAAGACAAGTTGGGGGGAAAAATGGGGGTGAGTTTAGTGGTTGAAATGCAACTTGCTAAAGAAATGTCATAACACAAGGAAGGGCAGAACCAAAATTCATTAGCAGAAAGAGATAGAATCATTTGTTGCAACAGCATAGAAGTTATTGCTGTCTTCAATAAAAGTCTACCCAGTATCTCGTGGCACAGTTAGGAGAAGCAGTGGGGCACAATCACAAGAAGAATAGTCTATATCTACACTACTTTTATAACTCTTCCTGTTTACATCTGCTGGGATTTTGGACTTGAAGAAGAACATTTCTAAGCACTGGAAAATTTTAGACTATCTATGGCCTTTGTAGGTCAAATCTACAAGACATAAAGTTTCCAATCTGTGCTGAATTACGAAATAATTCAAAACAAATCAGTTCTGTCTTCAAGCACAATTAACTTTCTTATAAAGTCATGTATGAAACATTATCAACGAATCAATTTAGGTTATGCAAGTTTTTCTGTGCTTTTTGGAAGATGGAACTCCAGTTCTAGTGAATTTCTAGCACAGCACTACACTGTATTTTATCTCCATCACAGATCATCAGTATGTCAGTAATCCTACTCCAAAAAATCCATACAGCTTCAGATTCTGATGAGGGGGGCTCTTGTGTGTGATAGATTATTTCCAAACTCAATATCCAATGTAAAATTTAATCTAACATTCCCTCAAACATCCCATTGTGGGAATCGTCCAGGCCCATGTTTCAATGGCAGTAATTGATTCCCATCAGGGAATGTTTAAGGGAATGTCAGATACCCTGTTTTATAAATAGATCCCAAACTATGTTTCTGCAGAAGAAATATTAAGCCCTTTCTCAAATACCTATCAAGCGCATCAAAATGTTTTTAAACATAAGGTTTTTTACAGGTCTCTAAATATCAAATGAGTTTTTACCCTAATCTAAGGATAGTGAACTTTCTGAGCCATGCAAATATAGCTTAATGTTCTTGGGCCAATTGCATTTACAACTTCTGAATTCATTGACAGGTGCCTCTGTCCGATCTGAAATCAAGTTTTTGATTGCCACCGGTATGTAAAAGACATTCAAACCTTTTGAAGCTAGCAAAAGTCTGTCAACAAAACAAGACCTAAAGCTGATATGAATAAACAACAAATATTGATATGGCTCTGCATCCTTACATTGCAAGCAGTGTAGGCACCAAAGTTCAATTTAGCATCATCATCTATACAGCATAGCTTGGAGAGGGGGTGGAAAAAAGCAGTAAAAAGAGCCAATCAGTTTTGCTGCAAGGCGCAATGTTGATAAGAAGAGATAGAAGAACGACAGAGAGAAAAGCTGATCTGCTGCTTCTGCCCTACAATCACAGAGAGGGGGGTTTGGGGAGAAGACTTATGGAAGTTATACAGGTTGCAATAGAAAAAAAAGTCCTTTTATCTGCTATGCTGGGAGAGCTCTGTAAATTTCAGTATTAGACAGACACAAGTACAATCAGGGTCCTTATATATATATATATATATATATATATATATATATATATATATATATATCATTTGTGTCATCACCAGTTTGTCTGGGGTTACACTTTAAAAACATACTTAAAACAAATGCAGCAACATAAATGATACACTAAGCAAACAAACATTCAATGTAATAACAGAAAAGAAGTCAGAAGAACAATTCTGCAGCACTACAATCATTCTTAGCTCTTGTAAACACCTTACAATATATCCCTGTATAAGTAATTAATTGTTCTTTTATGTAAACTGACTAGTAATTTCAGTTTACAGGCCCTTTGATGACATGTTTCGCGGTTGGAAACCTCCTTGATCTCAGTATTATCCGCCTCAGTTCTTCAGTTTCTTTTTTTGTCATAGCTCCGGCTGTCTTTTTCTATGGCACCTTACAGCTGTAACAACCAACCTGTCAGCACTGCTTGGGAGCGTTAATGCTCATACAGACCATACAGGATGTCACACAAGTGAGCGCCTTGTCACTCAGCCTAATGGTGTCTTTGAAGTTAGCTGGTTCCTGCTTGTAGATGTCACACCTAATATATAGCCACATGGAAAGAAGGGACTATTACATATAGGTTTGTATCAGGATTTGTATCAGAAAATTACTATAGGCCAAAAATGGAGTGAAAGTGCACCTATACTGAACATCATACAAGTCTGCAGAATGAGCTGCTTAGATCAGGCTGTAAATACCTTACCCCATTTTTAAAGGGTGCCAAGAGTCCCAAAACCTGTAAGATTTAAAAATCAATGTAAGCTATGTACAGCTGAACTTTGTCCAAACTTGGCTGATCACTATGTTGGGACCCTCACCAGCAGATGGACAGGGGTTAAACCAAAGCTTAAAAAAATCAAAATAAAGTTGCTACTTGCATTAGGACTAGCAAATGCAGTTGTAGTACAGTTATTGATTCCTCATGCCAGTGAACCTCTGCCTTGGGACAGATGCTACAACATGTTTCCCCCAGCAGTAGCCCCATAAAGAATGAATGGGGTGGCAGTGATCTGTCAAATTTGCAAGTGTTGGTTTTTTAGGAAGAGTGACCAAGTGGCTGACAAGGTGCCAGCTGCCTGGAGTTGTGCAGAAACTCTGATCCTGAGGTAGGTCTTTACCTGCCCTCCATCCTCTGACACAGTATTGTGGATATCCCTGTTTTTACCTCTGCACTATAGGGAAGATTTTCACCTACTTCTTTTCTCTGTAAAGTCCACCACAAAAATAGTATCTGATGCTTTTATCATAAAGATCCTTCAGGCACTTCTTGTTATGGGGTGATAACACTCTGCTTCTGTATCCTCACTGCGCTCCTGCTTTGTCAACAGGGCTTTCATACGAAACTACAACACAAATTAGGTTGGCATGGTCCACTATTGTCGCCACCAGAAAACCCAGAAATGCCATCACTATAGTCCATGTAGACAGTAAGTGGCTGCTGGAAATCAGCAGCACTGAAACACAAAAAAGGCTAAAAAACAAATATCATACAGTAAGGGTTAACATCTATTGTAACATCTTGGGGATTCTTGGTAATTCTTGGTAATTACTTCTATTTGTGCAGACCCTCTAGCTAGCCTAACTATTTAGAATTTACACCTGGTTGTAAACAACATAAAAATAGTTCTGATTGAATCTAGGTCATTGTAGCTTGAAGAAGAACTGAGAACCTTACACATCTCTAAACACTTTTTTTCGCAGCAGACCGGTGAGTGTGATTAAACCTGCAGACCTAAAACCACAGCTGCAACAAGACATCTACCGGTAGGCCTTTCAGCTCCATACACCTATGCAAATATTGTGGTTTGTCAAAGACAAGCAAAAGAAAAATAAAGTTCCCACGCTCCTTCCTTTAACTCCTGGCAAAGAACGTCGGATGAATTATATCCACACCCAGATATCCTTTAATTGCACACTCGCAAACCAGTAAACTACAGCTTTCAAAGGCCTACACCTCACACAACTCCTCCACGTTTTATTGACTGATGTAAATTAGGCTAACCGTGGCATGGGAGAAATTCCTTTATTGCAATAGGATGATGCAGCTAATGAAATAAAGTGAGATTAGCATAAGGAACTGAGTCACCTCTGCAATTTGTCATGGTCATCCGAGATGTGGCTCAACCTATGTCTAACATCTTTGAAAGTAAACTGTATCTTTCATCTATTGGCTGCTAAATGGTAGCCAATGAGCCCAAGTGTGGCCTATTTTGTTTTTTAAATGCCCACCTGGGCTCCAAAAAGGTAGCTTTGACTACAATACTTTCCTTAAAACTGCAGATGTCCTCTGCATTACCTCTTTTTGGCCACAAGATGTTCTCAGTTTTCTGGGTTGATATGCACTGAACCCAGAAGTTTAAGGAAGGCTGAGTGGTGGGTGTAATGGCCCTGTCCACTGGGCAGCGCACCATGCACATACACTGTAATGATGAAGAAAGCAAAGCTGTGTCATCATGTTAGTGCTGCTCACTACATCATCCAGAAATGCCAAACACCAAAAAAAGACTGAAATGGAAAACCCGGCATAAAATACTATGTGTGGGGGAAGCAAGGGTGATATTGGCTTAGGGAGAGATGGGGCCAAAGGGGAGAAATAGAGCTCCAAGTTGGGCTCTAAACTAACCCCCAATAAAAAAAAAAAATATTGCAGCTAACCTTTGTTTTAGTCATGTTTCTTTAGTTTAGACTTTCTATGCTTATGGAGCTACTTACCTCTGATTTACTTTGTAGTTCATGGAAGACAGCTAAGAAAGATGATCATTCAAGTGCTCAAAGGACACTGCATTTCTAAACGGATCAATAAGTATGTTTCTGTACTCGCAGAAAATGTACAGCTACCAAACCTATGGACTGGTAAACTTGAGTTGTGTTAAATTATTTATTATGGGATTGTTATATACTCATATATAGTCTCACTGGTCAAATAATAAAGCTGGGAATCTGGTAGTATAGCAGCAAATCAAACAAATAATTTCATATATTTTTAGGTATCTTTTTGCATCTCCTAATTTGTTGCTGGTTGTAAAATGATCCCCAAACTATGTCAGATACATGCCCATTTGTTTAGGTGGAAACACTCAAATCTGAGGTGCCCAGGCAAAGTATGATTACCATCCCAAAACGTCTGAAAAAGTTCATGTCTGAACACGACACATGCTATAGTACTAGCTAAACAATTCCCAATTCCATACAAATGAGATGAAATAATTACACAAAACACCCACACCACTGTGAGATAATGCACCAAGGTTATTATTAGAATGTAGATTCATGGCAAAAACATGTTAATATCATAAAACCAAGAAGAGACTACTGACTGCAGTTTAATCTGTACAGTATATCAACTTAACCTTACATCCAAGTGTTAACATGGTAATATGATGATTTAAAAAATGTTCAATTCCTTTATTTATTGGTAATTAGAATGCAATGGTGTGATAAATGGGAAGAGCACAATGTTTCCAGTATAGGCAAGTAAAAAAAAAGTTAAATACAAGAACACTGGATTAACCCTTATCACGGGATGTCTGATTATTACAAGTTGAACGTCAATAAGGAAATATGAAATGTCATTACCAGGATCTCTGCGTAAAGCTTTCCATTCTAATTTGCAGGGTGTGAAATTGGAAAGGCGTGGAAAGGAACATCTGAAATTGGGTCAGGGCTTGAAGTTGGCCACAAGATACGAAGAAAGAATTAGAGGAGACAGGAGAAAAAATGGGGGGAGCTTTGCAAGCCTAATCACAAACCCAAAGAATAACATAAAAAAGTCTATTATGTGTCAAATACAGAATCAAAAGTTTATTAAAATAAGTGATATCTGAGCCTGGGGTAGTCCTAAATCATTTATGGATTTTTGAATATAATATTTATAAATAAATAATGCAATGTGTCAGAATTTATCTAATTAATAATTGGAGGGATGAACTTTCTTAGGCATTATTTATGTGTACGTGCCATTGTTCTCTCCCATGTAGGAGGAGATGTAGATTGCAGAGAGCAGGGAGACATTGTGCAGGATTAATCAGCTGGATTAGTAATGACTTTTTGTGGGTTTGCTTTTCGCAGGTGATGCAGGTGTAGTAAAAATCTGCTAGATTGTTGTGCAACAAAATCCCAGTTGTTGACTGGATGATTTGGCATAGTTGTTCCCAAAATTGTAACGGTTTTTGGCACAACCAAAAAATGTGCACGCTACTTTTTCTCACATCACCAGAATAAAGGTAAACCTGAGGGAAAAACTTATGAAGAACCACCAGCGTGTGGTACCATCTGTAAAGTAATTTATAGCTAATTTCCTAATAGTGGCCGAATAGAGTCAAGATTTCTTCCCTATCTGAGATGTAGAGGAAAGGAATCAGTAAAAACCAGTAGGGTACCATAGCGTGAGCAACCAAATCCACATGTCATGGGGCCCTCTAAAGGCAAGAGTTGTTCATATAAGGGCAGTGATGAGTGGAAGGGGTGGAAGGGGTAGCATATAATGAGTGAGTTGTAACCCTCTTCAAAAGCCTAACAGGTGTGGCATGGAAGAGTCCTGGACTTGTGCCATGATTGGCCATTTGTTGTGGTAGCAGGAGAGTAACCCTAAAGATATTCGAGAAGGTATAATTTTTAGAAGATAAGATCACCAATTTCTGGCGGAAAAGTTGATGACACATAACTGGAGTTAATAGGAAAGGGGCTATGACGACTACTTAGAACGTTGGACTGATTGCAATATGTTTAAGTAATTTAGGAGGAAATGTAGGTAGATTTTTCCAATGGGATGACAATGGTAGACTCTCCAATGAGATAGAAGAACTTTGTTGTTTGTTTAAGATGGTGGCATCTACTAGCAAGATAAATTCCTAATGGTAAAGCATGGGGTCTGGCTGGCCAAAACCAACTCTGAGTTAAGGTTTAGCTTAGCAGGGAACCCCATGTCTTGGCATGGCCTTGGGCCCAATGTGATTTGATGAGTTTTATTATAACTGATTTTAGAAATGAAAAGAACACAAAGACAGGCAGAATTTGTGGTAACTGTAGTAAATGAGGCATGATGTTCAATTTTAAGATTTGGTATCTGCAGCTTTTAATAAAATAAAACCTGGTGATCCTGCTATGAAGGTCCCTGTCCAGACTCTGTCTGTTACAGGATGACAAGTGGCTTAAACACAAATTATTAGATACTCAGCTAACGGTAACAACAGTAGACCTTACTAATGTGGGTTTAAATGGCTACTGTACTCTACCTGTGATAGAGTGACAACACAGAAGCAAACTTAGAGACAGGGACAGAGTGTTTTCTCTTTATAACAGGAAATGTCTGATCAAGAATCAGGATAAAAAATACTGAAAACTCTTCTTAGAGCTTATATAAGATTTCAGGAATTTACATATACTTTTAATCGCTCACACCTAAATGTTTACTAAAACACATTAAAAACTCTTTAAATCTAGAAAAAGGAAAGATAGCCAGGTACGTGTGTTCTACCCTGTGACCTTTCCATCACACGCTCTAACCTGCTGTCTTTGTATGACTCTCTGATGACTTCAGCTGCAGTTTCAAAACAACATTAATAATTAGTATGCGGTACAGAGGCATCACCAGAAGTGTTTGGCTGGGATCGGGGCACTTGGCCACGGACAGTAAAAACATGTCTGTTCTTCTGTGTCAGATGCCAGATAATAAGAGCTGGGAATTAATTTCACACGTGAAAGCCAAAATACACGCAGGACACGGTTTGCCACGTCAACCAATGTCTTTAGCTCGTGGGACACCTAAGTATTTTTTGTTGATTCTACAAATGCCACTCTAACGATGCAAAGTAACCATATAACCGTAAAAAAACTTGTAAAAGTCTCAGACATACAAGAATGTGTTACAAAACCTAAAGTGAGAATCTGAATCTTAGGTCCACCTGACCTCCATGCCGCCTACATTTCTAACACCTAAATTTAAAGTCAGTTTTGTAACTTTACATCCGCTTTAATGATGTGATGATTTAAATCTGAACTCTAGAGAACAGCTGATTACAAATATGTGAACTGTCATCTCCTCATATAGATTTATAATTCTGTTATGTAACTTTTGTGATTTATATCTTCTACCAGACAGCACAGCCAGATGAGTGACTTCACTTTCTGTTATAGCCACCCATTGAATAGAGAAGCAGCAGCAACACTTTGATAGGTCATCACGCTGTTCTCCTATCAGGTACACTGTCTGCACAAGTAGCACATCCTGATTGGCTCCTAGTGCTGCCCCTTTTTCAGTTTGTTGAGCAGAGAGATAGTGGGAGGCTGGTATTAAGACACTTTTAGGTATTTAGAGATGCTCTATATAATAAATAATTTAAGGAAACTACATATATTCATTAACGAGTGTAGCTCTATCTGACATTTACCTTTATATATTATAAAAATAGCAATTCATATATTTAACATTATGTAAGAAATATGAAGACTGCTCTTGCTGATCTCACAAAAAAAAAACTAAACTTTGAAGGGGTTTACAATAACAGCTTCCAAGTTTCTCTTATGTAAGGAATACTGTGAACCACTATTGCATGTGGCTGCCAGGTAACATGTTTTAGCCACTGGGGGCTGGACAGAAAGGTGTTTAGGTAATAAAGTAAGTAGGAAAGTGCAAAACGAACTTGTATTGATGGTCACTTTTAAAGGTTTGCTTACTAAAGGAATACATAAGTAACGTTGACTAATTGAATGCGTGTTTACTTCAAATATCCATTCATGCGCAGAGGGTGTAACAAAACAAGGAATTTACCTTGCATGTAATTGGATGATTGCTGTGAACACAACTTCATTGGGGAGGGGGCCTATTCCCACCAGTGTAATGATATAATGCACACATTCACATGTGGAATGCACAGCAATACACAGCACATGCATCACACTAAATTCATTCAAATAGTTGGCTGTCCTAACACAGTCCATGCTGATTTGAACAGCAATGTACTTTTGTTTTCAAAAACACAACCACAACTAAGAAAACCTTTAATGCCATCACTAAATCAAACCCTTAGTACAAGCAGGAAACAATGGTGGCAGCAATGGTCAAACAACACTTAGGTCAACTTATTATTAGTCAACTTATTATTAGTTGTGGTAGAGGTGTGTGGACTCATAAGACTGGCCAAGAGAGATATTTCAACAGGTGAAACAATTCAACAGGAGTTCGGCTTTTAGTGTTTGTGATGCAAATAAAACCCGTCTGTTTTCCTTCTGCATGAGCTGCCAGCCGGCACTGAACACACAGATGGGTTAAAAAAAAGTGGTAACTGGTTTGTGCTAGGGAACTCACAGAGAGGGTGTAACGACCTGTCATTTGTCTTTCAAAACAGTGACTGGTCTACTTATCTGTAATCACCTTTATTTTCAAAATGTGTCATTGGCTTTGCTTGTGGGAATTGATTTTATCGGCCCTAACAAAAGTATAGCAGCATGATACTCAACGGTGATAAATCTTCCTTGATGTTAGGTCTTATGTCAACTCAACTAACAAGCGATAACACTGTCACCTATTGTTTACTAACAATTGTTCACACAAGTTACTGCTATCTTCTTCCTGCAGACACCCCGCTCACTTGTCAAGACACCTTACAATTATCCGTATACTATAGCGCACTGGGTAAGATTCAGTAGTTCAGGGCAAATCATAGGCTTTTTGTAATGATTCTTCTTTTGTAGACATACAAGTACAAGAGAGATCATTTTAGTGTAAATAGTATTACAGATGTTTTATCTTCATCAGATAATTCATCCAGCTGCAATGGCAAGGTGTGCTAACACAACCCCAAAAGAAAGGGAGGACATTTTAATATCCCCTAAAATATACCAATCATGCAAAAACAGGAGGTAACATCTGCTCATTTCCACTTTTCCTGTTTTAGCAACAACCTAAAACATTGGATTAATCTTCATTTACAGTCCTATTAGTAGCAGTCACTAGGTCAAATTTTCTTATTGTGGACACAGAAAACAAAGAGGGTTTTTTTTACTCATTATTATATCAAAAACAAAATGTTTTAGCTTTAGATCCCATGCTGTGCGCCATCCCAGTATCAAACAAGGAGAACCATAGAATATCAGCAGCCCCTGCTTCCCTTTAGCCGTGCAGCCTGATATGTACTTTCTCGGCATCCCCAGCACATACACGATGCACAGCTGAAGAGGATTTTGGAGACAAATTTCCTCCAAGCTTATATAGTTGTAAATGGTCTGGTTTCCACAAACATTCAGGTATAGAGTATATTAAATCTTATATAAGCACTAGATACACATGCAAAAATCAGCATCTTTATTTTGTAATAACTATACAATTATGTAACTTAACAAGACTTCACAAGCTACAATAAAATAATTCTATTTTGATTCAAAAAACATTTTGAAATGCTGGGGACAAAAAACACCTGCTCAGGTGTTTTATCTTAATTATATTGACGTAAATAGACCACCCAACTATGTGAAATCCTCGTTGGTAACTTGGCGTGACTTCTGAGAAGGTCTAATCCCAAGATTTAGATACGTCAGACCAAAGATTCTCTGCTTAGCCCAATAAAATCTCCTCCATGTAATTATTCAACACCTAACAAATAATATTTATACCCTGGTCTTTAATACTGCAGACTACAGAAACCAAAACATGCTGACGTTGTGCTTTTGAAAATAAAGACTGGCTACAGGAAGCTACAGTCTAACCCATGAGGCTCCAGAAGGCTTTCCCTAACCTGGAATTAAGAAATGATATAATTAACCTGATTAAGTTAGATTTGGAGTTAGATTTAGTTAGAAAAGATTAAGACTTGTTAGGACTTTTTGTTGTCTGTGTTATGATTATTAAAATGTATTCTCTTTATCGGTACTGGTGACCATTGCCATCGGTATAGAACAGTTGTTACCAGAAAAGAAGTAGAGGGCAACATTTCTAAAGGGGCATCTGTTTGTGGCACCTGTCCAATGAGAGAAGAATTCTACCAAGCGTAAAACAAAGGCAAATGCCTCTTGGGCCACTTTCTTTTTTGACAGATGGGGGCTGGCATAGAATGGTGTAGAATTGGGACTGGTTTTGGCTTACAATATGCAATACATTTTCACCTTTATAGTAATTTGATTCATGGCCCATATAAAAAAACTGGTGTCCTTGACTCCCATGGAGGCCTATCACCTAGCCAAGTGCCAGAACCTGGTTATGTGACCTCAGTGAGATCAGGAGCTTAGGGGGTGACCCTAAATGGACAGCTACCCTAAGCTCTTTCAGCTACAGGTATGTGACAATCTAGTCTCAATTTGGTCCGAAAACAAGCTGACACCAAAATTAGAAGCAATGGTTTCTTATAAAATTATTCAATCCCTTCTATTTTCTGTACTAAGCTCAGCATCAGATCTTTGAATACATTTGTTTTTTTCTTCTAGGTCTATGACTATTGTACAGAAACAAAAAGCTACTGGCCAAGTGTCATTCTTTGTAATATTTACTATTATTTCATCACGCTATTAACAATGACCTAGAGATAAGAGTAGGGACTTGAATCTGAAAATATTTTCCGTATTTCAAGGCTAAAAGCAAAAACAAGTGATTCACCTGCTTCCCCTGAACAGTTTTCAGTATAATATTATTATTATTTTGCGTCGAACAAATTTCTGTACAAAGATAAATTGATCCATTGGCTTTTTAGTGTTTTCTGAGCCACTGAACTGGAATTGGAATGCAGCTTAGGATTTCTGACTTTACACGCTGCATGCTTAAAAGTACTAAGGCCAAAAGTTCAGCACAACTTCCAAGCAGTTTACATTTTCAGATTACTCATTTTTTCTTACAACTTCTGTGGAGACTGTGGAACTTTGTAAAAATGTCTTATTACACACCTGTTTGTCAAGTTGGCAAAAAAATGAACCTGCTCAACCAGACCGTCACACTGTGCTTGATACAAACATACATTGATAAATGATCAACCCTGCAGTTTACATCTGGAAGCCAGGTCTAATAGTCTGTTGACTTACGGAGAAGAGTTTTTTCTACAAATGAATTGACGTATGGAGACAGTATGAACCATTTAAATCTTTTAAATACTGTAGATACCTAGCCATTACAATGCTATTGTCCAGCTCTGCTGGTTCTGTTTATTACGGCTTAATCATAACGCTAGTTGAGGGTCACCTGTTTTTTCTTCAGTTTGAAGTCCACACAAATGTGGGGAGGTCTGTACGCATTACCTGCCCCAAACAAAGTTATCTTCTATCAGCAACAATGAGCTGCTTCCAATAAAGACAAAAAGAAGCCAGTTTTGAAGTTTTGAGTGTGGTAAACCATAGCAACCAATAAGAATTTTCTTGTACCCACGCTTGAAGCCCAACTTCAGTATATATGTATAGAGAGAGATGGGGTCCTTGGGGCATGTCCACATTAATAATAAGTGAACCCCAGCAGCAGCTCCTAGAGACCTTTTACAAGCTTGATTTCGATTTGTGCTATAGAAATGTTAAAAGAAAACAAAATATACTGGGACATGCAGGGAGAAGAAGGATAGGGTTAAATTTTGAGCAATGCATGGGCATATTCCTTAAATGTGCCCTGTCTCCCTCATTATCTCCCAAAATGAGGGACGTGGACAACATTAGATTGTCATAGTTTTATTAAGTGTAGTTAGCTTAGGTTAGCCAAAATCAGAATGCAGATATTCCTAAACTGACCTTACAGAAACCTCTCCTAACAGACACAGTGCTTGTTATTATATGGTATTGGGTCTAATATATGTTTCCCCAGAGTACTTCTTTAAATAAGCCTGTGTGTCTACATCCAGCCCCTCTAGAGCCAGTGAGGGCTTGTTCAGTGAAGGGTCATCAGGATCTGTGTTTACTGTATCCCACTTTCTGCTTAGATAGCTAAGAATAGAATGCCAGGGCTGTCTCCAAGCAGGATCTTGGAGCGTATAAGATTCAATGGCTTTTGTGCTAATTGTGGAGGTTCTGCACTGTTTTGACAGGTGGCTCTTGTTTTTGAGAGCAGCGAAGCACTGCCACTGCCACTGTGAATATTTCCCATTTGCCCACATTTAGACTTCAGATGAAACTGTCATACCTGCTCTCCCCACGCATCTTGTACAAAAAGCGATAATAGCTAAATTATGAGAATAGTCAGGACATTGAAAAAAGAGGGCAAAAACAGCAATCTTATCTGGGACCAAAACTGCAAAAGACTTGCAAGCTATACAAGTGCTTATATCACCATTCAGTTTTCACCATTCCTTTATTATTTAATAAAGCTCCAAGACTGGAGAAGATAGACTATCATAGGATAACCTGGGTGATCCAGCAACCTGGAAAAAAAATCTTTAAAAATAATTTGCTATTAGTTGGCAAATGTTTTCAATCCTGGACCAGAGGTTTGCTAGATCACCCAGGTTCTCCAATAGGAGTATCTTCTCCAGTGTTTAGAAGCATTTAGCTTTCTTTTGAGGGCTACAAACCAGTGTTGTCACCTCTGCTTATTGGTCTATAGAACTATCCCCTACCCCTCTTTGGCTTGATCCATATGAATGCATTGATTCCTTTACCAGCAAAATAATGCCGCTGCTTAACTCTCAAAAACCTGACCACATACTATGTGTGAAGGGCTCCTGGAATATGTAGTTCTGGGGACATGTCTACATCTATAGGTAATGAGTGCCCAAAAGCTGCCCCTGCAAGACATTTGCAGACCTAGAAATTATGTCACAGGAAGCGATACTTTCCACTTCTCAATAAAGGAACAGGATTAAAAAAAAAAAAAAAAGTTCAATATGATCTAACGGGAAAAGGGCTGAGTAATGCCTGAAAATACACTTGAATTACTCTCTGAATAGCACACAGTGATTTGCTGACCCATCAGAGAAATGCAACACCCCAGACTGTTCCCTATAGACTAAATACATAACTGTCCTGCTTATCACACAGCCCAAGCACCAGGGAAGATGAAAGGCACAGATCGTGGGAGGCTGGAAGTAAAATCCACAAAATATTTTATGAGTCAAGAATCCAGACAAAAAAGTGAAAACAAACATAGAAGCAGCTGGCCAGAAACGAATCATCGCAAATTCCAATATCACAAATATCACAACCTAATTCAAACATCCTACAAGGCTTTTATATATATATATATATTATTTCTTATTATGCAAGAAAAAAATATTTTAATATATCCAACAATGTTACAGAAATGGTACATACAATATATATAAAAAACTTGGGACAAAAACAAAGAAAACGAGCAGAACACAAAACAAATAAATACAAAGAACAATATGGAATGCCATTCAAAGCTTCTGACTTTTGGTTTCTGAATGTAAAAATGAAGAGCAAAAGTTTGATACTTGATTTCTAATGGAACATGTGAACAACTGAAAACTAATTAAGAATAAATAAAGATCTATGCCTGAGATTTGATAACTAAACTGGATTTGTCACTGTCATTCTGAAGGACATTAATCAGCATCAATTGGTAATATTGTGACAACACTCAGAATTTAGCAATCTTGCCTCAGTCTAAACCAAACCATAATTGTGGGGTGGCAAATATTAATGTTGATCAATAATGATTTAACATTTTAACCAAATGTGATAAAATGCATTTTATGTTTAAGATTTTTTTTTAAAAAAGTAATGATAATATACAAATGGAAATGCCTCAAAGCCACTGATTGCATTCATGCATAAAATCGGATTGAGAGTCCATTCACAAGTCAGTTGCTCTTTCATTGAAGAATGATTTTTGCATTGGAATCAATCAAATCAAAGCATGCGGTAAAGATGGAAATGCATCAAGACACACATTCAACAGGTGTATATGTAGCTTTGGTGTATGTTGTCATTCAATATAAGTGCAAAGACTAACACACAAAACCAAACTAAATACATATACACTAGAAACTCCTTTCCCTGATATATTTTCTATTGCTTTAGGTTACATCCAGCCCACTAGCACAACATCAAAAAAACTCCATAAACCAGTATAAAAGTCACCAGCCAGCCAACCAGACAAATATAAGAGTAATACATTTCTGATAGGGGTATGACATATTAGTAGAAGATGCATATGGAATGCTCTGCACCTGCAGGAGTGTCATGGTACTAAACGTGGAAAGTCTGACTATGGTTTTGGCTGTGCACGGGTAAGGTTGGTTTGGCCCTACAGAGCATACATGGTCCCATGCTGAGGGCTTTGCAAAAACTGTAAACAGAAGTCCTGTTCTCTGGAGAAGGGGATGGGAATATACAATTGAGTCCCTAGTAGTGTCTTTACAAGGAGGAGGAAAAAGATTTTGGCTGATTGGCTGTACATATATGTGAATGAGGAGGTGGTAGTGGTGGTGAGGAGTGCACAGGCTGTTTGTGGCTAAGGAAGAGAACTACTAATGTACAGTCAATATATTATCTTCATCACATGCTATTTTTTGCCATAAACTTAAACCCTACATTGTGGTCATCCCCATTTTTTGTTCTATTGCCAATTTTATAAGTAAGCTTAACTATGCCCAAACAACGTGCATGACAAAGGCTGTGGTATTTACATTGCCTGGCATTTAGGTTCAGAAAAGTTTAGATGTATGGAGCTGTTTTTACTGAAAATAATAATGTGATTTTCTAACGCTGACATACTCGTATACTTTATTTATTTCTGTGATTCACCAATTTTAATGGCAGGTCCACTTTAAGTTACACAACCTGGTTGTTGGAATTAAACCACATTCATTGTAAGGTCTGTAGCAGGTAAGTTGTCCATGCAATGTAATACGCTCAGAGAATAAAATTCTTTAAATGTCTGCATCAAACAAATCAGGGTGCAGAGGCGAATGTGTTTTCAACATTTCTAACATCTGGCTGTCGGCTTGGACTTTGGCTGACTTTGGCAGTGACGGTGCTTATGAAACTTTTGGAGGAAGACTTGTTGGGGGAGTGAGCCATTAACCCACTCAAACATTTTCCTCCTGCAGAAACAATGTATCATTCAGGGTTCTGCATAATATCCAACCTGCTGGCTTTATCCTGTATCCCAAGACAAGCCAAGAACAAAGCCACGTTTCAGCTACCTCATCTCTCCTTTATGGCCACAATTGGGCAGCATGATATAAAAAGAAGAAAGAAAATATTGCTTAGCGTATTGGTAGAAGTAAGAGCTGGTTTCTAGGTAAAGAAAAAGCTTAAAATAACATGTGGCAGGAATCACAGTTCATATATATTAAGAGACTCCAGTCTTTATGGTGAAAAAGCTACAGGAAGGGAACAAGAGGCCATTAACAGACCCAGGAAAGGTTTTCCTACTGCGATGGAACTCAGAAAGAAACTATTTTTTAATATGTCCACAGGTAACAGTATACCATAAAGAAAAAATATATTAAAGAATAATTTGTACTTTGTTGCATACCAATGTTTCTCCTAACTTCCCAATTACCAGCTTTATTCAATAGGATAATTAAACCCAAGGCAGACCATGCAATTGCTATGGGGTGAAATAGCTTGGGGATAGCTCATAGGGATGTTTCCTACAAATAATTCGTATTTTAAATTAGTAGAGAAATCGGATGTTCTATCCACCACTTTGCCAATACACACTGCCTGTATTCACTTATCAACCTGATAGCTATTATAATTTGCCTTGTTCAGTTTTAGGGCTTTATGTCTTTCTAACAAGTTCAAAAGCACATTGTAAATAATAAATCAATCATGTACAGGAAACATAGTAAATGTGCTTTTATCTGCATTTTTTTAAAGTTGGGGACAGGGATACTTTTAACAAAGGTGTAAGAAACCAATGAATCAGGGGAAGAAATCATTTTAACATGTATCTATATTTTCTTCACCCTCCATACGTGAAAAGAATTGCCCTTTAATAATAGTACATTGTATTTTTAAAGACAGTGGAAAAATCTGAAATGTGCTTTTATTAGCCAGGCCTGGCAATGAGCGCTGTACTGAAACGGAGACTTTATAAGTTAGAAATTGCCTTTTTCTCTTTGAAAAATGAAACATATAAAATTTTTTCAAAAACCACAATCTATAATATGAAGTCTTGATTAATTTCAAAGGGAACATTTTTTATACCAATAACTTCCTTTGAACTGGCTAACAAAATTATTTAATACGCATTTTAAGTTCAAGGAAGTTTCCAGCGTTTCTTTTAAACATAATAAAGTGTTACAATAAAGCCATCGAATAAATGTGTTATTTCTGAACTCCAGACAGATAAAATAGGCTCATATTAAACTACATCCAAGGACAAAGTCAGAAAGGTAGAAGTAGTTTGTAGCAGCTACAGAATCAATCTCCTTAGAGCTTTTGCCGATAGAAAAAATGAACAAATTGCTGAGACTATTTGCAGCATTTGGTGGCAACAACAGAATCGTTTTAGTAGCTGCTTATCCTATGCAACTACTGATGACCATGGCACACCAGTGACCTGTAATTACATAGGTAATTAGTGTAACCAGCTACAGAAGCAGCAGATAGCTACAAGAGAAGTTTGCAGATGCTACAAAATTGCAACAATTAAATGGCTTTAGTAAAAATCTTTTTTATTTTGGATAAAGTAGAGGTGGTCAGTTTTGTTTTGTTTTGTCACAGAACACGTCACATTTTTTGACCAGATTGCTATCATTATGTGTGCGGAAAGTCAACCTGTGGGAACTTGCAGAAGTACTGCCCATGCATGGGGCATAAGGCCAGTTAATACTGCTCATAGGTTGAGATATGGCCAGCAGATACAACACATGCATGAGAATATAGAATTTTTTGATGTCTGAACATCCAGCCACCTGACTTAGGCCGAAACCTAAAGGATATCCCTAAGAAGTATCATTAGGGAGGAGTAACAATAATCTTAAAAATTGGGCTTGTTCCATATTTTTTCAAACTATCAAAAGATTATGTACTTCCAAACAATGAAACATTTTCAGTTATTATTCCCACCAACAAATCTAATGTTTAATTTCAAAATAAGGAGAAAAAAATGTCAATGTAACAGGCCCTGCAGATAAACATGTTTAAATGCAATTGGGTTTGTGTTGAAGTACTTCTTCCAGAACAGGATAGGCAACCATGCAAACAAATACAACCCCGTAAACATGCGCAAATTGGTTCCCAACCATTTAGTTTGAAGAGGTAGGGACCTTTTTTTTTACTTGAAACAGTTGTGGTTTCTCTACTCCCAAGAATTTTAATGGTATAACTTGTAAATGTGGTAACATTTTCTTCAGGGTAAAAATATCTAAGAAAATTTTTGTTTTTATGCACTGATTCTAATTACTTTTTAATAAACGCTGTTATTCTCTTCCCTTTGGTTCCAAAACTGAATAATTTCCATTTATATATGAAAAAAAGAGAAAAAAGTTATTAGGATCACCATGGTATTTAATTAAGAACAGGCTAATTCCAGCAGCAATTTTCTCCCTATAATCATTCAGGAAAGATTGGACAGGAAGGGTGTACAGAGTTTTTTAAAGGAATGAAAAGAGTATTAAGATCCAACTTAGACCCCTGACAGATTGATCGCCAATTTAGGTGCCATAGCATTCTCTGTGATGTATTATAAATGTGGAATGCCAATTATCGCTAATGTAAGCTGTGGTAATGAAGGGATGTCATTTGCGTGCCTGTTTTAATAAACGGACATTGTAACTTTATGAGTTAAAAACATATTATAAAATTCCCTGTTGTGTAAAATCAAGGAGTTTTTTATTCATTTGAGCTGCTATGTCTTTCTTTCTTTCTATCTTTCTTTCTTTCTTTTTATGTATTCTCGGTCCCTTTGTGTTCAGTGTTTAATCACAAGACAGTACTGGAAAGATGTACATCAAGGTAAGTCATGTGATGGAAAAATTAGTTTAAAAAAAGAAAATAAATATACAGCATATGATAACATTTTTTACAATATACCATCAGTTAAAATTATGTACAAAGTTATGATCACAGTTTAATTCTAATTTTTTTAAGTGTATCCTAAATTATTCCTAAATTGATTGTGGAAGGGTTGTTAGGGAAGATCCAAAATGTTGTAGCAGCCATCCAAAAAAGCAGGTATGGGGAAATATAGAAATATTCCAAAAGAGACACCTGAACATTGACAACTTGAAGGGGACTCCCCCTCGCTTTAAAGAGGTTCCTTCCATTTACCTTGTTCTGTCTCAGATACAGGGTAAAAAAAAAGTTTAGGGCTTTTAAAGCAGTAATTCACTACCCAACCCAATTCCCCACCTCTTGATGCCTCCAGATACCTTTCATTCACTAAAAGACTCTATTCATACCGTTTGTCCTATCTGGTTCTGCCTTCCACTGGTGGTGGCAGGAGGCAGGTAATCTTACAAATCTGAGCAATGCTCACTTAATAACAGCAAGTCTTGGAGTACTGTGAGCCCAGATTGTGTGATGTGCCCCCCCAGGGGGTATGTAAATGACAGATTGGGCTCATGGGAAATGCAACATACGTCATTCTACCCAAAGAGAACGGCTGGCCTCAGGCAGAGGAGGAAGTTGGGGACAGTGCTGTAGCTTGGAGTTGGATGGACAAAGCTAAAAAAACTTTTAAAAAGATTTAAGATCTACTTAACCATTTTATATTGTATATAAAACAAACATTTAGATGTAAATATACTTAATGAACATAGGAAGTATGTTCACATATTTTTCTAATTACTAAAAGACTTGCAATACAACCCCAGTTAAGTTAAAATAACCACAGCTTACCAAGCCAAGCTACACCCCAGGGCTAAAGTGCATGGCTTAGGTTGAATTCTTTTAAACATGTGTTGGTTTAATTAGATTAACTGCATATTTCTAGTTAACAAGGTGAACGACAGGAGATCTTCAGAGCTCATAGAAAGGATTTTGCGACTTTCCATGCAAAGGCACTATTACATAATGTAAAAAGCTGACTGCAATTTACCCCAGGTCATGTGGTGTGCTCAATAATTCACATGCCATTCATTCACACCACCAAGAATGTTGGTATACATCCTGCAGGCAATGCTAAAAATGTTTATCTAGACTCCAATGACAAGAACCTCAAGGGGGTTTTTATCTTTGACATTTTGCACTGCAAGGATAGAATCCTCTGTGTCAAAGGGGATATGCATTAAAATATAATTATCATGATATTGAGTAAATAGTAAAGTAAAAAAAATGCAATGTGTGGTAAAGCAAAATTTAGGCTTCCCTTAAAATAGACCCACTTACAAATGATTTTTTTTAGCTGCATGCATACTAATAGGAAATTGAAACTTTTAGGTATGTAATATTACTTAAGAGATGACAGTGCTCTCCAAATTTGTCATATTTTCTGTCCAGGAACTGTGCTGTTTTTGATCAGGCATTAAGTACCATGTATGACCGATTAATCAAAAATTGATTAAATTGGCTGAAGGAGGCTTTTTTTGGTTAACCCTCACACTGAAATCCAAACTAGGCAAAATATTTCAGTTACATAAAAGTGAAAATGAGTGTCATACCAATTGAATGTCAAATAAGTGGATGGTACATTGAATACTTGTAGTCAATCGTAAGGATCAATTTAAATCAATCAAAACTTTGAAAGCGATATCAATGTAAGCAATACCAACAACAGAAAATCGCATGGTGTATGCAATTAAAAGCAGGGTTCATGTATCAATGCCTGGGAAAGTTCCATGGCTTGTCCAGCATTAAGGTCCAGGAACATGTTACTGCATTGCCAATACCCACTGTGAAATAGGAAGGGGGCTGCAGAAGTTGTGATGAAATTCATTTTACAGCTGACGCTTCTCTGCAAATAAAACTTGCAATTAGTGCAGATTGGGTTGAGTAGATGATGCAAGATGAAAACTCACAGTAGATCTGTACATGGATGTGACATGGTCATTGCAGACAAAATACCACTTTCCTAACTTGGTCATAGGACATAACAATGGCAGCCCAAAATCTACCCTGAATCCCATAGATCGGTAGGTACATCAAGGCCCTATCCTATAATTTTGTAGCCTGATATGCTCTGATAATGCTAGGCCTGTTCATTCTACAACTGGAGCACTACATGTTTTTTTCTTCTGTCCTAGCCTAAAGCAAAATGACAATAAAGTACATCTGTTTTTACAGGTAAATAGAAGAAGATTTGTTCTCAGAAATCAATTAACAACGTCAACAGAAGGGATTGGATTTGACACAGTACAAACAGGGCCTCTAATTAAACACTTTCAATTACCTGCAAAAGAAAATGGCAACAAGAAGATTTCATTCTCACTCTGGATTTGATGGGACTTTAGGAAGCGTCACTACCCAAAATAAATTATTTGTCAATCATTGGGATAGCTGATAAGCTACATGGTAAAATTACACATTTAGAGGGTTGTTTGTTAATGCAGCAAAAACAAAAAAAAAAAAAAAAGCGATACACAATATATATAGCAGAGAAGGCTTAGTGGTTTATTATGTCTGATATTTTCAAAACCTTTCTCTATAAAGTGAAATAGTGTATATATATATATGTATATATATAATTTATATATTTCCTTTCACAGAGACATGCCCTATGATATCATTTATTATCACATAGGTTTGTTAAAGGTCAATGCCACCCAAATTGGCATTTTATTAGATGTAAGAAACAACTATCTACACCTACTCCTTAGATGAAAGAACTGATATTTCATTGGTTTACTTGTATTAAATCATAAATCAGCTTTATACAGACCTCAAAGACTCCAGTGGCAAATTTCCCCCTGTAATGTTCGGTGTGCCCACTCAATTCCACAATGTCCCACGTCACCAGCTGGATTCCCCAATGAAAGCCCATTTTTGGGCAAATGTATGCTGACTGGGACTTATTGAGGTCTACATATAAAGCATTCCTTGGTGGAGAATCTTCAAGGTTCATATGGCAGTAATATATTCTCCACCAGGGAATGTTTTGGGGAATGACATATTCATTGTATTATAAATCAACCCCATTATGTTTAATAGGTGTAAATTGTAGTACAGTATTAGTATAGTACTATACTAAAATTTAGGGAGGTGTTATGTGGCTGCCCAGTCCTTTGTTGACTTTCTTCAGAAAATCCCCATGTAATAGAAATGATGATGAGGTTTTGTAGTCTTATCCGAAGTTTGAAAAAAGGACACAGCCACCGCATCTAAGATCCAGTAAGCTGTATTAAATAAACATTTTGTTCTTGATTTGGATTACTTTGGGTTGAACATGAAGGATGTGTGTCTCCTTTCAGTCTATGTTATTATACCATTAAAATCTATTTTGTAATTAGTTCCCCATGTAAACTAGTTAAAATGACTGTCACATATTGTTTGTGGAGAATCACATCAGTATACACCCACAATGTAAACTTTTTTGTGAAAACACTGTTTGTCCCAAGTCATCAAGCAAATCAGTAGAACCTACCATAGGACACAAGCCTGTACAGATATAATGGAGCAAACCAGAAAATCTATATTAACCAACTGTTTTTTTTCACTACACCTGTTTTATAATATTATATCATTCAGAGAGGTGGAGATTTAAAAAAAATCCATCGGAAGTTTCTGGTGTATGTATCACAGTAATAACTGTGTCAAATCAATGTGACATTAACAACGGCGTTGTCTAGATATCCCTGATGACTATTAGTAATACATTCAGCATAACATTCTTTGCATGTTAGCCATTATGCTTAGATATGCTAATTTGAATTACATTTGTATGTCTTTGCTTGTGTTTTGTGTCCCTTGTTGACTTGGGCAGAGTTACAAGAAGCTCAACAATCCGCCAGAACGGAAGCCTTTCATGTTTGCTGTACTTAAACTTAACAAACAATGTTATACCTCAAAAGAATGTTACAAAGCATTGGTACATATGTTCTCTATTGTGAAGAAAGCAGAGGATTGCTTCTTTGTTATCACATAATAATGGCGATGTGGAATAAAATGTACTTGCTAATTTACTGCTAAATCCTGAAAGATGTATACCAAAGTGAATATTGCTACTGGTTAAAGAATCATTGCACATACACAGTTCTGGTGCTGGAGATCAGGATGCAAAGCTGCATTCATATTAGCATTCAGGGCTAACACCTAAGACCAGCCTGGTAATTAAAGGGTTAGGATGGATATTTTGGTTTTTTGATTTAATGCTACATCAAAGTGAACCTGAATCAATTCTAAACTTTGGAATTCAATCATCCAAAACCAACCCTATTTATTGTACAGCGCTGCGTAATATGTTGGCGCTATATAAATCCTGTTTATTATTAATAATAATAATAATACAAAATTCTATATAATTAAATGAGCTTCCAGGAGCATTTAAGACCAAGTGCAAAACCCAGCCCCTAGCACTGTTTATTAAAGCTGATATTTGGGTTCTCCTACAGCACATTTGCAAGTCATTACAGCCTGAAGGGCTCAAATCACTTTGGGTGTTATGTTTACAAGTTTTTTACTAGGAAACAGTTACATCTCCTCAGCCCCCAATCAACATCAAACTTTAAATCTGATTGGTATGTTAGGGAAATACACTTCAGTCCCAGCATACACATTCCTACATGAACCACTGTAATGTGCAATGACCTGTGACTGCAAGGCAGACTATATGCCTGGAGCTCTCCTTTAAGCTTTAAAACCAGTAGACATATAAATCATAAACTGAACCCAAATGACAAAGAACTAAGTTTGAAACCAACTTTTCATATATTTTTAGCTGTTAGCTATTTTTATATGACCCCAGGTCATATTCTGCAAATTTTTGCCTCCTCTTTTGTACTTTGTCTATACACCATCAACGTTTGCTATATTAAATCATCTACTGTGCAATTTACAAAGTAAGGCACATTGATGTCAAGTGATTTGTCTGGGGTCCGACACCGCGAGCGACGAATGCATAAATCCTTAATCACCACGTCCCCAACCCCTAATCAGAATTGCTAATAGAGGAGCTGTTGACTGTGTGACTCACAGTGCCAGCAAGGCATTGCCTATAAATTTTAACCGGACACTCATCTATGATTTCAATGTCATGCAAGACAAAGTACAAGGCATTGGGAATAAAAAGCAAACATTTCCATTGCCCAGATTTGCAACTAAGGATAATGGTTTTGGCAAGTGGTGCAAAACATCTAAACATCATTTGCAATGACTGGCTAGTGTAGGGCAAACAAAAAAGCTTTGTAAGCTATACTTAAAATGGACTTTCTTTGCACATGATTGGGGATTTCCAACACATTCTTGAAGCTAAATGAACCCCATCTCTTGCAAAGTGGTATTCACTTTCCCATGTGAACAATACTTGTTTAGTGAATCCTAGGTCTTGTTGTACACAACACCTTTTTTACCATTTTTTTTAACTGTACACTGATTGTGGCACATGGAAAGATCAGTGTACAACCCTAGGATATAAAAGGAACCAGCAGTAACCACATAAAAACAACCAGCATCTCGGTCCAGAAAAAAGATGCTGATCCTGAAGATGCCTCCTTCTAGAAAAGCACATGAAGGCAATCTCAGAGGGAGAACTGTGATGTGCAAAGAATACATACAAGTGTTACATAACCTAATCTACTCATATGTATCTTATGTTAGATCCACTTTAATGTACACCATTTGTCACCAGGTATGAAGAAAAAGGTTGTGGCGGATGAGTGATGTAATTATGTCATTGCTGAAGGCAGAAGAATAACCTGTAAAGCCAGAACTTGGAAGCCATCATATATTTTGAATGTGCTTACTCATACACTTTTGTGGAATGTCACAATTTTGTGGAACTTTTTGTGTATTGTGACTTTTAGCTGTGCAACATATCCATTTTCTTTCCTGAAATACACAGCTCCAACGGCAGCATTTAGTGGAATGTGATAGACTCTTTTTGTCCCTGAAAGATCAGTTAGGGGAAGCTCATTACTTGCATCCATGAGATCCAGGAGATATCTGGCCGTGTCCCTTGATGTCTGGGTGCTGTTTTTTTACCTGCCAGCCTAACAGCTATGAATTTATATAAGAATGTCCTATCTGCTCCTGTGCATCATTTTCATAGGTTTTCTAGAAGAAATTTGGAGGTTACCATCACTGACATTTCAATCTCTTTATCATTTTACAAAACACTAACCTAATTTGTGGGCTAGAATACCTAAGGCCTTGTTATGGACTCCATAACTTTTCATTAAAGGAACTCTTCCAACTGCAACAAATATTACACATACCTGTAGCATCTTTCATTGTTCTCTACAGGGATGAAATACTGGATTCTGAATGGGCTAAGGTCCAAAACTTTTGGGTAATTGGGCAATTCTTACACATTCCTGCCCACTTCTCACACATTCTTATTGGCCTATAATTGTAAAGAGCTGCCTTACTGGCCTATAAAGAATGTGAAGAATGAAGAACTGGGTGGGATAGCTCCATTACTTTTGGGAAGTGCTGATGGTTTGTCTGTCAGGAGAGTGAGGAGTTCGGCCAGAAGGTTTGGGGTCTTAGAAGCTGCTCCAGATATGTGCAAGGTGTCTGCATGTTATACATGCCTTTCTCTTCCTATGTAAGTGTGTCATTGTTATTGATTTGAACTTTTCCAAGGCTACCTAGGCCTTGTAACACGTCCGATGAGTTGTGGGTTTGTCTCAATGTGTTGAATCTTTCTGGAACAGTGTCAACCTTAGCCAAAGATGATCTACCCATCTCACACTAGCTCCCCTAAATATAAAGAGATTACAGCCATCTTTGATGGATCTTTAATTAAACTGAACACCCCTTTGGACCTGTATCCTGTTAAAAATAAAAGGAAAACCACTTTATTATTATAATGGATGTAGCTGCATATTGAAGACTTTCTGTGGACTTGAAGCATCTACGTACTACTGAGAACATCACATATACATATATTATGTATTCTCAGTAATAAGAAAAAATAAGACCAAATCACAAATACACATAACAGAGCCTTTCTCTCTGGTACAATAAATGTTTCCTTGCTTGCTTGCACACAAATTGCTGTAAAATAATAAGGTCGTTTGAAATGTGCAAGATGTGATAGTCATGTTTATAGTACTTTTTTTCTTCCTTGTTTCAATGCTCGGATCAAATTGCCAGTAAAACGTGCATTTATTTGGAGGCGAAATAAACAAATTTTACTAGAATGTTTATGTACGTAAAACATGGGTATAACGTCAAGGGTGAATTAAAACTGAACTCCAGGCAACACGGGAAAGCATTTATCACGGCATGGATAAAATACACTTTATCCAAGTATTTACACTGGGCTGTGCATACATGAAAGAGAAAAAAGTCCTGACAGGCAGGCAGAAGGATCACTGGTTAAAGAGACTTCATAGTCTTCCACCATGAAAGCAAGTCTGTCCACTTCCACTTTACCTCTCCAGCATCTACCAAACACTGACATTTTATTGATTACAGGTGTAATCAATATAACAAGCAGAAAATCATTACGTTCATTTGTATACTCCAGGAGATAGAAGAAACAATTGTAAAAAAATAAAAATATAAGCACGTCTTCACAAATGGTACCATATTGCATTTGGCCAAGAAAAGAATGTAATTTTGCCTAAATTCAACAGCCTTTTACTACAAAAGGCTGTTTCTGAGCCTAACTATAGGAAGACCTTTGTTAAACTGCTGAGGAATACTTCAGTCAGCAATTGAAATGGGTAGAAGTTGGGTGAACCTGTGAAAACATGAATAAGATTAAAAAAAAAATTATAAATAAAAGGACCCCATAATGTACAGGGTACAGTAGTCAGTTCAATAAAAACACCCATTATTGGTATAAGTAGAGCAATAATACCCCCCCAGAATAGGTATCAGTATACTGAATAACAACCCACGTCATTTTTGGATCATAGATCCAAACAATTGATGCCAGTGGATGCAGAATTAACCTCCAGCAATGGTGGCAGTGGATGCAAAAATACCAACAGGGAAAATGTCAGTGTCCAGAGAGAAAGAAGAGAAAGAGGTAAGATCTTGTAATGGCAGTGCACTAGTGGCCAGGTCTAGGAATTCAAACACTGCAACCCTGCAATTGAGCTTGGAAAATTTAAGGAAACAGATGGCCAATTTAACTTGTCAGCTTTCACCAAACACTAATCTATTCTGGATGGATGGACCTTTAACCTCCAAAAATGTTAGAAACCTGCTCTTGGAAAACACATGGCCAGCCACGGCTGACCTTAACTTGTGAAAATGCTATTTAACTGGCTGACAGTTCTCTAAAAAGTTATGACGTCTAGGCCAGTGCTGCTTCTTTGGTCTCCAGACAACCCCCAACTATCACACAGCACTACTCTATTTACCAGGAGCCCTGCTGCAATGATTTCCAAAGCAGTACTGTACACACTGGGACTTTCACTGCTTCAACCACTGTCGTAAAATTGAATTGACTTACAGGATATCTGCCCAATTAGGTTCTCCTAAAAACCAACCCCCCACCCCCTTCCCTACACACACACATAT
Source organism: Pyxicephalus adspersus (assembly GCF_032062135.1). Taxonomy (NCBI): domain Eukaryota; kingdom Metazoa; phylum Chordata; class Amphibia; order Anura; family Pyxicephalidae; genus Pyxicephalus; species Pyxicephalus adspersus. Next base: position 35,280,285 of record NC_092859.1, read on the forward strand.
GTTGATATTTACTTTTACCCGCTCTCCCAAGTAATGACACATGAGTAGGGAATCAGCGGTTGAAGGGCTGCTCTAGAAAGTGAACCTGTCGTTTTGTCTTGTATAGGTAAAGGAAATATTCACTTCAATTTAGTTATTATGACAGCTGCTAATGAACAACAAATCCCAGCCTATGACATATGGATTCAGGGATAATTATTTTCCATAGATGGCCTGCATTAGTTTACAACAACCTCTGTACACCTACATGCAATGTGAAATTCTTATTAAATAGCAGGATACAAATGGACCACTAAATACAGCTCACAATACACCATCCAGTAGTTGGCAGCTGAGAACATTCACTCTGAGAATAGCTGACTGCTAATTACTTCTGCTAAAGTGAGAATACTTTTGATGAATTACAAGAGCAGGTATTTCATCATGGTGATGTACAAACACAGCCAGCGAACACAACATCAACTGCATTTATCAGCAGAGCAGTCAACTATCACTAATCATGTGCACTAAACAATGACCTCCCAATAATCTGCTTTATTAATGATAACATTCATGATGTACAAGCTGGTACAGTTATAAAAGACTATAACACTTCCCCTTTTTAAAGAGAAAGTAAAAAGAATAACTCCTCCAAATCAATGACCTATATTGCACACAGTCATAGAAAATCCTTACTTGCTACTGTCTTGTCCTTACTAAACCCCTCATTTATATTTCTCAATAGCCAGGTGGGATAAAAATCTACTCTGTATGTCCCAAAAGCCATTGCAAACCTATTTATTACATTGGAAAAGTAGTGGCGGCATCACTACTGTGCTTGTGCAGACAGCAGTGCCGTGGAAAGGAACCAACAGGCTCACTTATTATAAGCTGCCTGCAGACAACTACAGGTGGCAGATACAGAACCAGTACAGCACAGAACCAGGGTTTTATGTATGTTTAATATTCGGTAGATCCAAAGGAATAATTAAAATAACTCACCACAAAATCACATATTCACCTTATTAAATAATGTCAATTAATTTCAAAATATTGTTATTTTTTTTTCATCTGTATTCAGCTAGGAGGGAATTCAAAGAGTTGAGAAGTAGCTTGACTTGTGATGAGAGCATGTTGCCCTGCCCTTGTTGTCAGCTATTCTCCAGATGGTGTATGCTAAGCTCATCTATGAATACTGCAAGCCACCCTACAGCATGGATCAAGTTTCACAGGAAGAACAAGGAACACACTTTGAAACCCACAGAAAGGGAAAAGGGCAAAAAGAGAAGAAAGAGAAAAAAGGAGTAAAAACGAGTAAAAAAAAAAAATGAAAAAGGCAAGGATGGACAGAAAAGGGCAGATGAAGGAAAAGAAGAAAAGGAAAGAGGAAAGGGAGAAAAGAAAGAAAGAAAGAAAGAAAGAATAAAATGAAGTAAACAAGGGAAGTCAGATGCAAGAACATGCAAAGATAGTGCAAGAAGGTAAAAAAAACAAAACAAAAACAAAGGAAAATTAAACAAAAGTGGAAAACGAAAGAAAGAAAAAAAAAGAAAGAATAAAGAAGGAAAAAAGTGCAGTGTGGTAGGCTTAGTGGTCAGTACTCAGGTAGCAGGTTTAAATATTTGCCAGGATGCTAGTTGTTTGTTCTTTATGGTGCCAGCACTGTGAACTATATAACATGTACATATAAATAAATATGTCATAATTATTCAGGGAGTACAGGAAATGAGAAAGGTATTAAAAAAGGAGAAAAGCTGCAAACATTCCTGCATTCCGCATGCAGAAAAAAAACTAAAATGTGTCTAGAAGAATGTCATTATGAAAACACATATTTCTAATTTTCCTAATCTAAAGCAGCAATGTCTGCAGCACTTTAGGTGCCGCACTAGAATTCCTGGCAGCAAGCCAGACTTGTGACATAAAACAGAGCCTTTTTGTCCCTTGTACAAACTGACCAATAATGAAATCCAAGCAGGCATTTTACTACAGCCAGTATATCTGCAGACTTAGAGTCTTGGCTCTGCCAATAACATTTTCACATCAAAAAGCTGATGAAGGCAACACCTGTTTTAAGACACTGCTCTTCTACAACCCAGAGATTCATTAAAGAGGAGCTCTGGTCTGATACTTATACAACTCTGCCAAATAGCCCAACCAAACCATATTTTTGCTGCTGCATTTTTAAAAGTAGATTGGGCTCTTAAGTAGAAAGGTGAATAGGATTAGGGAAAAGGAATTTTACTTGAATCTTGGTGTCTTTTGTGCATTTTTTCCCAGATCTATGCAGTAATTCAGCTTGAAATTACTTCTGCACCTGCATCTGTGCATGAGCTTCCTGTGGTGAAGACCTGTAACTGCTGCTCTTTACCTTTGTGCAGGAAGACTGGTCTTGTGCCCGCCCCTCTGTAGCTTTCTATGGGCAGCCTGTAGTAGGGGGAACTGTTGAGTCCCACCCATTATTTTTTCATAAACCGGCCTATACTTTAGCTTTACCGGGACAAAATACTCAGAAACAAAAAGGTTTCCAAATCCAAATGCACAATGTCAAACACAGCTAAAAGATTACATTTAATTTACTAGCAGACGGCAGCATGTGATGTTTTACAATGTGTGTATTTAGTGAGAATAGATAATGGTCTTTAACTCCATTTAATTGTTTGCAATGCTTTAACCTCCGATGCCAAGTACCATGGATACTGAGCACTTTTCATGCTCGAATGTAAGCAGACAGGCAGCAAGCGCTTGCAGATTGCTTATTAAAATCTAAATTGCTACAGTAGCTGCAAGCGACACAGAATATGTGTGCTACATGGATCTCTTTTCCCTGTCCATATTTTCTTATTTATTTCATTTCATTGTTGTCAAACTGCATCTACCATTATCCATACAGTGAAGCACTATTGGAAATGGCATAATCAAATTTGAGATTAAGACTAGGGAATTCAGGTAGCTGCTTTGGGCACTGAATTGAAATTCAGGTCATAAAACGCCCCTTAAAAGCAGATGCAATGACTGATGTCCACAATAACAAATACACTGTTATATATATCTGGGGAGGCGGAAGCAGAAAAGCAGCCAATCAGAATCTGCTGCATGCACATCTGCACATCATTAGTGTGCTTCTGAACCATCACAGACCAATGAGCAGGCTGGTTTGTGTGTTCTTAATAATGTATATATTTGCCTGCAGTTTAGTTTTATACCTTGATCATCCTTCACACTAAACATAGCATGATTTTAGAACACAGTCAGTGAACCTACACAGGGAAAAACGGGTAAGACTAAGGTCACTAACTGTCATTTTATCTCCTATCTGCAATTCTGGTAATTTATTATGTTTTACATTTTGAATGAGTTGGACAAAGTTTACATTAGCCTTGGTTCAGCATGTTTGCAAGAAAACTTTAAGGCTTCCTTGAAAATAACTATAGTAACAGAATATATAAGTTCCAGTCCTTTATTTTTTGACTGATGTCCCAGTAGTATAAGGGATGCAAAAGCAGTACTTGACCACATCCATTTTTTTGAGGACATGGACCAATACTGTGATTGAACTTCGGCTTGGGATATTGGGGTCTGTAATTAAGAAGCTTTATAAAAAGAAGGTAAGGAGAAATTGGAAATTAGCCTAAAACTCCACCAGCTAGCAGGACGTAAGAATGTGTAACATTTAATATGTAACATGTAGGAATGTGTAATATTTGCAATATTTTATAGATACCTGATTTTTAGAACTAAAAAGGAATACCCCTATGTACTGTACAGCGCCGCCTAATATGTTGGCACCATATAAATACAGTACAAAAAAAAGAAGTTAGAAGACTTACTTTTCCATCTGCCCACACTGCTCCAATTCTGACAATTGGTCCCCTGAAATTCACTGGGAAACCAGCACATGAAATTGTCAAACTCCTTGGTGCCCCTAAAGTTTTTACTACCTCCTTCTTCAGACCCCTGTGGGGGACCTAGGAGAATGACCCTGCTGGAAGTGGTTTGCCAAATCACTTGGAGGGACCATTTTCCAGCAAGAATGTTTGAAGGCTCGGGCAGCAGGAAATCTAAATATCTTTTTCAGATATGATAGTTTAGGGATTTTATTATCTAATGACAAACCCCACTTTTCTTCTACTTTGTCCTTGTCTGGTGAAGAAGAAGAAGACATTTCTTTTTATCACTTGAATAAAGTTGGCTTTTCTGTTTTTTTGGAGGCAGGCATCCAATAGAGACACGGTATGACTAACTCCATTCCTGGAACCCAGCACAGTCCATCTACAAGAAGAATCTTGAATCTGACTAACCACATGCTGGTCAGGCGCTGTCACCATCTCTGCTGTCCTGTCGCTGTGCGACATATCAGGCATTCTGCTGTAACCATAGTAACAAATACCACGACTTTCATCACTGATAAAGTAACCAGCTCTCTTCAGTTCCCAAACAACGATCATGTAAAATACATTGCGGGCAGAAAGATCAAAATTTGTCCTTAAATTCTCCTATGCTGAGCTCATCATTAAAGTAAACCAGATCTAAAAAAAAAATAGAAGAGGTTGCCATTGTTGGCCTTTTAATGAAAATGCAGGTTGCCCGGGCATCTCTGATCTCAATATTTTCTAAATCAATGACTCAAAAAAGCACAAGTCCAGTCATTTCAATGGGCTAACAACCACAAGCAAGAAAATAGGCTCCTATGTGCACGGCAATGCAATGCACAAAGCATATGCAGGATTTAGCAGGTTCTTGTGTATTTTGGAATACTTGGATTAGTTGGAAATCTCTTCGGCTAGGAACAAGCTGACTTTGGGGATGGAGGATAAGGGTATGGTGAAGAACTAACTTCATCACACATGCCCAGGGGTTCCATACCTAATTGGCACATTATGACTGAATGAAATGTAGACACCAGCTGCAGAAGTTTTAGCCAAGATCAAACTTGAAGCTGTGAAAATGTGATACAACACATGAAGTTAAATGTAGAATAAGAAATCTGTAGTTTTTCAGTGATCTCCAGGAGGTTTTCCTTTCGGCAGATGTGTGTGCTGGTTCATGCATGCAGAGGAGCAGGGCACACACATCTGCCGAAAGGAAAACCTCCCAGAGATCACTGAAAAACTACAGATTTCTCCACTATATCTTATGGTGCTTGAGCCTACCTGCCTTGAGTACATGTTTGAAGTCTACTTTCATTCAAAAACATCACTATATTGGCCCTAAATGTTTACCACTTTCCTATACTTATAACATCAGTTTAACCAAGCTGCACAACAGACTATATATTATAACTACATGCATACAAATTTGCGGAAGTGCAGCTACCCCTGAAGAAGCCAATAACAGGCGAAATGCGTCGGGTAAAACGGTTACTATGAACTGATATGTTGTCCTGTACTATACCAAGCTACGGATTTACTTGTGCGCTTAATGTTAGACAATGTATGTATAGTGCCCCTTGGTCCTGAACTTCACCACACAGGACCACAACTCCCATGGTGGTTCACCAGAATTGTTTATTGATGTATTGCTATGCTATGCTATGAGATGTATCATTGAATACAATACTTTTTTGTTTGCAAAAAAACTCTTCCTCTCCTTTGTTCTTTACATATCTTACCTATATTTAAAGGGTTGGCACATTGTCCCTTAGGACATCCAGTATACTTAAACTTCGACCACCACGAACATTCCTACTTTATATTCTCATCTCTACACAAAACTGACATTCAGTTTTCTGGAATTCATGGAAAATTAATCACATGTTGGTTTCTTTCTTCCAATCCTCTACAGGAGAAGCATACCCAGCAGAATTATCAATTTCTCCCACTTTTAGAGCCACCTAAATTTCATAAAAAGTTTTCAATTGATTCTCTTTCTAAATAATTTGGGGAGCTTTTAGCCAAAGTGCCTTGTGGGAGAGGCCAGATCCTCATATTTCTGAAAGTGTATTTTGCACCCGTGTTTCTTACTGCTTAACCACACTCTAATAATATTTTACCTACAAAAAACATGCATTGAATTATCCCTAACAACCTGATGCTCATGAGTTTAACTGGTTTTCCTGTGTGGAGTTTTACAATGATGAAAATAGGATAGATAGAACCCACTGAAATGTTTGCCTGTATTTTTTTCTCTACATATTCTGTCCCAACTTTGACATCTAAGCCACTTGAAATAAGGAAGCAATCAAAGTGTTGAACAGCTGATGTTAGTCTATGCTAAGGTTTTTTTTTTTCAACAAAACGATTCCAGAACTGGCATGCCAAGTGCAAAGACAGATTTGGTGGTCTACCAAACCTAAAGTTCATTTAGACCACCAAAGTTAGCACTACAAGTCTTAACTTTGAATGGAGCTGGTCTATGATTGCCAGCTTCCGAGCTGTAAAAATAAACGGAATTTGGATAGATGCAATGCGATCAAGTAAAAAGAAAAAGAAAAAAAAACAACAGTTCAACCACTTCCGCTGGGAAATGTTATCACTTGAGTGATTTCTGAGCTGAAACAATGCACAGAACATGGCCTGGGAACAATATTCAGCTGAAATTTTGCCAGAATGTGAGCTATTACAAACCCATAGAGGCCGAATTATAATGTGAAAAAGGGAAGCCTTCACAAGGGGGAACACAGATTGTTGCATGCTTTAGAAAAGAGAATTACTCTCAGGATGGGTATTAAAAGAAAATGAAAGGGGGCTGGAAGCAGCCAGTAGCAGCCATAACAAGCAAACTGAGATATCATGTGCTGATTATACCCTCACATCTTAACAAAGAACAATAGTCTTATGTATTAAAACTGAAGCTGATGTTTTCCCAAATAGATGCTCCTTGGTTTTTCAACAAAGAAAAAAACAAAAGAGCAAGTAGGTGGTTGCTATTGGCTATGTTCCTAATGACAATGCATATTTCTTTTACCCTAAGCGTCAATGCAAGCCCCATGAAGAATATTAACAAGTCTATTTATAAATCAGTGAATCTGACATTCACCAAATGGACCTGGAAGATATTCAGCTGGAGAATGTTTGGTGTATATAAGATCCACTACTTAAAAAAAAATTGGTTCCAAGAGATCACAATGGGTAGTTTTCAGGACAGAAAGGAATGCCCTACCTAACGGTTACTCTCACACAAACCCTGTTACCCCTACACTAACTCTTCCTGTGCTCCTTAAACTAACCCTCCCTGTAACACTATTGCTAACCCAACCTCTAGCCCTGACAATATCGTACCTAACAGCAATCCCTATGACCCTCAACCTTTAGCCCTATCAGCGTTATGGTCAGAAACCACATGGTTAGCCACTCCTACTTGCATGGCATGCCTATATGCAGCTCACACGGGGCTTTCGGACAATTTATTTATTCAACACCTCTAAAGTGACCAATATCAATTTTGCTGCTTTTGCGCTTGCACCAGCGACCATTGTGACACCACTGGGAGCCTGATTTTGAAAGGCTCACAGTGTCCCCATTTAATCATTTAATAAATGCTCAGAGTGAATTTGCAAATATAGACAAGAGAAAATCAAATACTGCGACTTATGGACTAACCAGGTGTAACTGAAGCTATTTCAGGTTTAGACTAAACAGATGCATTATTTCAACCCACACACATAGCAGTGTAATTTTTTTTGCCAGGCAAAAGCAAACATACTACATGACACAATGAGCCTGATTTATTAAAGCTCTCCAATGCTGGAAAGGATACACTTTCATCAGTGAAGCTGGGTGATCCAGCAAACCTGAAATGGATTTCTTTACAGTCATGCTATTTGCTAGCAAATGTTTTGAATGTTGGACCAGATACATTCCAGGTTTGCTGGATCACTCAGCTTCACTGGTGAAACTGTAAACTTTCCAGCCTTGGAGAGCTTTCATAAATCAGGCCCAATGGAAGAACTAACAATAACGTTTTAATCCCACTCTTAAAAGAAAACTCCAAACAAATCCAGAAAATAGGGAATTTTAGTTGTAAGAGGATGGCGAATGTACAATTTTCATAATACTTCAGTACCACCATGTGTCCTGATGATCTAAATCAAATTATCCATCTAAATAAACTTTTGAAACTTATATACTTTACTTGCCCTGAGTGTTACATATTCCCCCACCCCTACCCTTAACGCTATCATATATGTCATATGACTCCACTTACATTCCCTTACTTCAACCTTTGGTTCCTTTACTGACATTAATAACAGATATTAAGAAGTGGCTGAAAAAAAGAATACAAATACATGGGAGGATGACTAGTCTTACATGGGACTCTCATGTGTGATAACACATGAGAGTCCCATGTAAGACTAGTCAATCTCTATCTGGAGAGGGGAACAAATTTATTACTCAATTTATTTAATGGATAAGGGAGGAAATGCTACCATTGCTTCCTTGCTGTTGAGTGAGATTCTTCGGTAAAGCCTCCATACAACATTTTGATTCAAGTGATTCTGTTGTGGGCCTTAGGCTAGGTACACACGTGCAAAATTTATCGTTTGAAAACGAACGATCAATTGCTATTCTTGATAATTTTGAACGATCGTATTTGCACAATTCTGTACATGCTGTAACAACACGATCATTCAAATATAATCCACCAATAATTTACACACACTGCATAAAATCGTTCAAATGATGCAGGAAGTGACGTGTACAGGAGAAAGTGTATCACAGAACAATCCACGATCACTGAACGACCGCACACAATAGATTACGAACGATCATCGCCCAATCAGATCCACCGGGACGGTCGTTGATTTCCAGCAAGATTCCTCGTTCCTCGGCATCATTGACCAGTCGTTGTGCACTTTTTTTGTTAACAATTATCGAATGATCTGTCGTGGGTCGTTCGTTTCCAACGACAATTATTGCACGTGTGTACGCAGCCTTAGCTTGATGGCCTATGAGACCCAATAAAGTCCATACAATCTTAATGGCAAGAGAATAGCCAAAATTTAAAATGTCTTATCAGAATGTATGTAAAGCATTACATTAGGATGTTTTTCTCTACAAGCAGGCAGACTTTATTCTAGACATATATTGGGCTTGTATAGTATCAGCAATGTGTCTACTTAGTGTGGGGCCCCAGGGCACAGGGTAGGGATTAATGTTGTTTACATTTGTAGATTCTCCTGGCAAATCTACATTTCTCCATGACAGGACTATGGTCCATGTCTGCAGCCGGGGTCTGGAGCACGTTCCTGTAATCAGCTAATTAGCTAACAATTCTTTCCCTTTCACCATCTCTAGTACAACAGGGACCCATGACAGTCACATTTCAGAATGTGTTTATTAATGAATATGGATGACATATACTTTTTTCACCAATAAACCGTTTTAGAATGACTTTTTAACCACAAAAAGGGAAGTTGTTACGCAAGTGTTTCCAAAAATCTGGGGCAGCTGGGGTCAACCTACAAAAACTTAGTCACCAGGACAATACAAATTCCAGGGTGCCACAGGTGAATTTTATTCCAAAAGGGCATGATGGACCTAATGTTTTTTAATGCCTCATGGCCAAGGATATTTATATATATATAAATACATTATATAAATATTCAAGACTGGAGTGTTTGGAAAAGCTTAATTTTTTTCCTGGAATAGAGAGGCTAGAATCACTAGAGGTTTCTTTATTGCACTTCTTTTACCTGCCGCAGATCTTCGCCTCCTTATCCAACATTACATAAAGCTAAATAAAAAGTTTTGGTTGTCTATAGATACATGAAACTGTGTCTGCCCTTCATGAAGTATCAACAGGTCTGTTTCTGCATATCCAAAATAACAAAGGGCATGTATGAAGCATGAACAGGAATGTACTAAGAAAACATTCTTTTTTACCCTAGGATGTCCCTCCTCTCCATTTTAGAAAACTGGGGTGTGTATGACAAAACATAAGGGATGTAGAATAAAAAAATACAAAAAATATAACAAGGCATTAGATTTGATTAAGCATCACATCTAATCAAAATCTATTAGAATAAAAGACATTCCCAATCAAAATTAAATTGATATATTGTTTGGAAATTTCAATTTTTTTACCCAATCAAGACTGTTTCCCCTGTTCACCACCAATGATGTAACTCTGGGATGATTTCCCCCACTATTGGTGGTCAGAACTGGTGTTGGTGGGTTGTGCACAAAACAGGGCTGGTTTCCCGCTGGTAATCAGGTAGACACATCAGGAGTACAGAGGGGGTCAGGCACCTAGTGACACAGTTGCTTTTTTAGTTACAGGTAAAGTCTTTTGGGCAGGATCAACCCAGGCTTCTTATATGTCTAGGATATACAGTACTAAGGGTGAGATCTACCTACCATAATTACAGACCAGCAGCCTTTGAGTTTTGAGTTATGCTGCCCAGCTTTATATGTTCAAGCTTTTCCTGTTGCATTTCCCACTATGTAAAATAAATAAAAAACAATCCCAGCAAGTAAAGTTTGATCCCTAATAATCGCCATAGCCATGTGCAGACCCTGCAGTTTGCAACCAAGATCTCACCGATACAGTTAAATCAGGCCCTCCATTCGTTTAGCTCTCGAGCATCTACCAAAACTTGAAATACCCTTAATAAAATTGGTAAATAACCAATAAAATACCATGTATTAATTTTTTAAAAACCGGTATAAAAGACATATTTCTCTCATACAACAAACGAGCTTCCATCTGCTTGAAGGAGCGATGAGTCAAAGAATAAGGAAGGCTTCGTATGTCCCACAAGCTCTGGTCATCAGGAATATGTGAACATAGTGTGCGCTTGTTCTTTGTACTCGCCTTTTTCATGTATGTTATGGTATTTTCCCTCACGTTTGTTTTTCAGGGCTTTTTTTAGCTGTCTTCTGGGTTTTTTTCCTCCACTCTCAGATAGCTTTACACTAAAGGTTCCTTTCATGGGTTCCCCCTACTTAGCTGCTCAAATGTCAGTACAGCGCAAGTTAACTGTACACACATCTCACTCCCACCCACACCTGTGAAATGAGACAATGTTCTCGCAAAACCACAACTAAATAAATCAGCATATAGTCAAGTCAGCTATAGGACAGATGAATGAAATATGTTTTAATGGAGTTTTATAACCTTTTAATCAAACTGTGTGGTTAAATGGGGATTAGTGATCTTTTAAAGGGTCAGTTCATTGAAAAGTGAAATTTAGGTTACCGGTTAAGTTACCAGCTACTTGCCGACTGCTCATATTGTCTGGGGACTCCCAAGGCAAGATCAGTGCAATAACTCCTCTCTGTCTCTGTTACATAACAGGAAACAAGATAAATATTCAATAGGTGACTAAGACCTATTTATAAAGGACAGCGTGCCTCCGTTCATTAGAGATCTAAAGACCAACAGCAGGATACATTAAAGGTCTTCCATTATCCAATATCAGTTTTGAATAGACTGATCCTTTAAAAATGAACTTTTTAGAGGAAATGTCTTGAAAGAGAAAGATCACAGGAACAGGAAGATTGATGCAATGCAAATTACGACAGTTCGTATGACTTATTAAAGAGATTTAAGTGGTGGGCCCCTTCAATAAATTAGATTTAAAGCAAACCAGGGCATTGTCTAGGCACTGCAAAGCAACTGTGTGGCTTTCATGCCATTTTCCCCAAAGCTCATGCTTCCTTTTCCTTTAGTCCTCCACTTCCCTCATTCTTCCTGTCACCCAATATTCCACAAGGAGCAAAGAAAATAACCTGGTTCTGGTTAGCACTGGTCCTAAAGTGAATCAGGGGAGAGAAGAAAAGATGAGTATGTGTTGCTTGGGAAGAGGAGAGAAGTATGTAAACCTCGGCCCCACCTAGACAAATCACAAGTTCAACAGGTTGAGAGAAATCCATAATGGCTGGGTGTTTGGACCTTGGAACTCAAGTGCACAGGTCACACCAAAGAAGTCTTTACACTAATCCTTTCTGTTCATAATTTACAACCCTGTACAACATTCTTCATAGCAGCACTAGAAGTAGAAATGAGCATCTGATTCTTCTATCTTCTCATAAGGAAGAAAATATTTTATAGCACAGCTTTCTCCAACTGGCCAGGCCACATATTACAATGCAGCAAATACTATCATCCTTAGTGTGACTCTATGGCCATCTTCAATGGAACTAGTAAGTAGTGTCTATTATTTACATAAAACTGAAAAATTAAAAGACCTTTTAAATTGGCAACATATAACTCTATTGCATTGAAAGCTGCATCATCAGTCAGATGATACTGCTATCTAACCATTTCTAAGCAGTCCACATGGTATACATCCAATGCTCCCAGCACAATGATGAGCATCAATAATCCATGTGTCAGGTATAATATATCATAGGAAAGAACACGACATGCTCTGAGCTGACTGTACACATCATGACCGCTTGTTTCTGGGGAGTTTGTGGTCACAGCATAAAGCAGGGTGACTGACAACAAATGCAGTATGTGTATCTCTGTATGCACTTACAGAATTAGAAATCGATAGTCATTGTCTTGATGATTAGATTAAAGAAGCCACTGTATATGGTGATAGACGGCTGTATTAGTATTGTTGGTCAATACTGGGTATTATTATTGCTGTGTGCTTGTATATTTGAATGCAAGGATAAACCATTCTGCATATTTGTGTGTACTGTGTGCACCATGCTACAAATGTGTGGGCTGATATCACAAGTGTGTGTATACCGCACTGCATAAGTGGGCTTATGTGTGCATACTGAACTGTGGGTGGTAATAGTTATTATATATGTGAGTGTGTATATATATATATATATGTGTGTATATATATATATATATATATATATATATATATATATGCTTTTATTGTGTGTAAAATTTGGAACTTGCATCTATCTATCTATATTTCTTGCTCTGCTTCTCTCGAATTCTCCCTTATTATTTATTGACTTGGCTACTCAATCTATCTACCTGTCTACATATCCTTCTATCTCAGGATCTATGTCCAACTAGAGTCCTCGATGGCCACTTACAGGCCAGGATTTTCATAGAAACCGAAGCAAAATACAAAAGATAGTATTCAGATCCTGGCTCTCGATGACTGTAGTTGGACCATCCTGATTTATTAAGTCAATCCTTCCATCAATCCATATGGTGCAGGGGTGGTTGAAAGCAGCTCACTTGAAAAGCAAAATAGAACATCTTCAAAAAACACCAACATATTCAGCAGCAAAGTACAGAAGCACAGGAGAGCAGTAAAAGTCAAGCTTGACACACTGGAGAAGACACACACTTTGAGACACATCCAGCCTACAGCTGACAACACAGTTGTAAAATACACAGCTGAGTGTGTGAGGCTGGGAGGGACACACGCCACCATTCCACAGGCTGAATGCCATGGACATAGCTGGGAAAATTGATGCAGCATGGATTCAATGTACCAGCGCTAGTAAACAAGCTTTGAAATCATTAACATCTTGCCATGAATGAAGAGCCCCCAGCTGCAGCAGCCGCAGCAGACCCCCAGATCCATACACTGATACAAAAGAGAAAGCTCTGTTTTGCTTTCCTGGAGAGAGAAGGTTTGGTGATAGTGTTTTAAAACCCCACAATGAACCAGATAAGTCATATTCAGCAATAAATATGAAGCAATGTATTAGTGACAGTATCTGCTGTACAGGTGTCACTGGTTGCTGCTGAACAGGAAGCCTGCAATACACTGCCCTATACAGTCATATAGCAATGCAGACTTATCATCAATATGTATTCAGTTAGCCCAAGCCTTGCTGAAAAATATTGAATTCAGTTCATATTCGCATTGACGCAATCAAGGTCAGTTGTTTGGCACCATGGATGTGCCCTGTTATCTGTGAAGATGTACTCCTCCTTCTAGATTAAGATTTGTTTCACGTCAATCTGCAGGAAGAGAGAATATTTTGGGGAAGGTTTTGCAGCAGTGTTTTGCTAATATAATTTCCAATATATTTGCTCATCTTGGTGAAGAGCTGGTGGTATGATTAAATGGGGCTTTTTTAAGCATACAATTCCAGTAGCAATGAAGTGCAATAAGCCATCCCAGCCAATCAGAAATCAGATTTTCCTAGCCTGCCCACCCTAAAGGTACTTGGAGCCTTAGGGTAACTGTCTTGTTTACCCCGATATGACAACATCTAACAACAACCATAGACCGCAGCCCACCTGTTAAGAAAAAAAAAGGCCAATGGATGGGCTGGAATTTTCTCGGTTGACAGTTTATATTTTCCCAAGAAAGGAGTGGCGTTGGATATAAAGCCCATGCACCTAAGGGGGTGGTGGCAGGTATCATAGCAAGGAAATTCTCAGCAAAAATTTCATGCCAATTGTAAATCTAAGGCTGAGTTAACCTGTTGAAATGTGATTAATGATTGGCTGCCATTGACTATTTCTCTTTGCACCATGTTACTAAACAAGCTCAGTTATGTTGGATGATATATTATCAATTACAATGTAATCAGTACTGCAGGGTATGTCCTATAGGGTTGGTATTAGCACACAACAGCATCATGGTCACAGGTAACCATGAAATATGGATGGTCACCTACAGCAGATACCAAAAGGATCATCATAGTAAATACAGCATACCCATTAAAGGGTATCATTGCTTTGTAGAAATTTACAGAGAAATATTGGAGGACCACGCTGAATATTAATGAATTAAAGCCCTCTTTTTTTACTTAATTTTATAATCTTGGCTTTTTTTTCCTCTACTACTCACCACTTGCATTTTTACCGCATATAAGGTGCTGGTAAGGCTGAAGTAAACCCCATAGCTCCGAATCGTTGTTAATTGCTTGCTCCAGGGATTCTGCGGTAAAGTTGGGCACTTCGTTCTCCTTTTCGGGGCGAGGCATGGCGAGGACCCTCTTGCAGATCTCCTTGAAGAGAGTCTCCACACAGGCCGTCAGGTAGATGGCGGAGTGTTCGTGGATCCTCAGCGCTACCCGGCTGTCCACCATCCACCTGTAGAACTTCCCAACGGAAAAGGTGAGACCGCAGCGGACCGACTTGCCCCGGCTAAGCCGGTCCCCGGTGCTCATGTTGTATAGGGAGAGGGCACCGAGGGCCGAGGCGGTACAAGCGGAAGACAAAGACCAGGCCAACACGATCTCCATGGCACTTTGGATTTCGTACTTGGTACATTTGGCGAAGCGAAGGCTCAGCCGTTGAGCCTCTTTGGCGATCCGGACCAGAGATCTGCTGACCTGGGTGGACAGCTTGGAAAGGGCATCTCTGCTGGCATTAGTCAAGATTTGCTCTTTCTTTAGAAGAGCTTCCACCTCCTCAAGGCTCCAGGGGACTTCCTCAAGGTCAGGCAGCCTGGAGCACTGTCCTGAGCAGTCCAGGACCTCGGAGTCTTCAGCCAGGACAGTGTTGACCGTGTCAAAGCTGTTGTGTCTACTGTGCATGGAGTCAGTTAGTAGCCAGCAGTTTCCTCCATGGGCATAAGCTACCGGGTGAGAATCTGAACACAGGGACAAGTTGGAGGACCTGATGGAATCTGCAGCCCCACCATAACCAGAATCCAGGGTCAAATCTTCCAGCGTCCTCACAGCTGTCTTACCTCTTCTTGCCATAACTGCACTTCATACTGCACCACTAAAACTAAGAGGAGGAAAAAAAAGACGGCTCTCTGCTGCAGTCCTTGCCTGCTCTTGCACAGAATGACTCCTTCAAGGGTTCATCTAATCCGTCTTCAGAAATGCAACCGAAATCCTGCGCTAATGTGCAATATTCCCCAGCAGCAGCTAGAAGCCAAGCAGCCAGCTCCGAGCTCCGCACTGCATTATAGCAAGAGGCGAGCAGTGAAGAGGGGAATCAACGGACAGGGCGTGGTTATGTAAAACAGGGAAGGGGAGCGACCAATCGGCGGGCCGGCTGGGCAGGAGAATGAGCAGCGGGCTGGGAGGGGTGGGAAGGTAGTAGTGACTTGGAATGTCAGGCTGCTGGTGGACTTGGGGAGACTCCATAGATAAGGCTGGGGATAGAAATACCTTCAGGACAATGACAGACAGGGAAGGTCCATCAGAGATAATGAATCATGCAGCCCGGGGCTCTGTTCTAGGAGCAGGCACATGTCTACAAGCAACAGGTTACTCTCTGATCTTCACAACAACAACTGTGTATGTCTGCAATGGAAAAAGATAAAGTGTTTATGTTTTAGTGTAACAAAGCTATCTATCCCAGGGATAAGCAGAAGGGTTCGGACACCCTGCTAGGTTTTAATGATCAGTAACAACTTACAGTGATCAATGACTGGGAACTGGGGTTATTTATTCCTAGGGTGGATCAGACTTACCAAATATTGGAGCTATCAGTGCCAGCCCTAAAACATGGGCACCATTCCTCCCCTCTACACATGGGCACCATTCCT
>NC_092859.1:35296820-35333676 GCF_032062135.1 Pyxicephalus adspersus
ACACATGGGCACCATTCCTCCCACTGACACATGGGCACCATTCCTCCCCTTTACACATGGGCACCATTCCTCTCCTCTACACATGGGCACCATTCCTTCCCTTTACACATGGGCACCATTCCTCCCCTCTACACATGGGCACCATTCCTCCCCTCTACACATGGGCACCATTTATTCTACTGACACATGGGCACTATTCTTCCCACTGAAACATGGGCACCATTCATCCCACTGAAACATGGACACCATTCCTCCCACTGACGCAGTGGCACCATTAGCACCATTCCTCCCACTGACACAAGGCAGTATTCCTCCCACTGGCACAAGGCAGTGTTCCTCCCACTGACACATGGGCACCATTCCTCCCACTAACACTTGGGCTCCATTTATTCTACTGACACAAGGGCACCATTCTTCCCACTGAAACATGGGCACCATTCCTCCCACTGATACATGGGCACTATTCCTCCCACTGACACGGGCACTATTCCTCCCACTGACACGGGCATCATTCTCCCCACTAACACATGGGCTCCATTTATTCTACTGACATATGGGCACTACTCCTTCCACTTAAACATGGGCACCATTCACCCCACTGAAACATGGACACCATTCCTCCCTCTGACACATGGGCACCCTTCCTCCCCCTGACAAATGGGCACCTTTCCTCCCACTAACATAGGCGCTCTATTTATTCTACTAACACAAGGGCACTAATCCTCCCATTGCCACAGGGGCACAATTCCTACCACTGACATGGGCATCATTCCTCCCACTGACACGGGCATCATTCTCCCCACTAACACATGGGCTCCATTTATTCTACTGACACATGGGCACTATTCCTTCCACTTAAACATGGGCACCATTCACCCCACTGAAACATGGACACCATTCCTCCCCCTGACACATGGGCACCTTTCCTCCCACTAACACAGGCGCTCTATTTATTCTACTAACACAAGGGCACTATAATCCTCCCACTGCCACAGGGGCACCATTTCTACCACTGACACATGGGCATTATTCTTCCCACTCACACATGGGCTAAATTTGTCCACTGACACAAGGGCACCATTCACCCCACTAAAATATGGGGGCCATTACTCCTAGTGACACATGGGCACTATTCCTTCCACCGAGTGGTCAAAAACTGGCACTATTTTCACCTGATTTAGCCTATGTATGGAAGTGTGTTATCATGGGTGCACTGCAATGTGTGTACATTGAGGGTACAATATCTTAGTGTTTTGGGTGCCATGATAAATAAATATCAGCACAGCTTGTTATCACATTATGGTGCCTTGCTGTACATTGCAATAATTCATGCATTACTTAGACCCGGCATACATGCATTAGCACATTCCTATGGGACAGCTGTATTCCACATGACCACTGGAGAGACCACCATAAATACAGCTACCCACTAGGAAGGAATGGGGCTTACATGTTCAGTATGAAGAGGAGCAGAGACACAAATGTATTGTGCTTTGGGGGGGAAAGTAAGTATGTTACCAGGTCTGCTGCATTCAGGGGCCAGAGCTAATCCTTCCTCCCATCCCTGTTCTGTTCAGAAAAAGCTCTTTGAAAGTCTAACCCAACAAACACAACAAATGACCGCCGCACAAGACAAATGGTAATGCTAATCCTGTGAAAATCTGACATGTGTACATGTCATGTCATTCATCAATTCACCCTGGCAGATTGATGAATTAATAGTTGGGAACAACTCTCTTCCATAGTAAAGTACAGCAGGGTTCTGCTCACTCCTCCCCCCTTGCCTCTCCATAGAACAGAACAGGTGCTGTGTGTCAAATGCTCGTTCGTTAATCTGTCACTGGAAATGATCATGAAAGAACCAAGACATACATTTGCAACCCTAATTTAATGTACAGTGCTGCATAATATGTTGGCGCTATATAAATATTGTTCAAGACCCTGGAATTGATTTATTTGTTATTCCCAGTGATCACTTGGCGGTGGGAAGAGGGTATTATAGCTAGAACAGCTGCAGAGGATGGCATTAAAGAGAACCTGCTACTTTGTCTTGCAATAGCAAAATCATAGAAAATAAAACCCAGAATAGAATCATATTCTAAATTCATTTTACAGCACATTAAAGCAAGAATATCAGCCAAGTTGCCTTCTTTGTCACCAGATTATTATACCTTGTTAGCCATCGATGAAAGCTACTTTTTGTAATCAAATGAGTTATTCAGTAAATTGTATCACTTTAAGTTCTATCTTGTATTCATCAAAGCTGAATAACTCAAATGACACTTCATCGTCTTTCATGTCAAAGATTAGTGGGAGCAGTTTTCATGATTCATTAGGTGTGCTGATGTATTTTCTTTTTTTAAATATTTCATTTAGACATACAAACATCATTACAAACTAAGATCTAAAAATAAAATGTGCAGCCATGCTATTTATGTCACTTGTTTTGCGGCACAAATTGGCAGAAAAAAAATACATCGGAAATGTAATCGTTTGAAAATAGCACATTAATAACATGCTTCTGATTATTGGCTGCTGTAAGTAGGACTGAGATGCATCAAGATCATTCTTTAGTGCATGAATAATGATAGCTGCAATTGGTGTGAGCTATATATGGCACTGAATGGAACATATCTTTGCTATAATCCTTGTTTAAAATGTGAATATTCCCTTGGACATATATTGTTTTAAAACTAAACTCCAAAAATGTTAAACAAAAATTGACATTCAAATGTCCAACAAAGGTCAATTCAAACTTAGAATGTGTGCAACTCCACCAGGCAGCACAATCAGGTTGGTGACTTGATATTTCTCTACTTCAATTAAACATTGCATTAAACATTGCATTAAACATTACATATTCCTCAGTCACTACCCAATCCTTACACTGTGATTGTACAGTGCGGGATAAGCAGCAGAATATTTAGGAATGGCCTCTGCTCTCCTCCTTAGTATGTTTCCTGTAAACACATATGAATGTAGCACACCTAAACGGCTCCCAATGTTGGCAAAAACTCCAGGTATGCGTCTTCTCCCAAGAGATTCAAAAGTGATCCTAATGAACATATAGTGAAGTCAAGTACAGACAAACTTTAAATATCTTGCATCCTTCTGTTTTATGAATATTCATGCAAAGTCCATAAGCTCCATTTTCCATATTTATTGACATATCAAACATTTATTTATTGAAATTAAGTTTACATTTCTGGGTTTTAAAATGCGTGTGCTTTTTAATCATGTTATTTTACATTACATTGTGCTTTTACATTTACTTTTCAGTAGAGGAGGGTGTACGTTCTGCACTTTTTCAGCATTTTTCAATTAGTTATGTTATATTCTGTGGCAGATAACAAGATAGAAAAAATTGCATTTAATTTTATGATCCAGACAACCTTGGAAGGCATCAGGTTTGGGGTACCACCAAAAGAGTGCCCCAGGATGGCACACACTAAATGATGTGGCAAAGCCCCCCTAACAATTATAAATGTTATTCCTAATAGGTTCTATATATAGGGTTTTTAAAAAAAGTTTTTATTTTATTGTAAATATTAACCATAAAACATATCCATTTATCATAATCACATTAAAGTTTTAAATTTGCACAATACATTTACTCCATATCAAAATATAACCCTGCAGTTTTGCAGATTGTAGTCTGAGATTTAATGTAGTACTGTATGATATATGATATATCAAGTGAATCAAGCATGTGAATAGCTGTATACTTAATTAATTTTGATACATAGTGCCTATTAGGAATACTCATCACATTTGGGTTCTCAACTTCTTTTGCAGAAGCAGACCTACAGAACACATTTCAGACTCCTGATTGGGGAAAAAAAGAGCAGTAAAAGAAATAAGGTCATGGCTCTTACTCTGCTCTCTCCTCCTGATGGCTTGCTTATTTTTGCAACACGTGCATGTAGCAAATCATGAATGGCTCCTAGTGCTGCTGGAGATTATAGAAAATTTATACCAATTGAATTTATATCTATTTTTTTCCTTAACACATAAGAGTTTGAAAAATAAGAATATGATTTTAGTTACCTGTAAAAGTTTTATAGAAAATATTTGCAAACCAGACCATATTCTATTTAAGCACTTTAGGTATTTCTGTCCTGTTCATACTTTATCAGGTTAGACAGGGAGCGTATTTGCTCCTTGCATGTTTTTTGTAATAATATTACCTATGGATTACATATGTACTGATCATTGTCAGAAGGGTGATTTGTCCTTTGGAGCTTCAGGACTTTTCTTAACTAACTGCTAAATTTACTTTGTTCACTGCTGTTCTTAATAAATTGCCTTGAAGCATATGGTAAAGAACACCTGGATGGTAACAAGCCCTGGAGAGTACAGGTGCAGCACAAATGTCTGCTGGGTGAGAATGGTGCTATCCTAGTCTGACTGGCACAAGAAAGACATTTAAAGGCTAATGCCAAGCAGATGTAACATACAGAAATGATCACATTAAATTAAGTCATATGTTAATAAATGTAGTATATGCAGGCAGTGAATGTATCTGAAATATACCCAGTATCAACATCTTGCAGTCTGTCCTACTTGCAGATGGAGCCAGTCATTGTAATGTGCTAAAATAGTCCATGCTGATAGGAAGAGACAGCAGCTAAACTTAATCTTGGTTCATTGTATTATTTATCTTTACATTAATGATATCAATTAAAGCAAAAATTTGGTTAGCTGGCAAAAGGGATCTCATTTGATGTCTCCTTAGGTAGTCATTTTTAAACCATTAAAAAGCTATGCAAAAGCTAATAGCAGTATCCTAAACTCTTTTTTTACATATGGTCAATGGTTCATAAGGTACATGCATATGTTACACAAACACATACCGTATATATATATTTATTTATATATATATATATATATATATATATATATATATATATATATATATATATATAGGTGTTAGACCTAGAAAGAGGGCATTACAGTGAATGCAGTGTAACCGGGGCCCATCCCCGAAGGCAGAGAACAGATCTGATGTCTTACATTGGAACCACTGTCTGCATCTACAAGACCTTCCTACCCCTGGAGAACATCTAGAGGGGAAAACACCCAGCTTATCATGAGATCTTATCACGGCCTGAAGACATTGGGATAAGATACAAATATTAAATCAAAGCATTACATTCCTAATTGTGCTCCTGCATTGTCATTACCCATTGACATGAACCTCTTGCGGAGACTACAGCAGCTATACAAATACACATTACAAGGCCCACCAGTGTATTTGTCAGGAAGCCAGTACCGAGCAATGATGTAAGGCCAAAATCAGAGTGCTCGTGAACAAGAAGTAATAGGAAGAGGCTGCGGGAGGCTAGCAGCATTAAGATGCAAAACAGCATAAACTGCACTGTGTTTTACCAAACCATACGTCATCTACTTCTTTTAAATTAAGTAAGATAAAATTGATTTGCCCACTAAAGGAAAAAAGTAACAAAACCAGATTTTGCTGTAATATTCACCTTATATCTATTTATCCTGAGTTTTTATTTCTGCAGCTAGGTGTCCTCAGTCTGTAGGCCAGTATCATTCATCCTATTTCTCCTGAGCCCAGGTCATCCTGATCCTGTCGCCTGTGAATATTTAGTAAAACAAGAGGCAGAGCAGTAAAGAGCTCTTGCTATCTACATGGTATTTGTCAGCATATGAACCAATTGGCTCTTTTGGCTAATTCTTTTTCACACACTTCAGCCCTGCTGTATAGAGACTTTAAGGGGCTGATAACAGGACAACTTAAGGCACTGCAACTGCTTGTGTTTTAAAAATATATTTATTGATGTAATAATGAATACAGAGTAAAAATTGCCAAAATTTAAAATTGCCACACGCATGCACAGGAGTTATGTCATCCCAAACCAACCAATCAAGATAGCCAAAGAAAAAAATTGCTATCAGACAGATAAGTTTATTTTATTGCAGAAGGGATGTTGCATATATAAATATATATATTTATATATAATATATATATATATATATATATATATATATATATATATATAAATAAATAAATAAATAAATAAATATATATATATATATATATATGTATATATCTATATATATTTATATATGTATATATATATATATATGCATTGAGATCGAAGACATATAGGTCATGTCATTATAAGTTAAACATCATTGTTGGGATGGATCCAGTACCCTGGAATATATTGTTATAATGACAATTTTAGAAGAGCTCTGTTTTAAGTGGATTAATAAAGACAGTGTTATTCATCCAATCTACGCCGTTTGAATTTAAATGTGCTAATCTTATAATATTTGTTCCAAATGAATCCAGTTTATTATGCTGGCTGAATAACTCTGGAGCATAGTTTGGTTAAGTGCCCTACAGAATGTCAGCAGCTTTCTCTGGTGGATGCAGATGACAATACTGAAAGACACTTTGCACATCACTGAAGAGCTTGTATACAAACCATTCAGTATAAGACAGTCCCAAAAGGCATAGCATACTTAGTCCCGCACTGTTCTTCACTTTCTCAAAAAAAAATACTTTAAAGTTTAAAACTTGTAATGAAAGCTTCAATTGCTAATTTATTTTCTGAGGCCTTTTCAGACATGATCATTGCATTCATATGCTATAAAACACATGGTACCCCTGCATGTTGTGGCAAATGCACTGAAATGCAAGGTTTATTGTGGTCACATAAAATGAGCATGCATAAGTACAGGGCACATATAACAAGGCCTGAGTAGTTGATTTATCTTTGTTTTTTGATTGTAGGAAAGAGTTAGAATGTAATGATTTCACAGGTTCATCCTGTTCTTCTTCAGTGGTGGATGTGAATGGTCCTTGTTCCTGCACTGAACAATGCTCATGTAATAATAAAATGAAAAATGATGGAACAATGATACTTCTTGCCTGCCTAGGCTTCATCCATGATAGTCTAAACTCATAAGATGTGGGCTGGATGACATTAGTCAGATGAGGAAGAGTCTAGTCCAGAGGTAAGCAAACTCTGGCCAGTTCGGCCTAACACCCTCCTAGTTATTTATTGTTGGATCTGGCCTAATTAAATGGTCACGATATGGCGAGTTCCTGCGATATCATCAAGTTCCCGCACAGCAACCCCAATTACTTTGCCTAAAAAGCAGAAGCAACGCGCAGCTACCATTTTCCGTAAGGCTGACCTCGAACGTTGTGTCTTCAACTCAGAATGGACTGGTGAATTGTTCTTCGTCCAACGCTGCAACAAAGCCCTGTGTTTAGTGTTCAACTACACTAACAGCACCTTCAAGCGGTCGAATCTCAAGAGGCATTTCGATGCCAAGCAGGCGCACACGTACAGAGACTATACTGCAGATAAGCGGAAGACTGAGGCTCCTCGCTTGCAGTCACAGTTGGAAAAAACCTTTCCTTGGACCCCTTATTTCTTCTGGCCTAGTGTGCCTTCTTAACCTCCTGAAATGGCCTAGTAGTCCAAAAAGTTTGCCGACCCCTGGTCTAGTCCAAGAAGTGGTGCTAACCCAATGACAGCTCCATCATCATTAGTGGGCAGCACAGTGTATCAGAGGTTAGCACTCTAGCCTTTGCAACGCTAGGTCTCAGGTTTGAATCTCAGCCAGGGTGCTATCTGCAAGGAGTTTGCAGGTTTTGCCCGTGTTTGCGTGGGTTTCTTCACACATTTCAAAAACATGCAACGAGGTTAATTGTCTTCCCCACTAAAAAAAAAAAAACTTAGACTGTATTAAACATTTATGACTATGGTAGGGGCAATAGATTGTAAGCTCCTTTGAGGGACAGCTAGTGACATGACTATGTACTGCGCTGTGTAATATGTCAGCACTATATAAAAACTGTGTAATATTAATTGTGGAGAGAAAGCAGGTGAAGGCTTTGTTGAGACAGGACTATAACAAGTAATAAATACCAGGAAGGGTTACACTTGCCTATTACTAAACATGCTTGCAGTGATGCAGTAAACAATAAAACATATGTCTGATGTTACATCCAATTTCATATAATAATGCTTGTTTTGGAGTCTGGCGTAACCCTGTACAGTTGTCATAATTGTGTACAGATAGCTTGAAGACTCCATTTATCTAGGAGGCCTCGCCCCTGTGAAAAAGGTGAAAACTCTTTTTCTCCTGAGCTTTCCTGTTCTTAAGTGAACCAACCAGTTCCCCAAACCTTTACAGATATTATGAATGAACTGATGTAACTTACAAAGAATTTTTCTGTTTTGTAATTGTTTCAAGGGCAAAAATGATTATAGTTTGTCAGATACAGATCAGTATCTTGTTTTTGGTATCATACTCTTAGGGAAATGTGCGGGCAATAGTGGCCTTCAAAAAATGCTAAGACCCTGGCTGTCGCTGGCTTTCAGACTCATTAACATAGAACCAGCATGCGTATTAGGTGATTGGACTACACATGATTGATTATGGTTGTTAGGATAATGATTTAAATTCCTGAAGAAGATAGAGTCATGAAGCTGACATTCATAGAAGGGAGTCAAGAATATCAGACTACATACTTACTTCACTTTAAAGACAAACTAAAATTACTATTCAGTTCAACTTTAGGGTTCTTTAAAATAGATCTGGGCTGTTGTAAGGCCATGTTGAGGTTTCTTCCTATAGATTAGCAAGTGTGGGCACTTTATAGAGTTACCTTGTTCCTTGATTAGACTTTTTCCAATTGTGGTTTTGTAGGATTCTCCATAGAGGAAAATGTCTAGATATATCATAGAACACTGCTAAAGCTGTTGGCATCTAGTTTTCCCCTGAATGTGAGATCCCCTTCCCCACTTCATTCACATGACAGCTGTTGGCTACTCAGATTAGTATAATAGTGACATCAGGGGCAAAGAACACAGACTGGGCACCTGTCATTTGGTAAGGATAGTCATGGATAGTCACGATTTATGGACATTAAGACACAAGGTTGTTATAGAAAAAAGCTGCTAATTTTCCTGATCTGTGCACTGTATCTGCCTGTAAGTTCCTACAACTCTGTGGGGATGATGTCGGTGGGCTTTTGTCCTCTTCAGAACTGCATTATACAAGTTTTGTATAGACATCAGGAATGCAAAGTAATACAGCTTAGAAGAAGGTCAAATGCAGGTTGGAATGAAGTCATCTACGGGTAAAATGTACCTGTTTGTTAATAGGCTCTGTGGGATCTCAGTTGCATCCTAAACTGTTCTCAAATGCTTGCAGAATGCACTTACCGTACCAGCAAGCTGCATTTCCTTTTCAATACAACCCTGAATACTTACAGCTTTCATTTCATCATGTTTAATGTTGTGTGATACCTGAGATATTGAGCACTGACCATTAAATTGTGTTGGCAGGAGCTGCATCAAAATCTGGTTTCATAGCATATTTAATACTATAATATGTCTTTAGGAATCCATTGAGGTGTTGCAATGCCTTACCATTAATGTGGCATACTTACTTTAATATACATATGTTAAAGTGTGTTGTATTAAAGCATCACATTTTGATGCACGTTGCTCTGCACGTTTTATTAGACATAACACATTAAAATGCAGAATGTGTTGCAGTGTCCTGCTAAGGTGCATTGGCTATGCACCATGCATTACCATTTATCGCAGTAATGCAGAATAAAACATGCAGGACTGTAGTATAATCCTGTGAATGGGCCTTGTAAATTCTTCAGTTAAAGGATCTAGAGGAATGGTTAAATTTACATTTTGCATTATTTTTTTGTATTTTATTGAGAATGATCATAACCCAGTGTGAGTCTCATGCAGCAGATTAAATGAGCAATAACGATTTTTCATATATGATTTCACAACCAATTATCCTGCAAATACGGTAAACTGAAGAGCAGCAAGATCCAAATTACAGAAAACGTCTCCTGTGGTTTTCCATCCACAGGGTCTTGATTTATTAATGGCTGGGTGTGGCTCTAATGTCAGTTTGCCAGTGGATATTGTCTACACAGCATTGAATAGGCTAAGACTTTTAAAACAAAAATGATAGCAAGAACAAGGTGTAATTTCATGGAAGCTCTTCCTATAGCTCATCAACAGGCACAAATACATTTTCTTTGCCATGGCATTGTATTGCATATACTCTGCTATACCAAATTTCAACCTTTAGACCAGTGTTCCCATCTAGGATTCCAACAGAGCTTGCTAGGGGGGTTCCTTGAGCTTTGCGAAAACTGGACAGTTTAACTCAGGGGTCGGCAAAACTCCGGCCTTTAGACCAGATATGGCCTAGCTGTAAGGGTGACATTCTTCCCACTGGCCAGCAATGTAAGAAGTATTCTTACTGACCACCACATTAATGTACTGTGAATTGTGCATGTAGTATTTATAGCAGGGATTCCCTGAATATTATAAATTAATTCAAGGGGTTCCCTCGTGTTGAAAAGATCAAGAAACACTGCTTTAAAAACTTTATATTAAGGAGTCTTGTTTGCCTGCCCTTGCTGAGAGCACTGAGTAACTGATCTCATCAATGGCTACTTGTAGTTTTAGTTTAGGTAGTGCTGGGGTGAAAGCATCCACACTCTCTGTACTCAGCCTCACCTAATCCAACTTTCTTCTGTATTCTCCCCTGCAAATTCTCCCCAGGGTCTTTTCAATGGCACACATTTCACATTTTTAGGCCCTGGATGATGGTATGGAAAAAATTGAGAAAGGGTGGATTGGAGCCACAAAAGCTCAAGAAAAAAGTTTTAAAGGGAAAATCTACTATTAGCTTCTAGCTTCATTTAAAGGGAAGGTATAATGATTTTACATTATTTATTTTACTTTTCCTATTGATATCTCTATATATTTTTTTTGTACTTTTATTTTATTCTTTGTTATTTGTCATTATCTCACAAATAGACTTTTAATAAAAGGGGCACAAACCATTGTAGGGTTTTTCTCAGTGAAAGCGCCATAACTGGGTTCTTTCAGACTGAACCTACCCCCCTCCCCGCTTGAAACTTCATATGGCTTTCTCTGTTTAGGCAGATAGAGAAAGAGGGGAATCACTTCACCAACTAATTTGTGTAGATTTCTTCTTCAGCTATTGTTGTCTGTATAAAACAGGCAATGCAGATAATATTAGACCAGTAAACATGTAGAAAGGGGCTTGGAGTACTATTTGCTGCAAAGTTTCTTTGTAATGTTTAATATTTATCCGAAGTTTCTTCAATCATTAGGAAACTCCAATGCGAAGATCTCGTTGGCTCCCTGATCACTGTTTAGGTATCTTCACTTTCTTTTGGTATATCTCTCCTATTGTTTAATTTGCCATACTAAAATTAAATAAATATATATTTTTAATTTGCCATATTAAAATATGTTAGAAGTCATCATGTTTAGGTGATTTAACTCCCTAGACCCTCAGTTTCCTTGAAGCCCATCCAGAATTTTTAACAAATCATTATATACATTCCTTTTTTTTTACTGGGTCTTTGGTCTGCAGATTGATTATCTTTCTCGTTTGGTGGTGGGCAGTCCTTACTGCCATACAGAATGTCACTAAAGTTCTCTTGTAAAATAGAGGATCTTGATATTGCACCCCCATGGAACATCTCCTTGATTCCTGGCACCATTTAACTTAGAGGAGAGTCAGTGATGGGCCTCAAAGTAATGAAATTGTTGGGGGTAGCCCCTGGGACAACCTAAAAATTGCAGTGAGAGCTGCTTTCCTTCTTTTGAAAAAGCAGGCCAATATATTTAAAAAGGTAATTGGGCTTTGGCATTGTGTTATGAACTTCTAACAATTTAATTCAATATGGTCTACTTCTATTTAAGTGGCTCATGGTAAAGACAAACAACAAACTAAATATTGTGTCAGAAAAAATAGCAACACATAGCAATCAATTTGCTTTACTTTAGTCACATCAACAAGAACATTATTTCTGATTGGCTGTAATGGGGGTTGCACATTTTTTGTATAACTTTTGGGTTAAACATTTTAATTGTTTTGTCACAGTCTTTTTGAATAAGTCCTTTTGTTGTATTATAAACAATCCTTTCATTTTCCCCCTGGAATTTATTGGAACTGTTTTTTTCCATGCTTTGTAATGCAGTTCGTGATGCACAGTTTACAATAAGTCGCTAGAAACATATAGGGAGGAGACATGTTGGAACATGATACAGTTTCACAAATGTCTGTGTAGAACGTCCAGCTTCAAAGATTTCTCAACTTCCTATTTTCATAATAAAATAGTAAAACCATTGTAAAGGGCTTATTCTAGAGAAGCTTTCTTCACTTCCTTTCATCATCTTGTACCTTGTTTTCCTGTGTCCTCTGATTTCTGTATCCCCTCCTCTCTGATGTTTGTATGGTGCTGCCAAAGCAGGGGCTGTGTTCTGTAAAAGATTATGAGACAACACAAAGACACCTGTAGGTTTTAGGGTTAGATTTTGCATGAATTAGAAAAGAAAGCAGAAAAATGGACACATTCATAAAACTGAAAATTATTTCAAAGCTATAGTGAAATAAAACCCCACCTACAGATACATTACATAATTATATCTTTATATAAGACCCCTCCTTTATATAATAAAAAAGTGTTAAGTGCTACTCATGCTCTCTACATTATAGTGTAGCCTTCCACATCCCTCTGTCCATTGCTCCTCTTTTGGGTTCAATGGCATTCAGGCCAAGGCATCATGGACACTCTCCATGTGGGGTGTCACTCTGGGAACACAGTACAATGATGCAGAAAAAAACATTGATGCCATACCTTGATGTCACTGATGATGTCAGCACTTCTCTCTGCAGCCATGAAGACTGACTATGGAGTTAACAACAAGGATCCAACTGGTTATATAACTGTATTTATTATATTTCTTTGCATTTATATAGCATCAACATATATAGCAGCACTGTACAAAGTCCATAGTCATGTCACTAGCTGTCTCTCAAAGGGGCTCACATGCTGCATGTTTTTGCATGTTTTTGGGATGTGGACGGAAACTGGAGTGGCCGGAAGAAACCCATACAATCATGGTGCGAACATACAAACTATTTGCAGATAGTGCCATGGCCCAGATTCAAACCTGGGACCTAGAACTGCAAAGACAAGTGTGCTAGCCACATGGGAAAATTGAAATTGGGGGTAAGGAATTGTATATTGTAGTTGAACTTAATTAAAGAGCTCCAGATTTAAAGCAAGAGATTATTTAAAATCTAAAAAAGCTAAAAATCCGTTTATACAGTCACAACTTTACTTTGACTTCCTTTCCTTGGGCACAGGTACAGCAGCTGTATTAGTGACAATCCTGCAGCGATTTTCTTGCAGGATTTCTGTCACCTTTTCAAAGAAAGTGAATCTTCTGACAGGATCAAAAGGTATTTACAAAATGCCCAAGATAACAGAACCAAGTCTTCCTGGAAAGGGTAGCCTACATCATATATGTTAATGTAAAATGTGACCATAGTTTTGCCATATTTGATTTAGGTGCACCATGACTTAGCTGGCCTATGTTCAGATGCTTGAGCATACATTTCATATCAAACTGCCCTTTTTAGTAAATTCTTGATATACATATAGGGCCTGATTTATCCAAGCTCTCCAAGGTTTAAGAAGATAGACTATGGTAGGAGAACCTGGGTGATCCAGCAAACCAGTAATGGATCTAGTCCAGGATTGAAATCATTTGCCAAATAAAGCCAAATTGTTTTAAGAGATCCATCCCAGGTTTCTAAACCATCCAGGTTCCCCTACAACAGTCTATGTTCTCCAGTCTTGGAGAGCTTTAATAAAAATCAGGCCAATCGCCGCCCTGATGTGTGTGTGAATGCATGATAAATACTGCGGTGATACAATCTGTATGTCTGCACACTACTGATGCACCGGTGTGATAAACATTAGTAAATAAATTACACCTATGATGTAAATAACTTGTGTATAACATGTATTACCACATCAAATCACATTTACTGTTACGGTAATACGGAATCTTTAGCTCGCCACATCCTCTTCACCAGAAACCAACGTAGCATGGATAGGCAGAAATACAGAAGAGAGCTTCAAGCTACTGCTGTGAACCTAAATCAGCCAGAAGCAGAAATTCCCAGGAAGCTAAGGCTTTACTGAGAGCTTAACTAAGGTGTGATATTGGCTATGAGTCTTTACTATTATTCACATCAGCTGCTGATTCTTTAATCCTTCTGTTACCTCTGCAAGTGCAATGAGTACAGCAGGAACTATGTCATAAGAAACAGCTTCAATTAAAAGCTGGTGTGACATAAAGATGAACTTTAAACGGATGTAAAATATTAACATTTACATGATGGTTTGTAGTCTATATTAAAAAATATCAATGTATGTTAAAATGCAGCCATTATCATTATAGTTGTGAGTTTGCTTTCTGTAATCTTTTACACAGCAGGATTGGAAGAGGGAGTGCCAGTACTGTGTTTTGTGGATCTAATACTGGGAGCATGATGATGAGACAAAAGGGGACTGATTACTTCATCATTGTGGTGCTGCTCCGTTCAATTAGCTAACTAAGTACTGGTTGCTTGGAAAAATTTGCTCAGTAAACTTTGCTATGCTAGCTATGTTTTCTAATGTGCCGGGTGTGGTTTATAAAACTGGCTAACAAAATTACTAAAGTTTAGAAGTTGGAATAATATACATATTGTTTGCTTGAGGTTTAGCTCCCATGCCCCTAACAAACAGTTTGTAGGAAACTAATACGAGATGATTTCAAATGAGAAATACTGCATATTACTTTTTAACCAAACAAAGCAAAACTATACAATAATGACACAATATAACAACATAGCAGGAGTCCAGTAATTACTGCTGTGAACGGCTGTGGAAGTAATACTATCAATATTTTTACTGATCACATTTTTTATGTTATCATTGCAGCATAAACCATCAAGTAGTTTTTGAGTTGCACAATTTGACATTTTAATATATTACTATTAAATATTACTAATATATTAAATGTAGAAAATGATAGATCAGCCACTAAAAGAAGAACAGACTCAATTTGCAGTTCTTGTGTCTGCCAGCATAACAACTGCTGAGATAAAATAAGCAGAACCTGTGTTCAAAGGTGTGCAATGAATATGAGCTCTACATAGAATATATAAAAAAAATACGTATATTGGGCAAATTCACCAACATGTTTATCTAAAATAATAATTGGTGCTTATATATTCCTGGTTGCTTTATATATAAAGGGTTTTATTCTACAAACTATAGATTTACCTAGGTCACTGAAGTGTGAATAATCTATAGTCAGCATCCAACTCACCATTGCATGACGCAGTGATGCAGAGGACCTTGTATTTAATAACATGGTATAGGGAGGTTCAAGAGGTTACCTTTCGTTCGTTTCTCACATTATCACTTACTTCCATTCCAATTTTCCTTTACGAATACTGAGCTTGGTACTTCATTGGTTTCATAGACAATAACTATAGACTATAGAGACCTTCCTACCACTGACTGCAGAAAGAATTTGCAGCTATATTTAACCCAAAAGTGGGAAAGCCATTTAATGAGAATTAAATATATGCTTGTATATATATAAATATATATGTGGATATATTTATATATATGGTAGTATATATAAATATCAATCATATTTTTGTATTTATATATCACTATCTGTCAGATTCACAGTGCAAGCAAATAAGATCAAGCTCAAGGATCCAAAATATCAAAATATAAAAAGTCTGGGATTGGCAGCACCCAAACTTTATTGTACAAAGTCAATACACAGATGTCATAATCCGTAACGGTTTTGGGCTATGCCCTGTCTTTTGCTTTAATACATACCGGTATATATTTTGCAGGCTATACAGGAAATATATCAAAATAAAAGCACTTATGACTGCATAACAAAAAGATATTAAGATCTCTGGAACTTGTCTGACAACAAAATATGAACTTTGAAGAAAACCCAGTAAACAGACGCATTGTGGGAACTTGATTCTGATCCAGAAATGAAACATTATGGTGAGCCCCACCTCACATACCACCTGTAAATTCATTCACTTTGAGCAGCTGTGACCTGAGCAAAAAGAAAAGGACCCCCACTGGGAGACAGAAGCCAAAGATTCAAGGTTGTTTAACGCATTAAGACACAACATTCCCCATCAAATCAAAACAAGCAGTATGTTTACACAGCAAAGTGTACATGTGTTGTAACAGAGTAATGAGGCTTAGGTTCAACATGTCAGTCAAATACTGTATACCAAGGTTGGGAAATAAGTTAATGAGCAGATGACGCTGAAATTCTCAAAAATCCATGGTGTACTGACCTTATAGTGAACCTGTGCTTAGTCATACAAGGCAGCTAGCTATGTGTGGATGGATGAATGTGTACTTTTTCTATTCTTCTTATTCTTTTCCTATTCCTCTATATTCTATATACTGTTCCTATATTTCCCTCACTGTCCTGCCATTCGCCAACTGGATTCAAAGGTTGAAGCAGAGCCAAATCATCAGCAAGGCAATCTCAGGCAGGAGTCTGGGGGCTATTCATGGGGGTCAAACTATAACTGTGAACTATGAATACTATTGCAGTAAACCTGAGAGATGGCACAGTTGGTTAGAGCTGTGTAAGTACTGATCATTATACAAAGAGGATGGACTAGGCTATTGGCATCCTATGGGATCATAATAGATTTGTATATACAATGACTGTACTCACAGTTTATTATTTATTATGAAGTTAAATTATTCTCAGGCAAGACAAGCGATTGTGCTTGTCTCCGGAAAATTTCTGACAGATTTCCCAACAGTTCCCTGACGTCATTGGTCTTGGTAGATCAATAAACGAGCAATCGGGACAAACCATTGCGCGTGTCAATGGAAAAGAGCACAGCAGGGTGCTACTCACTCATCTTCCTTCCCTCCCTCTCCACAGAGCTTGTTCATTCATCTGTCACTGGAAATGATCACAAAAGATAATTTCCAGTGACAATTATCTTGCATGTCCACAAAGCCTTAGGCTTCTTCTGTGTCTAGTGCAGTCATTATCAATGTCAAAAAAGTGGATGGGGCATCAAAGCTCTTGCCCTACCTAGGACCCTGTTCTCCCTTATTCCACCTCTAAGTTTTAAAACCTGCTCCACACCCCCAGTAACAATGTTTGTACCCAATAATTGGCTGTTCACCTACCCAATGCTGCATCATGGAAGGGGAGAATAGATCTAGAATGGTTCTGGTCCAGAATTGAAAATACTTTGCTGGATCACCCTTTGATAGTCTATTTTTTTTTTTAGTCTTGGAGAGCTTTAATAAATCAAGCTCAAAGTGTGTTGATATAGATCAGGGGGTGTCCAAATGCGGCCCCCTAAAGAATTTTTTTGGCCCCCAAAGGATTTCTAAATATGAATAACAGCTGGCCCCACTCTGCATTGAAATAGCACAGCTACTACAAATACCGGCATCACTCGCGTCAATAGACCAGCGGCCTCTCTGCCTATGCGTGGCCCCGGATTGGACTGTTTTAAAGATGCAGGGAATTGTAGTAGTGGTGCTATTTCTCTAATATAGGCTTGTTCCAGATGGAATGTTAAGCAAAACCTCTTTGTTTCCAAATGAAAAGGTTTTTTATCTAATGAGAAAGAAAAACGTCATCCATTTTTTCAACAAACTTCAAGTTTAGCCTGCGACTTTGTCTTTTTTTTATAATTTTGGCTCTCTGTGTTTGAGTTTGACACTCCTGATAAAGATGCTTCCTATGACCCTAGCATCACCAGGTATTATTTAAATAAAAGCTACAGATTTACAAATATTAGAATGACTTTTTAATCAGCAATACCATGTTAAAGTTTATATAGGATTTTACTGATTGCTCTTACATTTACTGTTAAGAGAACCAGTCTCAAAGTGAAAAAACATTTTGTCAAGCGAAAGATGTAGTTGTGCCCTCATTCTATGGCTGAATGCTTGTTCTGGGTCAGAAAAATGAAACTGTTCAGGTCAGTTGGGTTCGTTTTTTACAAGAGAGGAAATTGACATTTAGAACGTCAGAAGTGGATGAAATTTCCATTCCTGAGTCAAGGTATTTCTCATATCATAACGCTGTGAATCACAAGTTAATATCCCACAGTTACACATCTGACAAGTCACGGAGTATATGGCGGTGATGACAACACCTATGCTAGGTGAGGCTGCTGAGAACCAGACAAACTCATCAGAGGAGATAAATCATGTATGGATTCACTGGTAAACACAGACGTTTTGTAAACATAGCAACGTTCTTAATCTGCTAATCTCTCTTCCGTTTCGCCTCAGTCCAATTCAAGCTACTGTGCTTTGCCATTAAAGCAGAACTACACTTGTATTTGAAAAAAAATTGAGTGGGCATTATCATTATTGCAGAAAGAACAGGTGATGTCCTATCTGCAATAAAAATAAAGTTACCTGTCTGTTTGCAATCTTTTCTTTAATGTACACTGAGGTGCACATGTGCAGCTCATTGTATCATGCCAGGGATCCTGACATCCCCCCCAGTGCCAGCAATGAATAACATAGGAGAGTTACATCATTCCAGCCTTGCCAGCCTTGCCAATTCAGATGGCTGAAGATATGGAAACCTGAAAATGGCTTGGTGTATTTTCCAGCACCCGTAATTGAACAAGTGGAGGTGAGTGTAATTAAAAAATTTCGATCAGGCAGGTAAAATATTTTACTACAGAAGAGACATCACCTCATCACAGTCCATTCTGCATCAAACAAACCTTCCTGGTTGCAATATTTTACTAGTTAAATTTAGTTCTGCTTTAAATCACTCTACAACAGCTGTCCCACTTACATTTAACACCTTACACATAAATACACCCCATACACCCCTCTCCGCTCTACTAAAGATTTCTTCAATAATAATGTCTTCTAATACACAGCTGCAAGACTCTCTGAAATCCCTTCTCATTAACACATTTACCAAGACCTTAAAACCCACCACATCTTACTTGCCTAGCCGTCCATCCTTTTCCTTTAACCAATATTAATCAGCCAAAGGTTAATTTCCCTATTGTATATTATGCCCCATCCCCATAGATTAGATTGTAAGTGCATTTGGACAGGTTTCTCTCTTTTGGACATAGTTTGTACTCTTGGACATGTGTTTGTCATTTGCAGCCCATTGTGCAGTACTGTACAATATGGTGATGCTTTATAAATAACAGATAATAATCGGAATATAGATAGGATCCGCAAGGTTTTACCCTGGTCATGCAGCATCTTTGTTCTATGTTCATTATTAGGATATATGGCTTGTGACCTCTTCTACCATGGTCAGTGCTGGACACCCAAGTAGGGTTGGGCTTTGAGACTGAACTCCAAAAAGCAAAAACCACAATAAAAACAGCAATATTCCTGTCATATGTATCTATTGAAGAACCAGAAGAACTGCTAAATGTACATATTTGTAGTGGCTTACTTACCAAATTATTTGTAATTCAATTGTGTTCAGAATTGTATAAAAGCCTTTGGGTGGCATATGAAGCCCAGTTTCTGTTTTAGTGAATTTTAGTGATTAAGTTAAATCGGTTTTGCATGAACTGACTCTAAATTTACACTTGTTATTTTTGGGCAGACTATAAACTGGACAGCTTGCAACCCTGCTACTTAAACCTGGGATATAATTTGTAGAGGGTCACACTTTGTGGCAGAAAGACAATGACATATCACTCATTGCCAGCCATACTTGAAAGAAGATTTGCCCGACCATGGGCAGCCTAATTCTGCCTGTCAAATTTTAACACATTTCCTGATTCTTTCAAATTAATAAGCAACACATCCATGCATTATTAAAGTGTGCTAGACTCATCAATCATACAATTAAGCACATTAGAGGGACAAGGAACGTGCCTCTCAATATAGATTTTCTGGAAACAGCTTAGCTCAGAAATGAACCCTTTAGAGGTCCCAACTCAGGCTGCATGAATAAGTGTTGAATGCAGGTTTCACTTTTTTTGAGACTACGTGGTAGTTTATCAGGGGTCACATAATGCAGTGCAAGTAGGGGTTCTGAGATCACCTAATGGGTCAGAGGAAGGGGGTGAGCTATAAAGAGATACTTTAAATGTATCTTGAATCTGAGAAAATACAGAGTCTGCTTAAAGCCCAACATCAGACAAAGGAGCAAAAGAAAGTGTAAAAAAATGTAAGTAAACTAAAAAGCTCTGTCTGCAATACTCAGAAGATCTGGAAAAGGTAAATATAAAAACTCAATTTAGACTTCTGAAGGTGGGCTTAAGAAGCTCAAACTGAGGCTTTAGTTTTTTGACAATTATTGGGCCTGATTTATTAAAGCTTTCCAAAGCTGGGTGATCCAGCCAATCTGGAATGAATTCCCTCAAAGTCATTTGCCTTTTGCTAGCAAATGTTTTAAATTCTGGACCAGATCTATTCCAGGTTTGCTAGATCACCCAGCTTCACTGATGAAAGTGTATCCTTGCCAGCCTTGGAGAGCTTTAATAAATCAGGTCTATTGCCTTATTCTCAGCCTTACTATACATTTATTAGTGTCAAGGTAAATTGTCATGTTTCTAGATGCATGCCCCCTGTATTAAAAGGAGGATGATAATGAAAGCCTTAGCCATTGCACCTTCAAGGAGAAAAAGAAATTAATGCAAACTTCCCTATTTGATAGGATTCTTGCCAGCACTGAAACGCCAACCACCACTGGGACAGCTTTGTAAAGATTGGTTATAATGTTTTGCCTGCAAAAAGGCAGATTATAGAGAAGGGTGCTATGTAGTACATACAAGATGAAAGTCAGTACTAGCTGTATATTAGGTGACAGATCTGCTTTTGCTCCAACCTTGAGTTTCTAAACATCAGTCCTGACACCAAGACCTTCTTTCATGTTCTTTCATGTAAATTAGAACATAAATGAGAAAGCTTTCAATCACGAATCCCAAAAATGGGCTGATTACACTGTGATTTTTTACTTCTTTGCAATATCTGAAGCACTGCACAAACTGGCTAAAAAGAAGAAAGTGCTACAGAGAGGGAGGTGAGAGTGGAAAATCTGCGGTGGAAGGAAAATTTATAAGGAATCTAAATTAAGAGACTGTCTGTCATTAGGTTTTCCATCCTACATTACTCTCATATATAAAATCTTTTCTATTTTACAGGAAAAAGAAAGCTTTCTGTCATCGATGCTTTTTTACACTTTATATCTCAGCAGATTGTGACAACGATAAGACGACTGTAAAAATGCAGGAAAAAATGCTTTGATGGCAAGAACCACTTTCCAGGCATTGTACAAAACTTTAGCTAAGAGGGAGGTAAAACAGTGAAAAGCAAACCTTTACTGACCCAGAAATAGAATGTGAAGAATAAGATGGAGAATTACAGCTTGTATCAGATACTTATAACTGATAACCTTTATAAGGACCTTCTTGTCATACTGAATTTTAAACTTTTTTATTGATAGTCTTTTCCTACCTGTAAGACATCCTTACTGCCCATTCAGGCTGCCCATTATAATGATCGAACAATAGGAGTGCGTAGAGTAGTGGGGTTTTTTTTCTGCAAAAATACATTTCTCAATTACACTAAACTATGGGATTTCTGGAGTACAGTGTCATTGGAGCACAAATACTCAATGGAATGCACAGTTACTGGAGTCACTAGAGCACAGGGCAACTGGAGAACAAAGTGTCATAGGAGCACATAGGGTTATTAAAGCACAGGACCTCTGGAGTACAGAAGTCAGTGAAGCATACAGGCTTAATAAATGCATGGGATCAGAAGCACAAATGGTCCCTAGAACATAGAGTTTCACTGGAGTACCAAGAAACACTGAAGCACATGTAGTCATTGAAGTATAAGGTAAGTAGAGCACAGAAGGTCACTGGAGCACACAAATTCACTGGTGCACTTAGACTCACTGGAGCACACAGATTCACAGAAGCATGGGGTATGTTCTATATAACTGCAGTGAGACCTGACAAGACTCTATTGGATAAAAAAACAGAGGAAGACATTGGTTGTTTTACAGCATAATTTCTTCCACGTGGCGAAAATTAGCGGAATTTTGTGTAAATGTTAACAAATTGGGAAAAAATGATTTTCATAACTAAAACTTTGCAAAAATTGGCTGGTCATCCTTACTACTGACTTGAAAAGAGTTAGTTACAGAGTTGCCTAGGAGCCTCTTTTAAAAGTTCCTAAATACCGCAAGTACCTAAGTACCCAAACACCCACAGCTTGAGATTAGTATGAAAGATATGCATATCAAGTCTCTGTGTAATTTTTTTCCCCAGAATCTACATCTGATTGATAAATATATTAAATCAAGCCCACTGTAGTATGAAACCAATCCTCTGCTTGTTGCCTCAGTTCCATGTTAAAAGACACCTAGCATCATCCAACCTTTTCCTGTAAGCTTAGGTTGATGTCGTCACATTGCACATCCCCTGGGATACATCAATATGTATTCTGGGTTCACTGTGTTATGTTGCAAAAAATGGCATTTAGAAAAAAAAAACTGTTCTTGCAGCATTGTAGACTGACTTAAGCTAGAGAAGAAGACAGTAGACATTTGGTGGACACTTGAAATTGTTTTATATAGCTCTATCATTTACTAGTAATTTACTAGTTTTGGTCTTTCCATTTTCTCCTAACTGAACAAAACTATATAATGTAATAATGTAATAGTAGCTAAGCACTCACCATACTCATTACAATCTCACAGAGTAGTGTTATCTTGTTATAATAGGCAAAGTTGTTAACATTATGACCTGTGGAAAGAACATTGTGTTAATAATATTTTATTAAATACATCGGATGTAATCATTATTAC
Source organism: Pyxicephalus adspersus (assembly GCF_032062135.1). NCBI lineage: Eukaryota > Metazoa > Chordata > Amphibia > Anura > Pyxicephalidae > Pyxicephalus > Pyxicephalus adspersus. The sequence continues at coordinate 35,319,575 of NC_092859.1, forward strand.
TTAATATGTAGTATAGTATGTGTACATAGTATAGGAATATCCTCAGTAGGGGTGATTAAGTACTTCTTACAAAGTTGCTTTGCAGCAAAAACTATATTTTTTTCAAATAGTAGAAATTTAAGTTAATTTTCTCCATATGGCAAAAGAAAATTGATTTTGCATTAGTGAGTGACCGTAGACTTCAATGCATTTCTTTCGTCCCGGTTCCACAGTGGTTATAAAGACATTAAAATGATAAAGCTTGTACTATTCCTGTTACTTTCAAAATGTTATCCAAACTTTCTTCAAAAGAGTCAGGGATTCTGTGAAGCAGATGACTGTCCTTATCGCTGCAAATTTGTGTTCAGCCTTGCTGTTATTTCCAAGATACTGCTGACCTAAGCCCGCCGTAGGTGCACTGTGATTGAGATATCTAGCTGACAGAATAAATAGGCTATAAAACAGAATAAATATGTTTCAAAAAATTTTTAATCCTTATTACCAAAATCACATTTTAATAATAGGTCAGTACAATATCAAAGCTTCAAGTATAAACTTCTAGCAACTAGAAGACTTGCAACTGGCAATAACAAAAAAATAATACATATATAATCTTTAAAGTACAGAACAACTTACTTGGTATGATTGTTACGGATTGCTGACCATTGTTGGTAAATAGAAATTTTCATTAAAAATTAACATACATACCTTACTTGTTTTATTAACATCTCTGCTTTGGTTGTAGCTGATAAAGCTTTGTAGGTGATGTAGATTTTGATGTCCGTGCCTCCATCTTATTGTTCTTTAATATGATGGAAGGGCCCTCTACCAGTTCCAATAACTCCTAAATAATAATAAAGTTATATTAAAAATTAGATTACTAATACTCCTTATTATATTTTATAGGCAAAAAACCCCCCCCCCCCCCCCCCCCCACATACACACACACTTCAACCTAATAAATCAAATGGAGAGCAGTAAAAATTATCTAATTCTAACGAGTTGCTTTGCATCACATTCAATAGAAAAGTCAAGTGCATGAGTACAACACTGATCTTCTGTTTGTAGTGCTGCCAAATTATAAAACTGTTGGTAAAAAGTGTCAAAAATGCTGCACATTACAAAAGAGTGTTGTGAGCGCTGTACATAATTATAGAACACTGAACAAATGTATGTTAACAGAATCAGTGGTATAAATGTCACATTTCATCAAAACATGCCATGAGCTGTCCACGTTATTAAAAACAAAAAGGCCAATAAAGTATAAAATGATCAGAAAGAGTAAGAGCTGATGTTACCTGAAAGTACTAAAAGAGCTGCAAGGTACTGGTGGGATTGTTGTCAGAGGGACTGCTTTATTGCCCGTGTGGGGGTAGGTGATAGCAGCATATTAGAAACACATTTGGATTATATTACTAAAGGAATGTAGGCTTTTATTACTTATTTTTATTATTACTATTATTATTAATACCAATATTAATAGTAATAATAATAATAATAAACAGCATTTATATAGCGCCAACATATTAGGCAGAGCTGTAGGCTTGCCTAAGAAAACCCAATAACTTGCAAGCATATGAAAAAAAAACCACAATTGCTTACAAAATGTTGGGAATATTGACGTCAAGTGAACAGCCCCTATATTTTCAACCTCATTAATAAACCCCACTGCCTTTACTTGAGATGACAAAGGTAGCGTGGCCATACCAAATGACCGCAGACATCGCCATCTTACATTATGGCATCTCACTGGCAGTTCCTGTCCAATTGACAAGCTGCAGGTGGATCTCAGCTCATTACTTTATTAATAATTTCAAATACAAATATCCGGTTATATCGGAAGGGAGGGGGAGAAAGGGGGCAATGAGGGGGTGATGGGGATGTTCCCTGTTCTCCCCAAGATAAGGAGTCTATGCAGTTGGGCCTCCCTCTTTAGTATATCAAATTACAGAAAAACCATGGAGTGCATGGAGTGCAAGGAGAAACCAAAGAAAGAGGTTTTGAGGCTCAAGAGTTTTAAGTCAAGCTATGAATGTAATATTATATATTTACTTCATATATAACAAGGTCATAAAAATACATAATTCACAAACCTAGAACATGTAGTACATTGTCTTGCCTGGTTATGTTATACAGGAAACACAAAAGTAAAAATATTATTGCAAATTAACATAACATGTTCTGTTAGTTACACCTATTTCTGTTCTGAGTCACAGAAATGGGGTGTTTTACTAGACAAATTGTTGCTAGCATGAACAGTAGACAGCAAAGAAAAATGAGAAAAGGTAATAATATAGTAAGACTGTATTTTCTGTATACAAGTCCCCGACGCGTTTCGCCCAGATTAGTCTTCCTCAGGGGGATGTGACTTTATACAATTTACGGTAGATGGTAAATTGATCGGTTCTGAGTGATATATTCAGGACCGTAGTTCTTAAAGTAGTGTTGATACACCGCAAGTTGTGATTGTTGCATAGTCAAATGCTAGCAAAGGCATGTTAACTTGCAATATTATTTTTACTTTTGTGTTTCTTGTATAACATAACCAGGCAAGACAATGTACTACATGTTCTAGGTTTGTGAGCTATGTATTTTTATGACCTTGTTATATATGAAGTAAATATATAATAATACATTCATAGCTTGACTTAAAACTCTTGAGCCTCAAAACCTCTTTCTTTGCTTTCTCCTTGCACTCCATGCACTCCATGGTTTTTCTGTAATTTATTAATAATTTGTTTTAGTAGGTTGAGTTTGGCTTCAGGGTATTAGAAAGGCTGCTATATATGAATATTTAATGAATAGATACATTGTAAAGACCTGTAACTAGAAACTTTTGTGAAATATTGACTGTGTTAGAAAGTAAATCAGAAGATGATGGAAATGAGGTAGAAGGTTTGCTGAAACTTTACGGCTGTTTCATCCTTTTTTTATTCAGCCTTTACTCCAAATATATTTATCAGCAAAAAATGTATTATTCAGAAAAAAAAGCATTTACACTGGGAATCCAAAATATATGATAACTGAATTCTAGTCATATGTGTTATACAGACTACCAATACTTTAGGTTCTATTTATAAAAGAGGGAATCAGACATTCCCCTAAACATTCCCTGGTAGGAACCTTGTGTTTCAATGGAAGTAATTGACTACCACCAGGGTACGTCAGATTCCCTGTTTTATACATAGAGACCTTCATAATCAACCTGATCACTTTTATTTTCAGAGATTCTGTAAAAAGTAATAAAAAGTTATTTTATTAGTAATAGTTATTTAAAGTTATTTATTAGTAATAAAAAGTTATCTATAATTGCTAAACCTGAACAAAGTACAGAACTGTCCTTTTCACCAAACAATTGTAACACATGCATGAGTGGTCAACATTAGGTTATATACTGGTGAAACTTATTATTTTCCAAAATTCACAATATAAAAGGAAAGTTTGGTATTTGAAATAAATAATGATTGTAATGAGAATAATGAGTTTAAAATATTTTTTTAACCTCCCTAGAAGTAAAAGTAAAGGTAAGAGGTAAAGGAAAAAAGTTGCTAAAAGCGGTAATCAAATGGGAGGTAATAGTAAATACAGCCTTACCTGATCGGCTGGCGTCCTGTGTTGTCCATCGCTGTGATCTTCGTCTTCTTCTCTCTTCTTCCGGCCAGCTTCTGCATCCGATGAGTCACCGGGGAGTTCCCGGTGACGTTGGTGCATGTGTAAGTTGCCGGTGGGGCGGGAAATTCAAAATCCATTTGTATTGCATTCAATACAAAATAACTGTATTGAATGCAATACATTGGATTTATATGTATAACAGCAGTACATTGTTTTTAGGAACATTTATTTTACAGTATATATATTATTATGAGTATAATATGTATTTAAAAAAAATTAAAAAAAAAAAACAGAAAGAATTTAACCAATAGGGAGGATAAGAGAAGGGTTATAACTTCTGTCTGGTTATTTTCTTATTCCTGTGTCCTGTTGGGAAGATTCACCACCACTTCCTGCCTTAGAATTGCAATAGGAAGTGGAATAAATCTCAGGTTTCTAAGTGAATACATTTTAATTTTAGATAATTGTTACTGGATAAGTTATATGCATTTGAAGATTTTGCCTCAGGTCAATGAGAATGGTCACAGGACAAAAAATTAATTTAGTTAATCTAGAATAGTAAAACTAACTGTAATAAAAACTTGGCACAGGGACCAACTCTTAACATCGTTAATTGACAATTTGTATTTTTTTTAGACCAAATGGGCACTAATACTCTAGATAGATAAATAGCAACAAAAACTAATAATCCAATAGGCATCTTTGGGATGTGGTGGAACATCATGAATGTGCAGCTGACAAATCTGCAGCAAATATGTAATGCTATAATGTCAGTATGGACCAAAGCCCCAGAAGAATATTTCCAGCACCTTGTTGAATCTATGCGACATAGAATCCAACTCAGTACTAGCAAGGTATACCTAAAAATGTGGTCAGTGACTGCATGTGTCCATTAAACTTGCATTCCCATGAAATATTGAATTGTCACTTGGCATAACATATTCATAGATACCAAACAAGTCTTCATAAAAATGCATGCTAAGAGCACTGCTCAGTATAGATCAAGAAGGTAAGGTTAGAAGTAGAGCTATTTAATGTACAGTGCTATGTAATATGTTGGTGCTATAATAATCCTGTTTATTATTATTATTAATAATAATAATATTAATAACAATAATAATCTTAGAAGGCATAAATGTGTCTCAATTTTCATTCTGTAAAATGTGGATGACCTTTGTTTTGGGGAGCTGATTGTCAAATAAAACAGTAGATGAATGACAAGGTTTGACCGGATGAGGTATAGCTTAACAATTATGAACGATTTCTGCTGTGCTTTACTTAAACAGTTATCTCTTCCCACTTCTCTCCATAAAGGATATATGTTATCAGCTTTTCCTTGTATCCTAGAAGGTACATAAAGCACAAAGATGTTATGGCCTTTTGGCTGGTTGGCATGGCGACATAGCTAGCAGCCGCCACTGGTAGAAAAAGTATTTTCCAAATGCAAAGCTGTAACACGTTTTTTTTCTTGATGATCCAGAAAAAGCTTCCCATAGGCTGATCACGTAATAGGTTATGTGACATTTATACTAAGTATAGGGTTATTCATAGCGACATCATAGCAACCTATGGGCCCTAAAGTACTATGTTTTATGATGGTAACCATTGTGCAAATGATTAAGTTCAATAAACACAGGGGGTTAGACAGTACTAGATTTCCATACACTGGGTGGTATTGGTGGGGACAAAGGATCGTTCAGTAGTGGGCCCTATTTGAAAGTGCCTGACTTTTGCAATGCTGGAACTTTTAGACATGGGGTAAAGGGTCCAGAAAGTTTACCCAGTATAGGGCCCAGAAATTTCTGATGCAATTAACAAACTCAAACTAAAAATAGGTGATTATAAAATGGGACTCAACAGAAGTCAACCAACTCCAGGCTAGTGACTTAGAAAACATTGATGCCAGACAATCTGCAGGACAGCCAAGTAGCTAACATTTTCTAAAGAATATTACCAATGACAGCCCAAATTATTGTCTCATCACAGGGTTCCTTCAGAAGAGATTTTATACTAATGAGAATGCACAGTACAGTGTATCTCATCCCGAGTTCAGTGGAACCCTAGAGTTTCTCCAGAGGTTGCTAGGAGTTCCTTGAACAATAAGCAATTTGTGCCTCTCATTTTTACCACTGGCCAGCAATGTAAGAGGCATTCTTCCTACTGACCACCACAGTATTATGTAAATATATATAGTATATAGTAAAGAATTATAAGCTGTGGTAATCTAGGGGTTTTGTAAAGAAATGTTAGTTATTTCAAGGGTTCTTCCCTTTTAAAAAGTTTGAGAAAGGCTGGCATGTTATAAATACAATCAGACATTATTAATACTGTGTGATTTTAGAGGACCCCTGCTAAACTGTTTGAATGGTGCTCTTTTACTTTTGTCTGCATTATCATGGCTAAACCCATGTAATTGCAATACACAATGTACACATAACACGACTACAAAATTTTATGCATTTAAAAATATCTACATGAGTTAACTCTAAATATATTTTCAGCTCGAATTAGCCTCTGCCATTCACAGAAATTGACCCCCAGCTATATTAAATAGGGGTATTTAAATAGGGGACTGGAAAGATTAGTGTTATTGCACGCGCAGCGTGAAAGATCCTTTCCAACGACAAAAATTGCAAGTGTGTACGCAGCTTTAGTGTGTAGGACTGTATTGTAAAGGGTCATTGTCATCATTGATTTCTGCTGTCATTGGGGTTCATTGTACTAGATTATTTGCAGTATATATTACAACAAGAAATAAACAGCTCCGCTGGTGGCCTGCTCAATATATACCTCTGTTAAAAAATACAAACAAAAGAAAAGAATACAACTTGGAGCTTGTAATTGCAAAGTTTGCACAGTTCTAAAATGAGACCATTGTGTTTTTAGTAAGTCACTAAATTACATCTTGACATAACGACTTTGTGTCACCATTGTAAAAAAAAAGGTAAAATCACAAAACTGACTCCTACCCACAGTTATACCTTTGTTTTTAAATAGATATTTGTAAGACATTTGATGGTCTTTCCATGTCATTTTGGTTCATTTGGCATCTGCAGAATTCAAAGGTATTGTTTTAAGACATTCAGACACTAGAAAAAATCATAGCCTTGTATTATTGTGCACATGGATTTGTAGTTTCCCTGTAACATTGTAGTTTCCCTGTAAAACTGAGTGAAGGTTTTTTTTTTTGCTGTCCTTTTATCAAACCCACAAGTTTTATGCTGGTGATTCCGTTGTAACACAATTATTAGCACAGTCTTACTTGTTTATTCTTATAAATTGTTGTTTTTTTTAAGACCATAGGATAATTGGACTTCTCACAGAGCTTTATCAGTCTAAATTGCAGAGATAACACACGCTCAAATCTGATCTGATTTGTAATGAGAAGTCTGCTGACAAAGGTTATTTGTCAAAACTTTTTCAAACTTTTTTTATCCCATTTACAGAATCCCAAGGCTATCAAAGCAGTCACCACTTGTATCCATGAAGCTTTTTTCGGACCCTGATTTGATGACAAAGCAGAAATTGAGATAGTGTATACAGACTTTTGCATGTGTGGTAGGGGGAACCACTTTGTCCTAAAGAGGGCACTCCCTATCTTTAGCCAAGATTTTTTCTTTATTGCAGAAATCATCAGAGCGGGCAGAAGTAGAGGTGGGTATTTTTTTTTCCAAAATACGCTTTATTTAAAAATTAACATTAATTTCCAACAATATGAGTGAGATACAAACAATAATATTAAACAGGATTGCATATACAAATAACATGAGTAGGTAATGTGAAATAGGTAAGTAAGCCAAATACAACACATTTAAAAATCATTTGAGATTTAAAATGAATAGAAGGGCCAAGGAAAACAAAACAAACAAAAAAAATGTAAAACAAATAGAGAGAGTGTTGTGGGATCAAAGAGCGTCACAAAAACTGTTCGATATACCGAACCTATCTATTTAAATGTTCTTTCAGACTTAATATTATCTTTTTCAGCTGTACGTTCACTTTTATCATGTTAGCATATTATTTGTATTAGAGTATCTCCTAACGGGATAAATGATAAGACTAAGAAAGATTAGAAGGAAGAAGAAAGAAAGAGAACAAGAAGGAAGGTATGAAAGAATAGGGACTCCCCTGTCTGACTAGACTTTTATTGCCTGTCATGGCAAAGAGTTTGAGATTCTGGAGATTCACAAAAGTTCCACCAGCATGCCCAAGTAGTGTAATAGCTGGCCATATTGTGAATAAGTTCCTCCATCTCTGCTAACCGGTTAATTTGCATCAACCAGTCCTTCACAGTGGGAATTGTAGTTGATTTCCAGAACCTCAGGATCAGTAATTTTGCAGCGTTTAAGGTGTGAAACAGAAGAGTTTTTGTGTATTTGTGTGGGTGCGATTGGAAAGGATCCCATATAAAGCCGAAATCGTATGTCTGAGTGGGCTTGTGGCTACAGACAGTTTTTTGAAGGGGGTGAGCTGTCTAGAGCATTGGTCTTTCATATCCGAGGTAGATAAAAAATGTCCACCAAGGCATTGAAGCTCCTTCAGTTTCTACCAATAGCAATTGCCTATCGCGAAACTTTCCTCCTTCGAAGAAGTGTCTGGCTGTTAATTGTCGTTCATTACACCAATGTTTCAGAAAATTGTCAGATGAACCTGGTGGAAAGACTGGGTTAGACCAGACTGGAGTAAGTGGGCCTGGTACTGATGTTATTTTAAATTTGCAGGCTACTGTTAAAAAATCCTCAGTGAAGCACCTATAAAGGAGTGGGCTAAAAGTTTTACATGCATTTTACATTATTTCTTCTCTGGAGCCATGGGGTTAGGCCAAATGGAGCGGTTCAATAAATTTGTTCCGGGGCTATCCAGTCTTTTGATTGTGAGTTAGGCTACCAATCAATTATCCTAGTGAGATGACAGGCCCAATAGTACTTGCGGACAGGGTATTCTATGCATTTCATAGGCAAAATTGGTAGAAGGATCTAAATGTTAATCCTGAAAGTAAAATTGTCAAATATGCGACTAATTTGGGGTTGCCCTAATTTAACATTAACATTGGACCACGTATAAATATGAAATATATACTAGTGGTAATATAATGCATGTTAGGACTACAGTTTCCATGACGTGAGGGAAATATTCTGTAGTGCTAATACATTTGCTCATAACATTTGTTTAGGATACAACCACAAAGTGTACAGGAGCAGATGACCAATGGAAACCAACCAGGGAAAATTCACTGTTAGGGTTTACATAAATATAATATAGCTTCCTGCAATCCCCTGAATAAAACCACTAATAGATTAACGTTTGTTCCTCTATATTGTTCTAGTTCAGGTTAGTCAAGGACAGCAAGCACCAAAACCACAACTTTCCTCTTCTCCAGTTTTAATATACAAGGGCCAATATTTCTATAAGCAGGAGCCAGAATATCCAATAAAATAAAAAAGAACCACTGAGGGATGTTTCATTTCCACCCAGCTGGCTGTGAATCATGACCAGAGACTCATAATTGATTCTCTCCGTGGTACAATTGCTGGCGTAGTGAACAGTTTACAGAACAAGGGCAGGCAGCTCATTGCAGCAGCAGGCACATGCTGTGAACAATGGATGGGGAGAATTTCAGAATATTCCTGTGTCAATGGTTCTCACCTGTAATGCCACACACACTGTATTAAAACACACAGGATTCAGTTATATTACCAGAACAATGTACAGATATTGTTCAAATGACTTCCCTTCAATAGATAGTTATTGCATGAAAAATGGATTGTTTATTATTATTTATGTTTTCAGCTAGAAAACATCAGATATCATTTGTCAGAGGTGGTGGTTAGGGAAAACTTGGCCTTTTATATTCCTAAAATAACAATGGACCCTGTTGGATAGAAGGACACAGAGAAGCTCTTCTGGTCTTAGTAAAGGATCGAAGAGCATAAACTGCAAAAGTCTTTTTTCTCCACTTATGGTCTCCAATGGGGATTGCAGAAAGAGAAAATGGTCATAGAGAAATATTTTGAAAGTACTGAATGTGTGAGTAAAACTGACCATTCCATATTGTACAGATACTGATTATGATACTAGGAGGCTACTGTGGCCAACATTTATTCACATTTTTGCCCATCTCCTAATTGAGGTTCTTTTTTTACCATTTCTTCAAGGTAAAACATGATTTTCACCCATTTTTAACACAGTTTGCCTTAAAAAAAAAAAAAAAAAAAAAAAAAAGAATCACACTCCAGAACTCATCCATCTTTTCCTCAATAGATAAGTGTTGTCTTGTATTATGTGGCCTATTTATAATTGAATACACATTCACTTGTCATGTTTGGCCTGCTAACAAAAACAAAAAATACTAATGATTCCCTGGTGCCATGTGGGGAATGTCAGACCCTTGTAAGATATTTCAGATACATGGGGTAATCTTTCCCAAAGTACCTGTTATGCAAGCGGGTGTGGACCCACTGTGCCACTGACTGGTTATACTCCGGAGGGGCATGACTAAGCAGCTACCAGGTCTTCGCTAGAGCCTCTGATGGTGAGGATAGGCTTGGGCTGCGGGGTAGCTGCCAGGTGCCACTCCAGAGCAATCCCCAGGCCAGTGGCAGCTGACCACAGGAGTCAGGAAGCAAGGATCCAAGATCAGGATCAGGCGGCAATCAGGCAGAGTCCAAAACGTAGTCCGAGGTCAGGGTCAGGCAGCAAACAGGTAAAGTCCAAAACGTATCCGAGGTCAGGGTCAGGCAGCAAACAGGCAGAGTCCAAAATCGTCAGCAAGGTCTGGTACACGGTAAAGCCAAACAGGAACACAACATAGCACAGAGAACACAGAGTAAGCCAGAGATTGCTCAGGCAACTTGCTGTAGAAGGAGGTGCCTTTAAATACCTGCAGGTAATCACCCATAGGTTGTGGAAAACAGAGGGCGTGTGTTACCTCCTAGACAAGGAGAGACACACCCACACCCGCTCAAACACCAGAGCAAGTCTCACAGGTATGGAACATAGGAAGAGGGTTACCTGAAAGACAGGACCCGGCGCCCGTGCCTACGATTAGGAGCAGTGGCGCCGGCACGACCTGCAGTGCTAACAGTACCCTACTATGCTGAGGGGCATGTAAGCTGGTATTTACATATCGGGGGATGGAGGAGGACGATAGGCTATGTGCCCCCAGCCCCTTTTCCTTGCAGTGTGTCTGCCCACAGGTCTTGTGCAATGGACTATTTTTTTTATTTGGGAAGGGGGGGCAATAAAAAGCCAAAAAACGTATCTAAAATATTTTTACCCCCTATTGCATTGGAAATACTCCTGATGCTATAATAAAAAAATAATAATCTGAAGTCAATGGCCCTCTTCCCCCTGTTCTTCCTCCAGTAGTGGGTGGATGTAGAGAGCTCTGTTCATACAAAATTCTTCTGTGCAGTGTAGAAATATCTATCCATCATCTTGTCTGTATGACAGCACTATCCCATACCTGGAGAGCTCTTCTAAAAGCCTTTTTCCAGTTACTGCTGCATTTGAATTTCCTTATGACAGCCAGCATGCACAGCTGTTTCCTTTCCATGTTGGCACCCTTCATAGTTCCCCAAATTACATGGGTGATGTATTGACCTCCCTGATGCTATAGTAAGCAGGACAGGAAATGTACAGTTGTTCGCCATTACATTACCTTACTGTGTGTGATTTTTCCTGAAAAGCTGATTTAGCCATTACAATTCTGTGCTTTAAAAAAATAATAACATTATTGCTGAAATAACTTAATTTTTTATTTTACAAAAGGGCAGTAGACTTTAATGAATGGACATAAAGCAGAAACACATAATATTATCAATATTAATATATTTAATATTATTATTAAACAAGATTTATATAGCACCAACATGGTTCGCAGCTGCCATGAAGCCAACTTTTAACATAAACTTTAGTCATTTACATTGCCTTTGGACTTCTTGAAAGCATGTGAGCAACTTGGATGGCAAACCTGGGTGAGACAATTAACTGGAAGAAATATAGCATATTTTCCATTTTGTGCTGTCTAAGCGGCAGTCAAAGGGCCACATTTAGCCTGCCAGGCCACTTGTTCTTGTCACAGCACTTTTTGTATCCAATTTTCTTTAGGATGAAAGAAGTCCTGGGCAGAATTTAGGGATAGACCCCCTTATTGACAGTTTCCCAGTACAGACCATAGTAACAGACCCCAGTGCAGACCACAGTGACAGACCCCCTTGTGCAGATCCCAATAACAGACCCACAGTGCAGACTTTAGTATCACACTCATAGTACATACCTTAGTGACAAACCAGACCCCCCTCCCCAGAGCAGACCTCAGTAACAGACCTTAGTGCAGTCTTTAATGACAGAACCCAGTACAAGCCTCAAGAACAAACTACCACAGTCAGAAAAAAACACTTTCCTTTCTTGGAAATCTGTGTCCTCCACTGCAGATCTCTGCCTTTGACACCTCTTTTTGGATGTCTGTGAGATGCCTCCCATTGTGACCCGTGGTTCCACACATTGTATAAGGAAATATATATGTCGGACACCCGTGTCCCCTGCCCTCTAGTTACACAGGGACTACAAAAACCAAGAAATGGTGGAAATGTTGAATGCTGAATAGCCTGACATTGAGGGAAGATAGGGGACACAGGCCATCACAGAGGTGAGTATAATACCCCCTTCATTACAGGGACCATGCATATGAATTTGTTTGTAGTTGACAGGGGTCCTTCAATAAACATATATTTAAAGTCCACACGTGGAGAACATTAACAGGAGATCACCCACTGACATTATTAAGGTTTTCATCTGGCAGAGAAGTTGCCCCTTTTGCATTGTCTGTTCTGGCATACCCCATCAGGAAAATTATTGCACTATCCTCCTGGTTTAGCTGTGCCCCTTGGACATCATTGGGCCCTGACCTCCTGACTAAAATATTTTGTAGATGATTTGACGTAGTGACAGGGCCATGGGTACAGCATGATGATCTCACATGCCTGTGATTACATCATCTGTTACCTAGAAATCTGATGAAGTAATGACTGAGTACTAGGTACTGCTTGCTGCAGCTGTGCTCATCTGAGCTTCAGTAAGGAATGAGTTAGCCATCTCTCAGCAGAAGTAAATGTAAATACAGCCCTGGAAACCAGAGAGAAACCCAACAAATCAGAATAAGCAAGCAAGTGGGCTGAGGGGACCGCTGTCCCTGCACAGTAGTCTGACTGCGTTAATCACTCTGCCCTGATCTATTTCTATTCCCGCGCTCCAAAATCCCTTACAACACATTTCAGCGCGGCGGTGTGCGGCAGCCTCCAATCAGTTTAAATCAATAGTTTCAATGCAGCAGCCTGTCTCTATGGGTTACTCTCAAATTAATGAAATGCAGTAGTCTTACAGCAATCCAATGCAGCAGTGTCACACTGCAGAGCTTTTGTTGCAAGAGGAAACATCCAAGGTCTATTCACGCTTGTAAATCTCGCTTTCTGTACTTCCATCAGGCTGGCTGACAGGAGCTTTGGGGTTTTCTTATTCCTGTCTGTAAAACAGAGTGTACAAAATATTCAAAGAACCTACTGTGATCAGCAGAACAGAGGAAAACAGATCTCTCTATATTTACATATAGAGAACAGCAAACAGAATTCAAGATGTGTTTGAAATACATGTGATACAGAAGTAGATAGACCGTATACACTATACACAAACATAAGAAAATCTGAAAGATTATGCATTAATTAAATTTAACTTAGATAGGAACCAAGAAAAAAAAAACAATGCAAAAAGTAGATACCTGCTCTGTGACATTTAAGGTGTGCACCAGTACCAGTATCCCTTTTATTATCATACTGCCTATGATATCATCACCTGCCTTTAGTTAGATGTCTGGATTTATGTACAAAAGAAAATTTGCTAAAAAAAAAGATAGCAGAGACAAATGATAATGTTAGTACATGTTATATCAGGGGTATGCAAACTTTTATGGCCACTAGGCCATTTCAGCGGTGGGCGGAAGTACACTAGGCCGGACTCTAGGGAGTCCCACCCTAATGGCTCTGCCCACCACCAGAGACTGCCCCCTGAAGTGAAATCCCTCTCTTCCGTATGAAGAGTCTTTCCTATTTACTGCGCTGGCGGAATATCAACGCCGGCCGCAACAGCAAGGAGGCGGCACCGGAGCTCCTCAGCTCCGGCGGCTCCGGGTCCAGTAGTTCCTAACGCCCCTCTGGCAGATTCGTCCAGCAACCCGCGGCTCGGGAGGCCGGACAGCATTAGACCGGATTGGCCAGGGGGTGTTAGGCCGGAACAAACTACCGGCTAGGCCGTATCTGGCCTAAAGGCCGGAGTTTGCTGACCCCTGTGTTAAATGAATAATAGCTTCTTCTGCATGAACTAGCCAAGGAAGCTCTTTTTGATAAAACTGCATATATAAAGACTCCAATATCTGGTATGGTTATCTTAAGCTACATACACACTTCCAATTATTATCGTTGGAAAACGAACGACGAACGTTCATGCACGATATATAC
>NC_092859.1:35334786-35345089 GCF_032062135.1 Pyxicephalus adspersus
AATCCGATCCGCCGGTCCGGTCGTTCGTTTCCAGCGACTTTCCTCGTTCGTCGGCGTCGTTGGTTACTTTTTTACGAACGATTTTATGCCCAATCGATCGTTCGTCGTTCGATTGGAACGATAAAAATTGGAAGTGTGTACGCACCTTAAGATTGGACAACCTTACAGCCAGATGTTTCAGCCAAAGCAGGGAGCGAATACAAATAAATTATTTAAACAATTCCAAAATCCCTGACAGATAGGGCTGCTATATCATAATGATTCAAGAAGGAACATTTAGATGATTACAAATGTCCATTGGTGACTGGCTCTCCCTAAAGCACAAAGATTTGCTGAAATGTCATGAACAGCCTCTCTTTAGTCAATCACATCCTTGTGCCATTATGCTCATTCTATTTGTAGTCTGAGACTATTCTTTCCCATAAAGCCAGTGACCAGCAGTCAGTTGACATATTTGGCTGGTTAGGGAACAACAGTGAAAAGAAAGTCTATTTAGGCAGCTGTTGATGGGCTCCCTCTATTGCTGTGCATACATTGTAATGAACACAAAACTTCACAGAGGCTTTGCTGCTAAAACAAAACTGCATGTCATCAACCATCTCGTCTAGTTTGTTTAACATTTCAGCACTCAGCATTAAAGGGAATGAACTACAAAACACACTGACCCTCCAGCCAAACAGGTCAAGGGAGAAGCACTGTGTTTTTTTATAGAATGTTTGAGTGTAGCCACCTGTCATTACTGCAGTACCGTAATGCATAATTGGATTGCTACATTCCCAAGTTGCCTGCTCCTTTAAACAGTATAATTAAAGGGATAATTATCATTTCATTACATTATGTTAATTAAATGTGGCACAGCGAGAAATCTAGTGCAACATGTGGCATGAAAAAATATACTGTTTATCCTGTTTGTTTCTTGAATTCACGATAATTGCGCAGTCATTTCATGTAAGAAATAAATAATGAAATAATCTAGACGCTTCAAAGGAGAACTCCAGGCAAATATATAGAATAACCTTGGGTTCCCATTTTATGTGCCCATCAAAATCTCAGCATTATTTTATTTTTTTAGTTTATCTAATGCAAAAGCCTGCACTAACCGAATGGTGGCTCAGTGGTTAGCACTATCACCTTGCAGCACCAGGGTCCTATGAATAGGGCAATATCTGCATTGGGTATGCATGTTCTACCTGTGTTTGTATTGTGTAGGTTTCTTCTGAAGACATATTGGAAGTTCACCCAAAAAAGAATTGACTTTAGACTATGATAGGAACATAAAGTGATTAGAACCTCTAAGGTTGCATACACAATTATTGTCGCTGGAAACGATTATTTCATGACAGACAGATACAAACAATGACACAGGAGAGGAGAGAACCTTGTCCAAAAAGAAATTACCAGTACAGTAAGTTATGTCCTTGCAATGGGAGTCCACTACTATATACTTCAGCGCTGAGAAGAATTGAAGCATTAATGTGGGTGAAGCAATGAAATATCCCCAAAATACTGGCCTCACCCAACTTCAACCAAAATGGAGTTAAAAGGGGAACTTCTTAAAAGTCCTACTTTAAAAACTTGCGATCAGGCAGGTGTTTAATAACCATTAACCTGCCTGATCGCCATGCAGCTGTCCAGTTTCATTGAGCTGCACATGCATGGGAGTTACGTCATTTGGCCCAACCGATCAAGATTGCCGAAGATGTAAACTATGTATGTAAGATATAATGTAATTACTCTGCAGAGTGAATTTGCAACCTGGGATAAGCATACAAGATACACTTTACCCCGTAACTATGTTATGGGAGGCAACTCACACATTTCTATTATCTTGGCTCTCCATATGACTTTCAAAAACCTATATCCTTATATGACCCACTTATACTTCTTTACCTTTATTGCCTTTTCATCATTGCCTCCAAACACTTTCCAAATACTGCATTATATTGCTGTCTATCTGTGTCCCTATCCAGTAGGCTTCTCCTAATTTTCTATTTATTTGATAATTAGTGTACAGAGTAACAGTACAGAAAACTTCTCTATATGGACTTTTACAGCAAAGCCTGACAGGGCTTCTAAACATTCTCTACTTTAGCTAATTAGAAAAAAAAAAAGTTGGGTTTTAGTTGCAACACCTAACTAACCTATTACCTCTAAACACACACTCCTCCTCTGTTTTCCTGATTACGTGTGTACCTAGTATATGGGTATAGTAAACAGGGCGAAAGAGGACTATAAAAACTTCTATTTATAAAGCAGAGAATCTGACATTCCCTCAAGCATTCCTTTGTGGGAATCATGCAGGTGTATGTGTTGGCAATGGCAGTACTGTTTGAGTGAATGTCAGTTTCCCTGTTTTATAAATAGAGCCCTAAGTGTTCATAATACCTAAAAATTTTAGTACTGAGCAAAATACCTACTCCCAATATGTATGCCCAGCATTTATATTAATGTGCTTCTCAGGTATATTATACTGAAAACAGGATGAAATGTATTCCTGCTTTAGAACATTCACACATGAGAGTTTTATTCATTTAACTTTTATTTTAGGATTAAAATACTCCAGGGATGTGTGTTCCTCAGCTATCTAACAGGCAGAAACAGGAAGTGCTCTATTTAACATTAATTATTTATGGCGTATTATGTATATAAAGTCTCTTACAAGGGTATATGAAGGGTACAAGAAAATAAAAGCTGAACTTCTGGATAAGCAGATATTGCCTAAATATTATCGCCATGTACATACACTCTTAATGTGCTTTGTGCATTTTCTCAGATCTGTACAGTAATCCATCAAAGTACTTTTCCTCTGTGCTGGAGCGTCCTGTAATAAAGACCAGCTATAACTGTTCCCTCTCCATGTGCAGAATGACTGGTTTTGTATCTGCCCCCCTGTATGAGACCAGATCAGGTAGACCTGCTAGTTGATTAAGATATTTGAAGCCCATTAAACATGCCATGCCACTTTTACAAGGTAATATTAGAGTTTGCAAAGGCATTTGGTCCACGCAAAATAGATTTATATCTTGTATGCTTTTTGATTATATATTAAGATATACTCAAATATTTTTGTTCCCATCATTTTAAAACTTTTTTTTTTTACATTTGCTTTCTACAGAATAAAGTAACAAAAATAATGAAAACGTTGTATTTTATATACTTTTTTTATATTGTATGCATAAAAATCTGAGTTTCTAAATTATATCCTATATGATTGTGGTGGGGGCCCTAAAGAGCCCGGTTGTTTGCAGCAGGCAGGTGCTTGCCACAGCCAGTTCTTGTGAATAAAATGTTAAAAAGTTTGTTTGCCACTTTTTTGGGGAAGTTAATGCTCTACCCCAGGGGTAGGCAAACTCCGGCCTTTAGGCCAGATACAGCCTAGCCAGTAATTCTTTCCAGCCTAACGCCCCCCTGGTCGATCCGGCCTAATCCCGACTGGCAACCCACGGCTCTTTAGCCTCCTTGTTACGCCTCCCTTCCCTATTTACCACGGCCGGCGTTAACACTTCTGCCGCTAGGGTAAGGGGACATTCCCTCCCCTCCGTATACATTGCGGAGCAGAGAGATTTCCTTTCAGGGGTGTTCCCTCTCCTCCGTATGCATTGCGGAGGAAAGGGATTTCCCTTCAGGGGCGTTCCTGGTGGGGGACGAGACATCAGCGCGGGACTCGAGAGAGAGTTCGGCCTAGTGTGCCTTCCTGACCTCCTAAAATGGCCTAGTAGCCAAAAAGGTTTGCTGACCCATGCATCTTCCCGTTTCAATGTAAGTGGGATCTAATGAAAAAGTTGCTTTTAATATTGCGGAACTAAAGTTCTTGCATTCAGATGAGCCTTTGTTCTAATATGCAAATGTGCACCCACACTTTACTTGCAAAGCAATCTTCTCTATAGCTGCAATTTCAGCCTATTCTATTGTCACAAGCTCCTTCTTCCCCTGAGTTCAGAGAATTTGGCTGTTTAATTGGCTGGGTCAAGACAAGGTAACTTGTGAGCATGGGAATTCCTGCACTGCAGGGATATACTTGGAAGCAGCGTGCACTGAGCTGCGCATGAATGAGTGTTCTCCAATAAAAAGAAAATATGACAAAAGACACATACACAGACTATTGTGTTATACTGAACCCTTCTCTTGCTCTCATGAAAACTCTCATGTCAAACTTTCTATCCTAATAGCAATTAGAGTTTGTCATTTTTGTTTTTGGAAAAAAAAATATTTGCATACCCATCTTCTTCTGTCTTTTGAAACCGTCACTACTTCCAACCACCACATATCTCCCCACCTATTGTGTGTTACTTCCCCTACCTCCTAGATTGTAAGCTCTTCGGGGCATTGTCTTCTGTATCACTGTCTGTATGCATCTATTTAATATACAGTGTTACATAATATGTTGGTGTTATAAAAATCCTTTTTTTTATTATTATTATTATTATTAATAATAATAATAATAATAATAATAATAATATTAATAGTAATAAAATGCTGACTTATTGTTTTTACAAGTCCAACATTTACCAGCCAGTAAAAATACAAGGCACATGGCAGCCCTAGAGTGCATGGTCACTAGAACTAATAAAGGAGTGAATGCCCCCAACTGGGATAAAAAACAGCTATAAAAAACCTTCTTCCTCTCTATTCTATTACAAAATAAAAAAGTCAGGGGACATAGGTGGTGGTACTTTAAAAAGGGACTGGAGATCTATTTACAAAGCAGTGAACCTGACATTCACTGCTGGGGAATCATTAAGGTCCGTGTGTTTCAATGACAGTAATTAATTCTCCACCATGGAATGTTTTAGTGAAGCCTTTATTCACTGAGGCAATCTGCCTTCCATTTCAGGTCTGCCAACCTATTGCAAATAATTAGCTGCTTACACAGCACCATGATGGTTCACATTCCTTTAGAGCAGGTGTTCTTAAGCGGGGGGTATCCATACTCCTTGGGGGTATGGGAACCCAATGCAAGGGGTTCAGGACTCGATCCCTGGGTAGTGGTATTTATTTTATTTATTGTATTAATTTATACTTGGTTACATTAATAAATCTGAAATCAAAGTAAAGAAATGATTGCACAAAAACAACAACAAATATTCCACTAGATTAGTGAAAGTCTGGTATGTGGTTGAGATATTGAAAAAACGTGCATATTTAAGTTTGTTTTCTTTTTTTTTCTTTTGTGTAATACTCAACTGTAAGAAGTAAAATTATTGGTTTATAATATGAAACAGGTGAATCAAAGTTATATTGTAAAATACTTGTAGCTATTTGTAAATTTGTCATTTTTTATTTTGCTTATTGTATATAAATATGATAAAGTTATCAATGCCTATGATTTTATTTAATGTTCCCTTCCTAGCTATCCATATCTAAAGTACAGTAAATTCAAGCTGTTGACATACTTGGATGTCATACTAGCAACTAATATAAGGAATGGTGATGATTATTTCGACAGTCAAGTAAAGGGGCTATGGGACCATATTGTAGAATCCATTGGGGGTCTGGAGTCATTAAAAGGTTAAGAATCCCTTCTTTGGAGCCTAGGCCCAAAAGCATATCTTTGATTTTTCATCCTTTCAGGTCTACAGTCTAATCATCTGTTTTAAATATTTGCTGAGATATTCCAGCAATGTTCTTATTTCAAATGCTTTAAATGTCTTCTGTTTCACCACAGGTTGTAAGAATTTCAGGTATTACCGTCGAACGACCTTTAAGCAAACGCCAACGATTAAAAGAATAATAATGTGCTTGAAGGAGGTGAGTCATGTCTTTCTCTCATCTTGTGCCCCATTAAACAACCAACATCACAGGCTTGATCCTTCAAAAGGCCACACCTGGGACAGGCAGCCCTGGCAGTGCATGGTTTCCTTATCTGTTAAACCTTAGCGTGAGAGGATACATCAGACTGGCGGGCCTGCACTCCTGTGGTTGTATCTGAGGCCTGTCTGTCAAGCTTGCCAGCTGTTAGTTTCTTCTCCACCACCGTTTTCATTTATTCACATGCTGTCAGGCCCCGTGTCTGTCAGAGTTTCTCTGTGTGCATTGGTAACTTATTCCTTTTCTCCTCTGCATACTGATCAGAGTCTCAGTCCCTCATCATGTATAGACATTGCATTTTCTTAAAACTCAAATGCAAAGCTTTAAGTTAGGTGTGGGTAAGCCAAAGAAACCACCCCATTCCACTTATTTGCACCTTCATCATATTCTTGCACCATTTCTTTAATTTCTTAAACTTGTGTTAAGCTTAGTGCTCAGAGCTCATAAAATTGTCTGCATTAGTGTAATATTCTTTATTCAGCATTTTTTTCAAGTCTTTGAAATGAGTAAGAGAAATGTGTATCTATACCATTAATTTGGAGAGGAATTTCCCGTCCCTTGTTCTGGCAAGACAACCTTTACCAGACAGGTAGTGATGAAAAATCTTAAACAGGAAAACAAACCAAAATAAAAAGTGACAGAGGTACTAGCACTCTATTACGTAAAGAAGATCTAAAGTCACAGTCTCTACATGAACATTTATAAAGAGTAACAAACACAAACTGAAATGAAAAGTTTGTTTATGCAGTCAGTCTGTGTAGAGGTTGTGAGGTTTTCAGTATTTCTGGCTGAACACTAGAGGGCAGCACAGCAGCTGCCTATAGGAAACTCAATGTCCCATGATTCCTTGCATTCTGTACATGGATGGGGGTATTTTCATTTGTAGTTTCTGCTCTCTAAACCACAATAGGTTGGCTACAAATGAAGACATTCTGAACAGGGCATGAATTGTAGCCACAGACATTAAAGATGTGCATATGCAGGATAGAAAGTATTTATAGGGACTTTTTTTTAGAAAAACAAGGGGACAAATGTAGTAATTAAAGCAGAAAACACATACATCTGACTGTACAGTTGTTAGAGATCTCTTACTTCTTGTCTTGGCAAGACAACCTTTTTACTAGACAAAATTTGAACAAATCTTTCAAATAATGCCCCAGACTGCATTAACACTTATGAGATTTGCAATCCCTCTCCACATCTATATTGAAAATAAATGTTGTGGACATAGATAAGTTGTAAGTCACATTATTCATTTGCTCAAATGTCATGGTAAAGTGAACCTGTCAGAATTTAAAACATTTTAAAAAGTAAAAATCTTAATGGAGACTTCTGCTCTAGTAATAAGTGCCTAGGAAGGAACTTCTTTTATCTTCGGAAAGATTCCCTTTCATTCCTATTGTGCCTCCATAACAGAAAAGAATGGGAAGCAAACAACTAAATTAAACTGAAGTCCTCCTTTGAGGCTACCAAATCAACAGGTCCTCTTTAAATCTTCAAGCATTAACAACAGACAAAATATTTTCTTTATTGTTTGCCACTGATGTTGTCTTTTAAAAACAAATAAGTATTTCTTCAGGCAAGATATTTAAAAACAAATTCTTCTTGTGTTGTTCAAAGCCATTTACAAGTGATTTATGAGTTATAAGCATGCTTCTCAGGATCTTTCAGAACTGGTTTTCATTAATGTAAGTGAATTGGCATAACATGTTGGATGGTTTACAGAGCTGTTATTTTATTGGAAACCAGACATCTTTGAGAAATTACAAATGTATTACAAGGACTCCACGTGAGTGCTATAGAACGCTGAGGGCCATGGAATGGAGAGTTTGCTAGAAATGGGACATGTCAAGGGGTGAAGTTCCTATGACAGCAATTTTTAAAAGTGAGCGATTAAGTGCAGCTGCCATAGCTTTAGATGCACCTAGACCAATTAATATTGAGGATTTTTGGAATTTTCTGTGCCCATGCTAGGCTCTTGGAATATAGAGGGGTATGTATTGCAGTTTATAGTCCCCTGGTTAAGTTGGCACTGGCTTCATTCTATTCAACAATAGACTGGTTAGGGTTTTTTTTTACTAAACTGGGTACCTGTTGCAGTAGAGGTTAAGGATCGTAATTTATTTATATATATTCATGTATCTGTATCATACAACAGGCTGCAAAGACCTAAGGAGTTAGTTGACTCTATACAGAATTGAACAGTTCAGATATTGTAAATATATTTTATTTTAGAATAGATAGTGATACTTTAAATACATTAATGTAATAGCAAACATAGTATACTATTATATATAGAGTAGTAGAGATAGATTACATCAGAAATAAACTCCTGAAGCTTTATCATCTTGTGCCTGTTTAGTCTAGGATGTCTCTCTATCTACAATTCCCACTGAAGAGTATCTCTGGTCTGTCAGTATAAGTTCTAACCTATCTGGGCTGACAGGCAGACCCTACAGCTTGAAAGTATTCTGTCTAATCCTGCTCATTTGCTAAAAGCAAAAGGATCACTAAGCTAAAATCTTCTTCCACCATGTAATGTATGTCAAAGAGAAGATCAATGAGGAGGTCCTATTTACTTAAACTATCAAACAACCTCATCAATATTTAATGAAAGCAGACTATGTTTCGCTGAAAGTGCAAAACAGAAATAGTCTTAGGGAAAAAGTTTCATGTTTAACTGCTGTTTCTTCCTATCATCATGGGGCATAGATGCTTCCACATCATTTTAAAGGTACCTATCAGTGCTTCTGATTTTTTTATTAGGTGTCTGGCTATAATAATACAGAATGATGATGATTTAATGATGAAAAAGGGTTAACAAGATAATCTCTCTACTTTTATTAGGTACTATCATGTCACTAGAACAATAAAGGATTTAAATAACCCTCTTCCTATGTCAGACTGATTTGCTCCTCCATACCGTGTTTGCCCTGTTCAAGAATCATTCCACCATTCCAAAAAGGTATGCTTTAGGGCACTGCTGTCAATGGTTATCCTACAAGGGGGTTGTACAATGAATACAAAGGCCCTGATTTAATAAATCTCTTCAGGGCTGGAGAGTGTACACTTTCATCAATTAAGCGGTGTGATCCAGCAAACCTGGAATGGATTTCTTCAAAGACATGCTTTTTGCTAGCAAATGTTTTGAATCCTGGACCAGATCTATTCCAGATTTGTTGGATCACCAATCTTCACTGATGAAAGTATATTCTCTCCTGCCTTGGAGAGCTTTAATAAATCAGGCCCACTGGTTCTACATAGTTTTACATATTATATGAAGAACCACAAAATAATCCCTTGCCAACCATAAAAAACAAAAGTCTGCAGGTCACAAGTAGCTTTTAACTGCCAATAGATTAACAGGAGAACGCACAGAATAGCTACCCAAATAATTACATTTATACATATAAACATGAATTTCAGTACACTCACATACACTAATAACATTTATCATTTGTTCACATATATATATAGAAATTATAAAACAATTCCCAGTTGCAGTTCCCCCTTCAGGAATTTTTACACAACAGGAGAGAAATGCATGAATAATGTTTTGATATGTCAAGATAGACAAGACACTTTGCCTAGACCAGGAGTGTCAAACTCAAATACACAGTGGCCCAAAATTTAAAAAAACTTCGACAAAGTTGTGGGCCAAACTGGAAGCTGAAATAGCACCGCCACTACAATTCTCTGCGTCAAGAAAACAGTCCAATGCAGGGCTTAATGTTGTGAGTGGCTGGAACTCCCTTTTCGCTAAAATAGCACCACCACTACAATTCCCTGCGTCTATAAAACAGTCCAATGCGGGGCCACGCATTGGCAGATAGGCCACAGGTCTTAAGACGTGAGTGATGCCGCTACTTCAATTCCCAGCATTACTTGCGTCTATAAAAAAGTTCAATGCGGGGCCACGCATAGGCAGAGAGGCCACTGGTCTATAGATGCGAGTGTTTCCGAGAATTGTAGTAGCAGCGCTATTTTAATGCAGTGGCGGGCCATTTAGAATTCCTTTGGGAGCCGACAAAAAGGACGTTGGGGGCCGGATTTGGATGTTTGACACCCCTGGCCTCGACTAAAGCAGTGTTATCAGTTGAGGAATATTTGCTACTCTCCATCATTAATGAGACTGCAACACTGTAATTTTGTAACAAGTCAGAGAGTAAAGCTGCGTACACACTTCCAATTTTTATCGTTGGAAATGAACAACGAACGAACGAAGAACGATCGATTGGGCAAAAATCGTTCGTAAAAAAAGTAACCAACGACGCCGACGAACGAGGATAGTCGTTGGAAATGAACGACCGGACCGGCGGATCGGATTGGACGACGATCCTTGACCATCTATCGCGTGTACGGTCGTTCATTGATCGTCCATGGTCTGAGCATGCGTGATAAACGAATGTTCGCTCAATACATACTGTATTGTGTATATGAGTGTATGTGTATATATATATATTAATCTCTCTCTCTCTCTCTCTCTCTCTCTCTC
>NC_092859.1:35345349-35350049 GCF_032062135.1 Pyxicephalus adspersus
CTTCATCCTGTTCCACTGCGGCACTTCATCCTGTTTAGCTCAAATTTACTTACCTGCCAGTCAAGTATAAATAATTGAACGAACACACACAAATCTTTTCAAATTAAACAATTTTATTGTAAAAAATGTATAAAATGAAAAGATATAAATATTTATTTTTTTGCAAAATTTTTGTAATTTTAAATTTTTGGAGTGCCCGCAGCTCACTTCTCTCCTCGGCAACTGTCTTGGCCACTTCGGTGCTACATCACCTCCATTTTCTCCAAAATTTCCTTTCTTCTTTATCAATCAAAATCTGTGTAGGAATAAAAAAAGAATGTTAAGTACACATATATTGTGAAGCCGACACATGGATATGAGACATTTTCACATAAACAAGATATGAATGCTTACCAACACTTTTTTGCCATCGGCCCTGACGTGCCTGGCTCAGGACTTTCTCGCTCTCCCTCTGATGCTGTAATAAGAGCCAAAAAAAAAATTAAAATTTCATCTACACACAATTATATGCAACCTACCTCTCTGAAAGTTGGGTACATACGTGGCTCAATTTCCACCACAGACTGTAATACCTCCTCTTCTGCTGCAAACCAGTATCAACTCTGCATAAAAAAAAAATAAAATACATATTTACACTATATGTAAAATAATCTATATGTGTCATATTTACAAAATTGTACAATTTTTCCTTATAACCATATACTGATATCCTATTCATATATTTATTTGTTCCAGCGGAGTTCTTCATCCTGTTCCACTGCGGCACTTTATCCTGTTTAGTTCAAATTTACTTACCTGTCAGTCAAGTATAAATATTTGAACATACAGCAATTGTTTACCAAAAAATTATTAGAGAGTAAAAAATTTTGAAAATAAAAAAATAATATTTACCTTTTTTACAATTTTTTTTGATTATTCTTTTCAGTGCCCGCAGCTCGCTTCTTGCCTCGCGCACCGTCTGGGCCACCTCTTTCCAACATTGCTCCAATGCCTCCAGTTTACAAAGAATTTCTTCCTTTGTAGAAACTGTTTAGGAATAAAAAAGAATATTAGGTACATATATATTGTGAAGCCGACACATGGATATGAGACATTTTCACATAAACAAGATATGAATGCTTACCAACACTTTTTGCCATCTGCCCTGACGTGCCTGGCTCAGGACTTTCTCGCTCTCCCTCTGATACTGTAATAAGAGCCAAAAAAAAAATAAAAATTTCATCTACACACAATTATATGCAACCTACCTCTCTGAAAGTTGGGTACATACGTGGCTCAATTTCCACCACCAATCTCCAATACCTCCTCTTCTCCGGAAACCAGTATCAACTCTGTAAAAAAAAAAATTAAAATACATATTTGCACTATATTTCAAAATAATCTATATGTGTCATATTTAGAAAATTGTACAATTTTTCCTTATAACCATATGCCGATATCCTACCTTCCACCTCTACTGGCTCCTCCGGACGGCGAGGCTGGTCAATTGACCCTACAATCAACTCTGCATAAAAAAAATAAAATACATGTTTGCACTATATGTAAAAATAATCTATATGTCATATTTAGAAAATTGTACTATTATTGTTTATAACCATATACTGATATCCTACCTTCCACCTCTACTGCCTCCTCCGGACGGCCAGGCTGGTCAATTGAAGCTACCATCAACTCTGCATAAAAAAAATAAAATACATGTTTGCACTAAATGTAAAAATAATCTATTTGTCATATTTAGAAAATTATACAATTTTTCATATAGCCATATACCGATATCCTACCTTCCACCTCTACTGGCTCCTCCGGATGGCCAGCCTGGTCAGGGGTCCCCAGAATGTACTGTGCATAAAAATAATATCAAAAAAATTTTGAAACTATATGGAAAAATAGGTTTTTTATCTACCTATCTATGGAAAAATCTATGGAAAAATATAGGAAAATATGGAATATGGGAAAATATGGAATATGGAAAAATATTTTTTTTTTTTTTTTTACCTTCTGTCTCTACCGGCTCCTCCGGACGCTCCTGCGGTTGCTCCTCTACCTCCCGAGCACACCGTCCTAATGCATAAAAGCAAAAACATTTTTTTAGGAGATTTCAAAACAATTTTTAAAAAAAATTAAAATAAATTTAAAATAATAATGCAAAAAATTACATACCTTTTAACAAATATTTTCAAAAAAAATTTAACTTGCACAAAGTGACAAAATTATTACTTACGTTTTCTGTCAATACGTCGTCTCAACGTATGCAGCACGTCCCTCTCTCTGTTCTTCAGATCAGACCACCTTTTACGCAACTGATCTTTAGAACGGTCAACATTAAATTTGTGCCGCAACCTCCTCTGTAATTTCTCCATTATCCGTTTTTTTCTTGCATTCTGGGATTTATAAGGCCCCCTTCTGCCATCATAATCACTCTTCTCAAGGACCTCCACCAAAACCTCCATCTCCTCTCTAGACATAGGTGTGGCTCTCTTGGAAGACATAATTGCATCACAGACAAACATATAACGGGAAGTGGGTGGGTGTTTGCAAAGTCCTGTGGGAAATCACAAGTGCAAAGTGCAAGATCCAGCGCGGTTGTTCGTACGAAAATTCATCCGAGAATTCGATCTAGAAACGAACATTTTTGAGGTGGGTGATGCTGCATATTTTTACATGTAATCCTAAATATTATGTTTAGAGTTTTGTTACATTTTATATTTTACTGTTTTTCACAGATCATGGCATATGATGCTTTCAATAACCCAGACTTCCTGCGTGAGTTTATTGAAGCATACAGGTCCCATCCCTGCCTGTGGAAGGTGAAGTCTGCAGATTATTCAAACAGACACATGAAACTAAAGGCGTATGACGCGATGGTCGAGCTCAGCAAGACCGTTCATCCTGACGCTGACATTAAATATGTTAAACAGAAGATTCAAAACCTGCGTACCGTGTTCAAAAAGGAGATGAACAAAATAAAGTCTTCACAGCGGTCGGGTGCTGCTGCAGATGACATATATGTGCCTAAACTTTGGTACTTTAATCTGTTGTCATTCACCGCAGATCAGGATGAAGGTCGCCCATCGGTGTGCAGCCTGGGAGAAGCGGACAAGGATGCTGGGGAAGGTACAAACCGGGATGCTGAGGAAAGCCTTGATGAGACTTCTGATCTTTTCAAGACACCAGACCTGGTAAGTTTTTTTTAAATATCTTTATTATTACATTTCTAAAAACACAGGCACAGATACATATAGGAAAGTATAAAACATATAGAGTTTTATTACAAACATTATTTAACAATTTTATTACAAACATTACAGATTATATCATGCGATCCTGCCATTCAAGTGCTCCAGTAGTGTTGAAGTACTCCAAGTACTTGCTTCTGCTTTCTATAGCCATCACAGAAGCATTCTGAGGTACTGCAACCTGGAGATCCACTAGACCAGTGAATTGATTACTGCTTTCACCCGGTGTGGCTGTAGTAGAATCTTGCTCCATTAGAAGACCAAATGATGCACCGCAATTATGGCGGCGTAGGAAATTATGTAGCAAGCAGCAAGCATAAACTACCTTGTCAATTTTGTCTATGCGGAGATTGATAGCAGTATGAAATATTCTAAATCGATTTGCTAGAATACCAAAAGCATTCTCAACCACCCTCCTAGCACGAGATAACCGGTAATTAAAATTTTTTTTCTCTTTGTCCAAGTTTTTTTGAGGATATAGTTTTAACAGGTTTTCATGTAAAGCAAATGCTTCATCTGCAACAAACACAAAGTTCAGTCCCTCCACAGTTTGGCTGTTCCTGGGTAGGTGCAGTTGCTTGTTCATCAGCTTCCTGTGAAATGGCGTACAATCCAGAACCCCTTCATCAGACATGCGCCCATTTCTTCCTATGTCCATTAAAATAAAGTCGTAACGGGCATTCACTATTGCCATGAGCACAATGCTGAAAAACCCCTTTTAGTTATAATAAAAAGATCCACTGTCTGCCAGTGGGGTAACTCTTACATGCTTCCCATCAATAGCTCCTCCACAATTTGGGAAGTTCCATAATTCTTGAAAATCAGAAGCGATGGCCTGCCATTCCTCTGGTGTATCAGGAAACTGAAAGAAGAATATAGGAAGAGTTTAATATGCATAATAATAATATGTTACATTTATTTTTCTTGCAGACTTCCTCCTGTATTGAACCTGCAGAGAGCTCACCTGCCGCTACAACCTCGACTCCTATGAGTTCAAGTCAAAAAAGGGGTAAAAAAAGGAAAAATCAGGAGCTGGAAAAAAAGGAAGCTTACAAAAAAGCCATGTCCGTATTACATGAAAAAGAGGATCACTTGGATGGCTTTGGCTTTTATATAGTGTCCAAACTACGTCAGATGAGCCCAGAGCAAGCAGGTGCTGTGGAGTTCATCATGACAGATTTGGTCAACAAAGGAATGAGGAAACAACTTAACCCACAATTCCCTACCTAATCATACCCCTATTACCCACAGCCTCAACCTGCCCCTGTACAAACCCAACGCCACCCTTATGAGTTCCATCACTATCCTTCCTCCAGCACACCGAATCAATACAGTTTTGGCAATGAAAGCCACCATTTTACTGATTTATAGTGGGGGGGGGTGTTAATTTAGTTTTAATGGTTTGGTTTTAAAAAAGGTTATTTATTGTTATTGTTATTTATACTATTTTAACTATTGTTATTT
>NC_092859.1:35350787-35359688 GCF_032062135.1 Pyxicephalus adspersus
AGGATCGGTGCTATACGATCGTTCGCAGATATCGTGCAGGATCGTTCGTCGTTCGTTTACCAACGATAATAATTGGAAGTGTGTACGTAGCTTAATAGGCTGCTGCAGAGGCTGAGCTGAACTTATTAAAAACAACCAAGGACTTCACAGGTACCAGATCTGTATGACTGTGTTATCTTTGAATTAACAATTTATTCCAGGAAGAATATGTTGTCCCTAGATAATACTAATAGTGTTTGAACTCTGTGCAATATTCAGACTGCCTCTTCAACCCCTGGTAACCATTACAGGAGTCTCCTGAAAATATAGCAGGATAGAACCAAGAACAGCTGAATATACTACTACATGAATTGACATTCTCTTTCCCCAGCATTCTGCCTGTCTGTATTTCTTTGTAGCTCAAGAATGAGAAAGATTTCCAACTGGTCTGTCGGCTCCCTGTGTCTAGAGACAGGTGCTGACTGAATATTATACACACTGAAATTCAGAAATAGCACACTTTACTATAATTACACTGCTGGATGAAAAATGGATTTAAATGGTAATTATACTTCTGTTTATCTTCTGTCTTCCAACAAGGGTAAAATGAATTGAGTACAAAAAAATATATTGGAAAAGAAAGAAGAAACCTGTTCTCAAAGTTTAACTGCACTTTTGGCATAGTTACATTTATTTTTTAGCATGCTGTGTCCCCACTCCCTCCTGCAAAAATTATACTCACCTGTCCCCAACCAAGTGAAATAACTGCAACAATGCTGCAGAGATGATTGTTTTAATTTCCTGAGCAGGGTCTGCATAGTGCACTATGATTCTACTATTGTGATCTGATTTGACACATGAAATTTTGAGACACATGCAGGGAGCAAGCCTCAGTGCCTTGGGGGTTAGCACTCTGGCCTTTACAGTGCTAAGTCTCAGGTTTGAATCTTGGCCAGGACACTATCTGCATGGAGTTTGCAGATTCTCACAGTGTTTGCGTGGGTTTCCTCCAAGTATTCCAGTTTCCTCTCACTTTCTAAAAACATGCAGTTGGGTAATGGGCTTCCTCACAAAATTGACCTTAGACTGTATTAAAAATATATGTCTATGGTAGGGACATTAGATTCTGAGCCCCTTTGAGGGACAGCTAGTGACATGACTATGTGGAGCGCTGTGTAATATGTTGGCGCTATATAAATACTGTGTAATAATATGATTATACTGTATATTGTCTAAACCTCCTGATCTACAGTATATCAACCTGCTGCCCTTTCCTTACCATCTGGTGATCCTGGAAAACATCTGCTGATCATGTTTGAACTAAATATTAGGTCAGTATTAAGAGATTTCTCACAGCTATCATTCTTATTTAGACTTGCCTTGCATGGAATAGAGAAGAGGGAAGAGCTAGAACATCCCTACTGACCCGCTATCAAGCCACGTTTCCCTATTCTACAATGCGCTATGCAGAATTCAGATTAAAATTCATGTAAATCCTAACAATGAACTTCTCCTATTTCTCCTAATTATTCTGGTAAAGAACTATTAATTTGAACAACAATCACCCCCTAAGATATTATGTGCATTTCACATATTTTATGTATGTTACTTCCTTGTAAAAACCACCTTTGTGTGGAAATCCAAAAAGCCAGCAGACTCAGAGCTGTTCCTTTAAGTAATCCACTATGGTACTCCCTCAATGGTGGCTACATAAAACGTTATTCAGGGCTTTGACCAGCACAGACAATTAGGGAACCTTATGGAGAGTGGAGTTGCTGAATTGACTCCTCCTGAAGCAGTCAAATATCAGAAAGAGGTCAGTACTGAAATCTCAAGCAGACTTTTCCTCATTTTAATTTTTATTTTATTAAAATGAGGAAAAGTGCAAGCCATAAAATGCTTCCTGTCCTAGTGACAATGCTGCTATTCCATAAAGTAAATTAACATTGTCACTATGTTACAGGAGGTGTGTCAGGATTATATAGTAAAAATCAACACATTTTAAAAATATACAATAAAAATTGGTAAACGTGAACAAATTCCTAAATAAAACTGACACACCTGCAGCCATGTCACTGTTGAAAAGTCATCCACAGCATCATTGCTAGAATATGCAGAAATAACAATGACAATGTTACTCCCTAATGGGCTTTGGAAGCAAAGCTGTGCTCTTTTGCTGCTAACAATGCTTCCAGCTGTAAGTCACCATTAACAAACTGACTTATAAAAGAATGTAATTATTTCACCTCCCTGCTGTGTCTTCTATAGCGAGCATACTACTGGCCACCAGTGGCGGAAAAGCATGTGTGATATTAGCCTTATAGATAGAAATGTATGAAACAGCTGCACAAAAATAGATCACCTACACTTAAAAAAAACAGACCTCAAAACAATTCAAAGTAATATAAGTAATATAAGAATAAATACCATAATCATAATCAAGAATCAATACCATAAAAGGGTCATCATACAGTCAGCTGAATTGAAAAGATCAAAACCAACAAATGTCTCAGTTTTGAACATCTACATGTATGTATAGGATAAGAAAATCATCCTAAATGCCCAGTTGTATATAAAGCCACAACAGTTATTTTTATGTAATAGTTACTACTTCTGTCACCCATTTTTTTTCTACCGGTATCACCTTAGGAAGATTTCTCATCACTTCCTGCTCCAAAGGCACAACAGGTAATGGGAAGGAATCTATAAAAGTTAGGGAAAAGCCATGTCATTGGGACAGGTGCTCCAGCTGTCCATCAAATACTGTATTTCTCATATTGCTTTGCACCTGTGAGAATGGTGATCAGGACCGGTAAAATGGGAGAATGTGGCAAACACTGAAACAAAACAGCAACAAAAACTTGACAGTGGTTTTAATTTTTCTCTACCCAAGACTAAAAGAGAACAAAAGCTGTAGTTCAGTATATACTCTGTATTTCATAGCACAGAGCCCAGTGTTGCGACTAATCTTACTTAGAACATTTTAAAATTCTGAAAGATGAATACATACAATATTCTTCAATGGCCCTACAAAGTAAAAATAAGCTGAATGAAAATAGTAAGCATGCACAGCATGGGACAGTAAAAATATCTCTACAGATGTTAAAAGATGTCTGTAATTACATGGGGAATGGAATGTGTTTGCTTTAGGAAAGCGGATTCTAAACCAAAGAGGGGAAATGAGCCAGAAATATGCTTAGAGAAATTTCTCACCATTGGGCAGAGCGGAAAGCAATGACGTACAGAATCCTGAACAGCCAATCAGATCTTAACTTTTATAGGTTTAGATCTGGCAAAACAAAGGGAGATGATTGCTGATTGAATTGACATTTTCTTTGCCCTAAAAAAATATTTTTAAGGTGTAATATTTTTAGAGGCTCTGCTTTCTTTTCAATTGACCAAGGACAGTGAAATTCTGGAAAAATTAATACTTTCTGGACAAAACTAAACAATAAAAGTAAATGCATTGACCCCATCTAAGAATTGGTAACCTGTATTACATTTTTTAAATCTAAAAAGTTTAACAGAAGTAGAGTTATTTAGAATAGTTCAACCTATTGTAACCTATGTTACCTAACCATAGAACACAATAAACAAGCATGATAAAAAAAAAAAAAAAAAGCAAACCTCATTGATGTTGAGTAGTTAATAGGCAAATCTTAGATATTCATTTAAGCAGGACCTACAGATAAAGGTGATATACTGAAATTGAACAAATAACACATAAAATTGACATGCTGTACTTATTTTTTATAATCAAAATTGTGCAAATGCAGATTTGTCATGTGGAAAACATAGGTATATTTATACCACTACTTCAAATACATGAAAATAAGGAATTGTCATTGAAAATAAATAATACAATAATAAGGTCATGAAATAGGACAAGCCAACAATGCCAATAATAAAAATCTCTTTAGGGAAAGCTGGTGGAACCTGTCTTTGGTATATATCTGACTTTGGAACCTCATATATCAAGGATCTGGTGTCTGTTGATCTGTGATGTGCAGTGGCATCAACCAAAGATTCAAAAGTCCTCCAAAGAAAGATGGTTGTGGGTGCTTGCAAATTCTTCAAAAGATAAGATTACTAAATATATTTGAATTTAGTAA
Organism: Pyxicephalus adspersus; assembly: GCF_032062135.1. Taxonomy (NCBI): domain Eukaryota; kingdom Metazoa; phylum Chordata; class Amphibia; order Anura; family Pyxicephalidae; genus Pyxicephalus; species Pyxicephalus adspersus. The sequence continues at coordinate 35,354,879 of NC_092859.1, forward strand.
TTCCAATGTATGGAAAATAATCTACAAATGGCATTTTTATTGACTGCTAATTTCTCTGGGACTGGTCAGCTTTCCGGCTAGGTCAGTGAATGCATCTACAATTGGACCAAAATTGGACCAACGTATTCTGCATGGAACGCATGCCAAGAAAAAGCCTTAGTTTTCAAAAAGAACATTAGAATAAGAGTTCAGTTTGCCATGGAACATATTGACAAAGTCCATAACACAATGTGAGGTGTACTCATAAATCAAAGATTGTCCATCATATTAGTTTAGACATATTTGGCATAAATCCAAAACAATTTCTGAAGAATCTAATATCAAGTTGTAAAAAGAAAGTTAGGGTCTGGGCAGCTTGCAGTCATCAAGCCAGCTAAAAATTCTTTAATAATAATTCTCTATTATATCAAAATGTCTTTTATGAAAATGTGAGGCCACCTGTCAAAAAGTTGAAATGCAAATGGTTATCTAAAAACAATAATTATTTGAGGCAAGCTAACAAATCCACCAAGGCATAGCAAAAAAAGAAGAGGGTTATGGATCAACCTAGTCAAAGCCCTGATATAAATCTTATGAAATGTTGAAGGGTAGTTAATTGAAGGAAACCCACAAACAACTTGGAACGTAGGGAATCAGAGTCAGACATTAGTTGGAAGTTATTCAAAAGCCTTAAGTAAATGGTATTTTGAATAAATAAGTAATTTTTGATAAGGGGGCAAAACAAGCCTTTGGGGCAAAGGGTACATGTATATCATTATTTATATTAATATTTTTCTTGAATAATTAATTGAAAATGCAGATTTTTTCCTATTGTTTTTATCCAAGTATATCACCTTTATACGTTGGTATGATGATTTAATGTTTACATTTTAAACAAGTTGAAAAAGCCAAACCTTTCTAAGGAGTGTACATACTTTTTCACATGACTGTAGGTTTTACGCAGGCTCCACCCTCTGTGCATGCTTCTGCTAGGAGTGCTGATCCCTGATTTGTTTGATGAGATCATTAAAATGATCATTAAAAGTAACTTTAAAAACTGTTCCAAACTTTTTTGTTGTAGCACACATCATTTCAGCTCAGGGTTGTGACCTCAATGTAACAAGTGTTTTAAGTAAAAAAACACATTTTCCCCAGTTTAATTTAGGGTTGGTCTTACAAAAAAAAAGGTGGACATCGCATTCATTAGATGGTGGTCATCAGGTGTGAATACTGTGGGTGACAATAAAAAAACAGGATCTTAGGCCCATAAAATAATTGTGAAAATAGCTCTAGTACAAGAGAACAAATAGAAGCTATGTACTGTGAAAAGTACACCTAAACCCTATGGAAAACATTTTACTTTTGAACCATGGGCAATTGAAATACCATAAGCATTGCTCTGCTGTTAATTAGAGGGCTGTGTCCAGCAGGGACCCTCCATTGTACTATATCCCCAGTGAACTATGAGATTTGAAAGTCTATAGTATAAATCAGTGATTAGTTGCTACTCAGCATTCATGAAACAAGTTATTGGTTAACCAATTCTCTTTCCTAGAACTACATTACAAAGTAAAGATATACATGTGACTAACTCCTGATAGTTCTTTATTTCTGCAGTTGATATCTGCAACTCATTTTACCACTGCAAGTATTAAAATACCGTAATCAATGACAATTTTTAAATTATTTTATGTTTGTGGTTAACTGTTTCACTGGTCATAAGTTGTTTGAGTCATTTGAATATTTGCACAAGTTTCCTATTCTAGGGAAACCTTTGCTAAAAAAAAACCCAGAACTATCTGGTCAGTGGGAATGTAAAAGATTATCATGCACCATCAGATAGGAGGTGAATGAGTCACATTGCAAGGAACCTCTAGCAACCTCTGAGGAAGCCCTGGGGTTCCATGGAACCTTGCTCAAGAAAGGCTGGCCTAAAGTAAGCCTACAGTGAACATGAAGATGCAGTAAAACCTAAGGGCATAAATCCAATTAAGGTTTTGCCTATGTTCAAAGTTCACAAGGCTAAAATAGCTTCAGGGAAGATTTGCTAACATGCAAATGTCCAACATATGTTCTTCAATAGAACGTGGTTCCTTGAACTATTCCTCCTCTTTAAAACTCAGGGAAAAGACAGTTGTTGTTACTATGTTTGCCATTGTTTAGTTTATAAAATATTCAAAAGAGTCCCTAGTTTTATGTGGGGAATGTCTTTTAGCTTATAGAGAACAGAGAATGTGTGTTTTTTTCTATCTTTGATTTATTTTTATAGCACAATTTCCTGCTAACTCCCAAAGCACCCCTTGAGGGGCTTGTGGGCTAGTACTCATAGAAGGGGGCTACATGCCCACAGCTCTTTTTGCTAGGGAACACCAGACCCTAAAAATGTGAATAATTTAAAAGCAATGGATGTAAAGAAGTTTGTCCACCACTGTAGATTACACATTCACTGGACTTTGACCTACCAAAATTTTGATAGAACAAATTCAGGCAGGCAATGTTTGTTTCTTTTTTTTTTTAACATTTTGTTTTACATTTATAGCAACATATTTATTTATTGGCTCAAAGAACAAACAAAGGGAAGCCAGAAATAAGAACCAAGGTCCTTAACATTATCCCAACAACCAGACATGGGAAAAAAGGATCATGAATACAAAAACAAAAAAGGGAAAAAAACTTACATTAATGTACAAAATAAGTAAATTGCATTTCTGGGGATCATACCATGGTGAGATAAAAAGCCAGTAGTGCGTATGAAAAGTTATCAATCATCTCTTAAAGTGGAAGTAAACCGAAAACAAAAAAATGACACTTACCTTCCTGCAGGTCCCTCGATGGAGCTGTTGCTTCCCTCAATCCGGTCCTGAGTCGTCCTGGAATTCTTGGTGCTGCTAAAGGGGGTCCCGGTGCTCCGGATGCCGCCATCTTCAATCTCCTCTCCCGTCTTCTTTCTCAGTCTTCATGGCATGTCACCTGATCTCGCACTACGCAGGTAAGGGGGTAAAAAAGAGAGCCGATCTCACTGCGCTTGAATGAGATTGGCATCTCTTTCCCTTAATAGAAAAATGCCCCTTCTGTGCCGAGACGATCAAAACTGAAAGAGGAGGTGCTGCATCTTTTTTTTTTTTTTTTTAAAAAGGTGTTGCATTTAAAGAAATAAAAAATAAATTACATTTTCCCTCTACATATAAGGGTTGTCTACCCTTTTATATAAAGTGAAAATCTTGATTTTAGATACCCTTTAAGAGACAGAGAAAATGTTTGTTTCTGAAGAGGGAATTCCTGCCCAAAAAAATGCTAAGTGAATTTTGCTCTTTGCTCCTCTGAAATTTTTGAGTTAAAAAACAATTCTAAATATACTCTCTGAAAAACTGACAAATATAAATATAAGCAGATAATTTTTGTAAAGCAGACTTTGCCTAGGCAGCTCATTGAAAGAATTAGAAAGTTTCAGTAGGAGTCATGTCACACAGGTGATTTATCTATACTGATTCCCTTTTATTAAAATTAAATTTTGCTCATGAAATCATATTTTCTTTTCTCTTTGAACTTGATTACAGTGATTTGTAGCTTACACGCTCAGCAATTGAGTTTGTGCGGTGTTCCATGTTGGAGACAAGGTAACATGATGATAATCTTAGCATGTAGCATGAATTTGACCTGTAGCTGCTTCATAGCGACAATTCACCAACAACAAAAGCGATTACACTGCAAGCTACAAATCACTAATAGTCACTGGCATTAGCAATTTGTAACAGTGAGGAAATCACTGCTACAAAATTGCCCATCTGACATGGCCTTAAGAAAATACCCAGTAATCAGTTATTTCACAGTGAAATCAATTTCATCCTGCTCATCCTTTGTGTTTATTGTACAACAAATTGTATTGATCTCTGCAGATCAGAAAGGTCTGGAGCCAAACATCCATTGGGGTCAGATTTCACCAAATCCAATCTTTCTACACACTGCCATTTGCAGGTTTCTGAATTCTTGCTTTGCTATGATATTAATTACATTGTCCATCCAGGGTTACCTTCATTGATCACCCCACCTAAAATGTGGTTTGAGTTCCATTGTTTTGTGATCTTGGCAAATCTCTCTGCTTTAAGACGTGCTAGGAATATTCTGCCATAAAAATTTATAAAGTGACTAATGTCCAATACTTTCTCGCCTGTGGTGTCATTTCTGAGAAATGTCTCTGTATTCTATGATCATATTTCTCATGTCTGACCACAGAAATTACATTTTCTTCATAGCTTTTTTTTTTTTTGTAAAGATAGGAGAGGAAGATAAAAATAAATGTATGACTAAGCAGTACACTGTAACAGGAACATTGACATGGGATTAAGTATCCACCGATATCATTTTCACTTTTGTCTTGAATAAAGGAGAAAAATGTCATTTTGGATTATATCATTATTAAAGTGACAACCCTTTTAGGCACTGAAAATTCAGTAGTGTGCAACCTAGTTCTCTTCACTGCTCCAGCATTAAAATTTGCAGGAAAAATGGAAAATCCTTTCTGCTCAACTGTTGGCATAGATGGTAGAATTAGACGTAAGGAAGAACCACAAAGACCCATTAAAGATATTCACTAACAATCTAAGGACAAGGTGCTGGACCTATATAGTTACATAGTCAGTTAGGTTGAAAAAAGACATAGGTCCATCAAGTTCAACCACCAGGGATATAAACATATCATAAACAAAAATCCTATAGACATACCCTGTTTCCCCGATGATAAGACACTGTCTTATTTTTTTTTGAAGGCCAAAATATGCTCTAGGGTTTATTTTCAGGGGGATGCCTTATTTACCCATGAAGAAGACTACAG